>NC_064850.1:85848617-86165740 GCF_024139225.1 Suncus etruscus
TTTTCTGCCTTTTTTTTTTGTCCTGCTGCCCCCATTGGTACCAAGACCAGACAGTCATATGTTCATTTGATGGAAATAAAAAATGATCAGACTTGAATACCAAATCCAAAGTCAGCAACAACAGAATCTATACCCAAACTACAACAAGCTGTACAAGTGGGGAATAGTTCCACTGGCATTATGAGGTGGGGTGGGGGGAGATGTGGGATGCATGCTGGGAACAGGGGTGGAAAGAGGACAACATGGGTAATGGGAATGCCCCTTATTCATTTTCACTATGTGCCTTAAATATTACTGTGGAAGATTTATAATTCACTTTTAACACAATAAAAATTAAAAAAAAAAAGAACAGTTCTTGAGGGCAGAGCCAGGAATAACCCTAAGCACCACTGGGTGTGTCCTCCAAACAAAAACTAAACAGATTCTATGGAGTAGCCATGTGAAATCAGGAAGACTTCACTCTCAGCTGGGGTTCCTCCTAGGTCAAAATGCCTTTCATCTTCAAATTTGGGATTTTCAAAGATGTTAATATATACAAGGTTATCTTGAAGTTCAATAAAATGCTAGTTATGATTTTGAAGTACTTGGGAAAAGGCTCGATTCACTATTTCTTGCGTTTTTAATTAGGGGAGGGAAGGTCCTCATACCCAGCAGTGCTCAATACTTATTCCTGGGTCTATGTTCAGGGATCATCCTAACAGTTCTTAGGGGGAACAATGGGGTATTGGGGATTGAATCCAGGTTCGTTGTATACAAGGCAAATGTACTTGCTGTACTATTGCTCCAGCCCCAGACACAATCCACTCTAGCAAGGACTTCTTAAAAGTGTTATTACATTCACAGGAGAAACTCCACTCCTTATAAACTGTTTCAATTCCTATGCTCTAGAAACTGATGGGGTAAAATCTACCATTTTATACTGTGAAAGCTTTTCAACATAGTCATGATAGACTGCCTCAGCACTGACCACTCTGACTGTCTCAGAGTAGGCTAAAGCTCTTTTTCTAAAATCCAGCCCATGTGCAAAGAACCCAGAAGAAATTGTTATGATCATCAGCAAATCAAAAGGATAAAAAAAACTTGCTAGTTTTAATCCTTACAAGTCTCCCAGGAATTTCAGGCTTGTCTTGTCCAGGCTTGTTTCTCCTCAGAGAACCCTACTTGGAGGAATTTTGTGATGGAAAACACTGCATTCATTCTCTTACTCCCCACTTACACATCAGTTCAGCTCACCTTTGCAGAAGGTAGCTGAGGAATCTGGGGACAGAGAATCAGTGAACCTGTGTGCTTCCTAAGAGAAGCCGGAGCCCAGGAATAGGGTTTGACATTGAATGTGGATCAAGACTGTCTTATCCTTGGGCAGAAACAATTGTAGAGGGAGAAGGGTACTTTCCTTGCACCCAGCCAACCAGTGTTTGAGCCTCAGAATACCATATGGTACCCAGAGTACCACAAGGAGTAATTTTTGAGTGCGGAGAGCCAGAAGTAATCCCTGAGCATCACTGGGTGTGGCCCACCTTCTGACAAATAAAAAAAAATAAGGTCTATTCTGTGGTTCTGGGGCAAGAGAAGAAAAAAATGGTACTAGAAAGAAATAAAAAGACAATCAAACTATTCTGACTCTAGGAACTCTTATAGCTTAAACATTTCAAGAAGTTATCAATAATGAAGTGCCCCGGGGGCAGAGTGGTGGCGCAAGCAGTAAGTTGTTTGCCTTGACCACACTAGCCTAGGACTGACTACAGTTCGATTCCCCCAGCATACCATATGGTCCCCAAAGTCAGAAGCGATTTTTAAGCACATAGCCAGGAATAACCCCTGAATATGTATGGCCAAGAAAAACAAACAAACAAAAAATATTAATAATTAAGAGCCTGGAGCCAGAATGCCAAATTTCCAAGCCTCCTATCAACTTGGGAAATAAAGACATCTATATGAATGACAAGATGCACCTCCATAGACAAAGAAAAATTCCCTACTTGGGGTATCTTCCATGAACAACCCCAGCCATAAAAAGGTAGGAGGAATGGGTCTCAATGGCAGTCACAGAAGTTGTAGTATGTGTATACAATGGTCTAGAGCACTAAGAAAGAACAAGATTATGCAGTTTGTACCAATAAATATGAAACTAGAAAACAGATTCACACAATTAAGTAGGAATTCAGGGGTTGAGAGGAAGGGATGCTGGAGTTCTTGGAAGAGGGAGGTGGGTACAATGGTAATAAGTATGCATGAGAAATTATTATTAATAATATTATAAACCACAGAACCTCAATTAATTAAAAAAGATGTTTTGTTGGGACCGGATAGCATGGAGATAAGGCATTTGCCTTTTATGCAGAAGGCCGGTGGTTCAAGTTTCATATCCCATATGGTCCCCCGAGCCTGCCAGGAGCGATTTCTGAGCATAGAGCCAGGAGTAACCCTGAGCGTGCGCTGCTGGGTGTGATCCAAAAACGAACAAACGGGCCCGGAGAGATAGCACAGTGGCGTTTGCCTTGCAAGCAGCCAATCCAGAACCAAAGGTGGTTGGTTCAAATCCCGGTGTCCCATATGGTCCCCCGTGCCTGCCAGGAGCTATTTCTGAGCAGACAGCCAGGAGTAACCCCTGAGCACCGTTGGGTGTGGCCCAAAAATAAAAAACAAAAAACAAAAACCAAAAACGAACAAACAAAAAAAGATGTTTTGTTTTGTTTGGGGGCCACACCTGGTGACACTTCAGGGGTTACTCCTGGCTATGCACTCAAAAATTGCTCCTGGCTTGGAGGACCATATGGGACGCCAGGGGATCGAACCGTGGTCTGTCCTAGATTAGCACATGCAAGGGAAATGCCCTACTGGTTGTGCCACCACTCTGGCTCTACAAAAGATGGTTTTTAACAAGTGTTGAAGATAGAGGTGACTCAAGCTACCTGGATTTATGTCAAGGCCAGAAAATGCATGGATAACCAAGTTCTTCTTTTACTTACGACACATTTTTGGTTAAAGCCATAATATAGGCGTTAAGGCACTTGCCATGAACACAGAGAACCCCAGTTTGACAGTATCATATACACTTCCTCAAGCACTGCCAAGAATGATCCTTGAACCCAGAGCCAGGAGTCAATCTAGTTGTAGCCTCCCAATCACCTCCAACCTAAAAATTGCTTTTTATATCCAGTGATATATTGAGTGCCAGAGGAAACAACATAGACCACGCTTCTAGACCTGCTAATGTAATGTACCCCTCCCCCACATGTACTGGGTCTAGGCAGAGAGAATGAATGAGGCCAATAAACCATACACTTGTGAGGTTTCTTCTCTTACCATCATTCACTGGCAACTCTACCTCAGAAATGCTCTACTTTCCTTTCCTCAAAGGCCTTGGATGTAGGAAGACTGATTTGAGTCAGGGTCCTCAGCACTCCGTTGTGAAATAGAGGTGCCTCTGCTCCCCAGGCTTGCTGTCTTCTATACCTTTTGCAGTCCTGTACCACCTCCACATTCCATTCTGTGACCCCTGTGACCATGACTAGACATCAATCCTAAACTTTCATGCCCAGGATTGACTGACTCACAGACTTGGTTTTCCCTCAGGAGGAGAACTTGAAAAAGTTCTCAGGTCTCCAAAGCCAGTTCAGTGATATCTATGCAGAGTATACTGGAATCTGGGGAGGCCTGACTCCATGAAGAATGACACAGAATGGTGACAGGGACTAAAGAGAACGTATTTCCCTGGGGTTTTCCAGTAGCATCTAGAGAAGGTAATCCCAATGCCAGGATTGAATTATCAAACAGATTAGGGATGCTGGGGACAGGGTCCCTCTTACATAGTTTTAAAAGCACCAGGGCCTAAAACAGAAAGACTGGGTGGGGAGCAGCCTTTATGTAGATTGTGTCAAAACTCACATAAGTGAGGCTCAGAGAAGAGATAGACTGCTCAGGGAAGAGTCCAGAAGACGTAGAAAACCTAGATTGAGTAGGTTTCTCCACAGCCAGACTTTGCTGATTGTTTTTCCAAAGAACAAGGCAGGAGATAGCAGAAAAAGATAGCAGAAAAGGCATTTGAATGGCTGACTGAGCTCCTTCTGGAAGCCACCAATTATTTTTTTTAAAGATGAATGTTGGGGAGGGGCCTGGCATGATTTTGGAAGGTTCTGTAGGGAAGACCTTATGTGTCATAGGAAGGCATTTAGATTGGCTGAAGAGTCAGGAGGGGGCACCGTTGGTTTAGGCCTGGATCTGGAAAGTATATGTCCCCCTGATAACAAAGCATCAGATATGGCATACCAACACTCTAAAAACTACCAGCACCAAACTGATGGGCTGTCTAGTGATTGTAAATTAAAGTTCAGTTAGAATCCAGAACAACCTGAGCTTTGAGTTTACCAATGGGTGCTCCCTATGAGGTTGTCACCAAACTCTGGGACATACTGCACAGAATTTAGAAACCTCTGACTCCTACCACCTCTTCATCTTATTCAGGGGCATTGTGCTTCCACTTTTTGTTCAAGTCAGTAAACATAGTGAGTGACATTCTCAGAAATTCTCTTCTCCTACTGATCTAATAAGATCCTCCCCAAGTTCTCTTGATTTCTTACTTCCACCTTCTCTCTATCTTTACTGCTACCTTCCAGCCCCAAACCAGCATCCCTAATCTACATAAAAAAAATAGCTTTCTAAGTGGTCTCTGACTTCCACTCTCCAACAATAGAAGAAAAAAAATAATAAAGGAAACCTATTCAAGAATCTGTCCCCTTTCCCATCGCATCTATTTATGTTTGTTTTCTTAGGGGCCACACCTGGCTGTGCTCAGTAGGTTTGCTGTGCTCAGGAGTGACCCCAGTGGTGCTCATATGTGCTTCAAAACAGGATCAGCAGGATATAAGGGAAGCACCTTAACCTCTGTACTCTGTCTACAGATTTCCTGCTGTATTTAAATTTAAACATAACCTGCCTCTCCAGGACTACAAGATTCTAGATGACACATAGTCTATACTGCTCATCAACCATATCTCATGCTTCTCTTCCCCTCACTTTCTAGACTTCAGTTTCACTATCTTTATTTTATTTCTTCACATATACCAATCTCTTTCTTGTTCAAGAACTCTGCACATGTTATGCCAGCTGTGAGAGTTCTCTCTGAACAACCATCCAAAGCAGAGATTTTGTTACAGTTCAAGTTCTCTGCTTCAAGTTCATTTTCTTCCTAACCTATATTGAAAATATCAATGATTTCTCTCTTTCTCTCTGAGTCTGTTTGTCTAAGATATACATTCTACAAGGTTAGAGGATTAATATAGTTATTATAAAATAGAGATAACATTGTTATTAAAATCCCAAGTCTGGATCCCATAGTCACTACCATATAAACAGTCCAATTTTACTGCTTCATAACTAATCGAGATGCTAGATTGCAGAGATAGGACAGTGGGTAGGGAACTCACTTTGCACATGACCAAACTAGGTTTAGTTAGTACTCCATATGTTTTTTATTATTTTGTTCTTTTTTATTTTTAATTTTATATTTAAAAACAATGCTTACAAGGTTGTTCATACTACAGGTTTTTTCCACATATAAAGTTGTTCACAGTTGAGTTACAGTCATACAATGTACAATAATCTTCACCAATGCACCAATGCACGTTCTGCAGTTCCATGAAGAGGAGAGAAAGAAAGAGAGAGATAAAAGGAGGGAGAGAGAGAAGGAGGAAGGGAGAAAGAGAGGGAAGGAGGGAGAGAGAAAGAGAGAGAGAAAGACTACATTTACAAAACGTGCAGATATAGAACCTGGAGCTCCTGGAGTGCACCGAATTCCACAATACTGACAGAACAGTAGAAGCACAGAAAAGTAGACAGGAAAAGTAGCATAGAAGCCAAATATGCCCAATAAGCAAATGCATTTAACACAGAAGGCTCTACTAGCAGCAGACAGCTCAACAAATCCTCAGACAATTACTTTAATGACCCCAATGTGAGATATAATAATTTACACAACTTTCTTTTACTGAACTAATTTTGAAAGTAAAAATTGCCTTTTCATTTTAATAAGAAATATAAATTAAATTATTTTGTGTCTGCTAAGGGGTCAGACTTGGGTGGTGGGTGAGAAAGTGGAGACAATGGTGGATAAAAGATAACACTGTGATAGGATTGGTGTTAGAACTTATAAATGCCTAAAGCAACTATATTATGAACAACTCTGTAAACTGGTATTTAAATAAAGGTAAAAATAAGTTCAGTCTCTGCTCATAGTAGGTGTTCAAGTATTAATTATCATATGGACAATATATTACAATAACCTTAAGACCCTTTCCAGATTTTTATTAGGCTTTTTAATCTTATTTTTTCTTTTTTGGCCACATCCAGCAGCACTCAGGGGTCACTCCCCACTCTGTGATCAGAAATTGCTCCTGGCATGCTCATGGGACCATATGGGATGCTGGGGATCAAACCCACATCTGTCCCATGTCAGCCACATGCAAGGCAAACACCCTAATGCTGTTCTATCACTCCGTGGTCCAGGGCTTTTTAATCTTTTTTTTTTAAATCCCTCTTTATATAACAAACCCCAAATGAAACAAAAGAATCATTGTACATCGAAGCAGCTTGATTCTAATCAGGGCTTCAAGAGATTATTTTCTTAAGTTATTCACATTAACTATTATATAGAACTCATTGGAGAATTGGTAAAATCTGAATACAAGCTCATTTATTTAAAAAAAAAACAACTATGGCAGGAGCAAAACAGTGTTACATGCCTTATTTAATGTGGAAAATATTTAAATAAGATTACTGTGACTTTCTTGCAACATATCTGGTTCCTTTCCACTATAAATCTACTGTGGTTGGAATTTCAGAATATAAAGCCCAAGGCTTTTCCAATGTCAAGGCCAACAGATGTGCAAAGTGATCATGATCGTATTTTTGGAGCACTCCAAACAATCATGAAAGATTTAGCAGATCATTTAAACTCCCAATTATTCATCTATTATATTGATCTCTTTGTGAAGGTACAGCCAATAATGTTCAGGTTAGTAAATCCAACATTAAGGCAAAAAGCATTTCAAGATGTGAGTAGTTATAAGCCTCAAAAAGGCTTATTATTAAGCCATGTTCATTTTCTTCATTATTCCATGTCAAATAAATTATACTTTCTTGGAAATAAATCAAATAACTGGTGGCGTTTTAATCTTAATTAGTGGATCAGAGATATAGTACGGAGCTTAAAAATGCTTGCCTTACTTATGGCTGCCCTGGTTTGCTAGCCACCACCCCATATAATCTTAAGCTCAGCAAGGAGTGACTCCTAAGTGCACAACCAAGAGTAAGCCTTGAGGACTGTGCGGTCTAACTGCCAGCCCACTCCCAAGAAAATAAATCAGAAAAAAATATAATAAATTAACTTTCAAATGAATTCATTGAGTTTTAGATGTAAAGATTGTGTGGCTCACATCACATTCTTATTTCTGGCATTCTTCCTGGTGAATCCTTAACACTTACCATTGAATCACCTGCTAAAAACGTTGCTTCCTTTCTAAATACCTTGTATTCTTGTAGCATCTTGAAAATAACATATATATTACAACAAAGAACTGTAAAGCTCTATGATTATTTTATACGTGCAGAACTCATTTGGAACAGTTTAAGATCTTACTCTTCATTTTGCAACCCCATTCCCTAGAACACAATCTAGTCCGTAGTGCGTATTCAATGTATATTTAATGTGAAAATGAGTAGTGGCTAAATTATCTTTATTATTAGAAATGTTTTAGTTTTAATAATCTCTATTACTATAGAGTTATATCTTCTGAGGCCCACAACTTGGTGACCAAATTTTTCAAGTGTCATGAAAGAGTTGTGTGTCATTTTTCAGTGTATGAAATAGAAATAGATATAACTTAATGTCAAATTTTCTCTGATGTTTCCATGAACAGTCAGAGCAGAATTTAATGTCTTGATTAACTTGGAAAATGTGGATTCTCAAACTTCCATAGCTATGAATATGGAAATAGCAGCAAGCTAAGTCTGAAAATGATTATCTAATTCCAGCCTCCATCTCCAGCATCACTTACAATATACACTACTCCCAGCTCTGACCTTCTATCCCACTGAAAGGATAATAGTATTAACTTTCCTCATGGCAGCCCCATTAAAACTGAACTACCAATAAGTTTAGTCTAAGAGATGAAGATCTAAGGAACATTTTCCTGTTAACATGATCAAAACTCTCTTGCTTATATTAATCAAAGTAAAAGTTGTCTCACATTCTTGAGAAAATAAGAATTATCCATCATTTCTAGAGAAACCCCTCCCCCCTTTTGGTCAGAAGCAGTTTGAAAAAATACACAAAACTAAATTGTAAGTAACATGCCAGCTATTTCATAGTAGCAAGGACAAAAAAACTTTGTTTCTTTACATTTCTAAAGTTTGTTCATATGCACATCAATACAATGTAGTGGAGAAAAAAAAAGAGTTACCCTAGACTCCGAATCAATTTGGTGCAATAATATGATATAGCCACAGAAGGTGAAATGATTTAAACATTATTGTATACATTTACTCTGGAAGGGGAAAAAGCAGTGAAATATAAGTGAAATATCAAGTGAAATACACAATATTATGCCTTTCCACTCTAACACCATTTTTACTGTACTCCTTTAACTCTATCCTTAAAAGAGACAGAGAGTGACAGAGAGAGATAGAGAGAGAAGAAAAGGTGATTAAACCTTCTGCTGTGCCTTTAATGAGTTAATTGGTCATTCAATGATTTTTCAAAAATATACTTACTACTGAACCCTTTCTTTCTCTTCCATATAGTTAGTCTATTTTTTAAATAACTTTGCCTATGTTCTTCCTGTAACAAATGTATTATGATCAATTGTGTCAACTATGTGATATATTTTCTTTAAACAAATTAATAAAAAGTCAAAAAATAATATTATGCCTTTCCATGTTCAATTATATGTGTATGTCTAATCATAGAAAAGCCAGAATAACATACAAGGGAATGTAAGCAGTGATATACCACTGAAATGCTTTTTTATTTTGCTTTGTTGGAATTTTCTCAAGTTCTAAATTGACACCATATTATTTTTTATCATTAGATCTTTGGATTTTTTCCCTTCTAATCTTTTTTTCACATAAAAATACATGGCTTATGAAAGGTTGCTTAAAAGTAAATGTCACTGAAAACTCCTCTCCCAGTTATGCAGAATTTTATTGTACTAAAACGAAGGAAGCAAAGTTCTGAATTTTGGCCTGGAAAAAGGTGAACAAGAGGGTAAAAACCCCAGCAATTGTCATGCGTTGGAAAAATTACAAGGGAAAGTTCACTGATTCCACATATCATCAGAATTGCATACCACTTCCTAGACTAAACAGGTTTTCAATCTGGTAGATTTCCTACAGCATTAAATTACTTGGATGCAATAATGAAACCCATTACACAAGCATATCCCAGTTTTCAGTGAACAAACATCCCATGTTCTCAAGTAGTATCTATCACCTATCAGTGATAACTACTTAATGATAAGAACTGACATTTTAAAAGATATATAAACCAATGTTCCTTTCTTTCAGGAATTGGCCATAAAGATAGGGATGATTACATACATTATATATTGTATCTAGATTTCCATTTATTCACATTAGATGTTTTATGGTAAATAACTTTGATCTTATCCCTTCTAAAATGTACTTTCTTCACTTTGGTTTTAGGGTAACACTCAGCTGTGCTCAGGATTTACTCCTGACTCTGTGGTCAGGGTTCACTTGTGGTAGGGTTCAAGCACCTTACCCTGTACTATGTCTCTTGCTTCTATCTTTACTACTTTTGAGTCAGGAACTATGCCCATTGGATAGCCAAAAAAGATCAAGGTGTACAATGATAAAAAGAATTTGCCTAAAATCACAGATCTGGGAAGTGGCAAGAAGGATGAGGAATGTAGGTAAGCCAGAAAGCAGAGGCAGAGCTTTGAACATTCACACTGAGTCACCCACCTACTCAATGCAAACACACAACAATTACAACAATAACATAAGAGCTATAGGTAGTAGTATCATGATGACTCAGAGGAAAATAATGCTTCCTAGAGCCAGAAGCAAAGAAAGCTCCAGGGAATGAACAGGACTGAACTGGAGTGTTGAAAAACTGAGACATGGTATCTGGAGAGGGAGATGGGACAGGAGTCATTCTATCCTCTGGGTACAAATAACTGCATGGATACCCCTGAGTCCTCTTCTGTCATGGACTGAGCCAAGTGACCCAACCTCCAAAGTGAACCTGATTAATCATTTTCTGATTAAAATGGAATGATAGAAATTTAAAGCAAGGGTAGCTCCCCTTCTTCTCATTACTGGTCTTTCTTCCCACTGTTTAACAATACTTCTGGAAAGGAAGAAGGAGAATAAAATCTGTCCCTAAAGAAAACTTCAGAGGTTTTAGCAAACTACTTAAAAAACCTCAGAGCAGGGTGGGGCGCACGGAGAAATAGCACAGCAGTAGGGTGTTTGCCTTGCACGTGGCCAACACAGGACGACTCAGTTCGATTCCTGGCATCATTTGGTCCCTCGTGCCTGTCAGGAGCGATTTCTGAGTACAGAGCCAGGAGTAACCCCTGTGTGCTGCTGAGTGTGACCCCCCGCCCCCATTTTCAGAGAGGAAGAAGGCAAGAAAATAAGAAAGAATTCACAACACTCATCTAAGAGTTAAGTATATGGATTAAGAATCTCAGCCAAATTTAGAGAATAATTATGACATGGGTGTGGAATTAAGTTTTAATTTATAAATAAAAAAAAAACCTTTAAGAAAAATCAGTGGCAGAAATAAAATGAACCAGTTGGATGGTGAAGGAAATGAACCAGTCAGCTTTTATCTTGAATGGTTTACTCACATTTAGAGTAAAAACAATGGGTTCGGAGATTTTTACCCTTTCAAGAAAGAGTATTTTCTGTGAATACCTTAATAATAACCAATCAATAAAGAGGGGGAAAAAGTAACCTTTTACTTACTTTAGTTCTTTCCTTGTTATATTCAAGCATCGAAAAGAACTCAATCTCTCCACGGTTGGTACATGTCAGCTTCAATGTGATAAAACTACTCTAAGCAAAACAAAACAAAAGCAAAAACACCTACTCTAAGCAAGCTCCTACCACCTTCATGGCAAGAAATAGTTCTCAGGAGGTGACCTGCAATTTATATATTACTAATCTAATGCTCAGAGACAGTCCTCATCTTACTGTCAGATCATCTTCATGGGCACAGCTGTTCACTCCCATACTCTTCCACAAGCTTTCTTGAGTTTCTAGGACACATTCCTGCTTTTTCTGATATCCAGACTGCACCTTCACAATGATACATAAAGGTTATGGAGGGCCCTGAGGTGGAGTCTTAATCTTTTACTCACATTCATGTGACCATTAGTGATCTCATGCAGTCTTTTGACCTTCATTACCATCACAGGCCACTGACTCTCAATTGTAGATTTCCTGCCAACCCCTTTTTCCTAACTCCACACTCGGTGAAGGCCTAATAAGACTGTACTGTCCAAAACTGCTCCTTCCAACAGTCAGATCCCCAGGGAAAAGCTATCCTTGTGGGGAGCCAGATAGTACAGTGAGCAGAGTGCTTGCATGACTTCCCTAAGCCCGACCAGAAGTGATCCCTGAGCACAACTAGGTGTTATTCCAAAACTCATCTTCTGAGTCTCCCCAGCCCCCCCTTGCCCACCAGAGTTCTATACCCAAGTTAATAAAAATTTCATCCTTCCCACAGCTTAAGTACCAAATTTGAGATTATCCTTAACTGCCCACCTTAACGTTGTCATTGGCAGCTGCCACCTTCACTCTAGCAACCGTTCTTACCTGAATTACTTTAGAACATGTCCTCACTGGTCTCTCTGCTTCTAGCCCAGGGCCCTCATAATATACTGTCAATATAGTAAAATTCCTTAACTTTTATTTGCTTAAACCATTACTATTCAACATATACAATACATGAGCTACATGAATTTTTCTGATAATTTTGGGTAGCTCTGAGATACAGATTCTCACTGACCACACATGGTAGAGACTAGTATAGTAAACAGTACATCTACATTTCTAGGCCTTGCTCAGCACTTGGTAACCACTTGGGCCACCTAAAATCAATATAGTGGGCACTAGCTTTGCATGTAGCTAACCCACATTTGATCCCCATATGGTCCCCTGAGCACTGCTAAAATTCCTGAATGCAGAACAGCAGTAATACTTGAGAACTGCTGGGTATGAGCCATACACAAACAAAAAATTTTAAATCTGAGTTAGAAACCTAATATAAATTGTTGCTTATTTGCTGTTTTGGGAACCAGTTTGGGCAGTGCTCTTGGAACCCCTATGCAGTGCCAGGTATCAGAGCAGGTCAGCAGTATACAAGACAACTGTCAACCTTTCTCCTATCTCGCTGATCTCTCTGGCCCAAATTTGGTAATTGAAAAACTTTAAAGGATTTTATTTACACAAAATAATTTTTTCAGAGCCAGAGCAGTGGCATAAGCGGTAGGGCATTTATTTGCCTTGCACGTGACAAACCTAGAGTGGACTGCGGTTTGACTCCCTAGCATACCATATGGTCCCCCAAGCCAGGAGCGATTTTGAAGTATATAATCAGGAGTAACCCCTGAGCATCACTGGATGTGCCCCCCCCCAAAAAAAAAAAACCAACAAAAAATTTTTTTTCCATTACCATCATTATGTACACTTAAAAGACTTAGAAGAGAACATTAAGGCAAAAAAATGTCAAAAGGCTCATAAAACAAAACGCAATATAAATTCAAATCTGGAAATAAAATGGAGCAAGAAGTTAACAAATGACTGTTAATGGCATTATACTTGACAGGGCACTAGTGACAATAGTCCAAGAAATGGCTTGTGTACCAAAAGAAATATCCAATCCATCTATCATCTCCCCACAGTAACTTCCCCTGAACATCATTTATTTTTCTTTCCAAAAGACAACCACACTCAATTGCTACTTGTCTCTCCAAGTTCCGGTAATCCTCCTGGCATTATAACAGTAAAACCATTCTTTGTCCTTAAAGCCAGGGGAGGTATTACTTAAATTGCAAGAATGGGTAGCTCCATCAGCCATTTTACTTTTCGAGACACAAAAAATATTTCTCAATTGTCTTTCATAATATGCCATGATGGCCAAACTTTAGATGTTACTCTGATTTGGAAGACCATTTTTGGGGATTAGAAAGGCACCAGAATTGCCCCTGGCATTGATACAGAATTGAATTCTTGCAGGTAAATGAAAGCAACAGTTTTTCTGTTCCTTAGTTTGTCATACTGTCTTAGAATTTGTTACTGCATGTTTTTCACATTTCCCTAAGCAATTACCATAGAATTAAAAAACAAACAGAAATTGGGTAGAAATAAATCTCAAATACAAGCTCCAAAGTTTTATTTAAGGCAGTACTTAGAGTTTGGAAAGTTGATATAAAGTCAATGCCCAGCACACTCTTGTTTATTGGGGTGCATGTGAGAATGCCCCAATACACCACCATTTACAAACTCTGTTTCTGGAAGATAACAGAGGAAAGGAAAATGAGAGGGGATGTGAAATGGGAGACTCTAAAGATGACTCCAAGCACAAAGACAAAGGTTCATAAAGATCAGAGGATGTAAGTTTGTGTATATGTGTGCATGTGTGTGCACATGTGTATGTGTGAATATACATACACACTTCCACTGTAGATGCATTTGATTTTTTTGCACATAATGCAAACATTCCATGTCAACTGTTTAACCTTTCTGGAAAATTTATTTTCACAATGCATAAACTACTGAAAATTACTTTTGAAGTGATTTGAGTACTAAATTTCTAAAATTTCTAAAATTTTCCAACAAATTGGTAAATTCCTATGACTTATTTCAAAATGTCTAATTAAGGGTCAGGTCAATATAAAACAAAGAGCCTAAGCACATAATCTAAATGTATTTCAAAGGAAGCTTTCCTGCTTTGGCCCTTTCACTCACCAGTGAACTGTTTGTGTAGTCAAAATAAAAGGAAAAAAATGATTCTCAGAGATTGCTCAATTGTTCTGAAATTAAGCCTTCTTTCTCTAAGGACAAGTTTCTTGTGCAAAAAGAAAGTAATCTCGACATTCTTTAGGTAGTAGTATTCTGAATTATCTTTACATTCTGCTGTTATTTTTTTTAAAGTGATACATTAATGGAGGGAGAATCATCATCAAAATGATACCTGTTTCTGTTTTCTTCAGTTCAATAAACTAAGGGAAATCAAACATAACAGACTTTCTAACAAAGCAATTAGAAAGAAAACAATCCAAATTTATCTGAGAAGTTATTTCAAATAATAAGCATATGTTTTTCTACTATTAAGAAATCTTCCTGATAAGTTCCACTAACGGTAGTAATGTCTGAAGTCATAGTTTAAAATAAAGATATCATTCCACACAAAAAATAGAAATATAAGCACTTTCAAGCTGAGAGAAGGAAGCTTTCTGTGAAACACAGAAGGGGGCATCTGATTTTATATATATATATATATATATATATATATATATATATATATATATATATATATATATATATATATATATAAAAAGTCATCAAAAATATGGGCTGAAGTGGTACAGCAGGTAGGACATTTGCTTTCAACCTGTGTTCAATCCCCAGCATCCCATTTGCTCCTTGGAGCCTACCAGAAGTGATTCCTAATTGCAAAGCCAGGAAAAACCTGACTACCATTGAGAGTGGTTCAAAAAGCTAAACAAAAAAAGAAAATCAAAATAAATTCATCAAAGATAATTCACACAACTGAGTTAGGGGGTTCTGAGGGAGGGTTAATGAAAAAAGAAAATGGGTACAATAATGGTGGGTGTGGCATTTAAATTATGTGCATGGAAACCATTATTAATAATATTGTTACTCAAAGAAGTTCAATAAAAATTGTCTTGGTTTTTGATTTGGGGGGCACACTGCCAGAGCTCAGGGATTACTCCTGGCTCTGCATTCAGAAATCACTCCTAGCAGGCTTAGAGACTAGGAATGCTGGGGGTTGAACCTAGGTTGGCTGTGTGAAAGGCAAATGCAAGGCAAATTGCTTTGGCCCCAATAAAAAAAATTTTAATGACCTAAATTCAAATGAAAAATTTAGAAAGTAGTAGAGACATTGTATATTTGATCCTCTATATATTAAATGGGAATCACCACAGCCTCCATCTTAATGTCAGAGGGATTAAATAAATTTAAATGTGTGAAGCTCTGGAAACAGTGTCAGGCCAATACTTCACAATAAATGTAAGTTTAATTAATTATTGGGTGCACTTCCAATGACCCATGTTATTATATCTGCTCTTGCTTCCTTACTGGGGAAGGAAAACATCCTATGAAAACCTTGGCTGCCAATTAATAACAGCCCTATTTTGCAGTGAACAATGAAAAATAAGCTCTCGAGGGAGGGACTTCAGAGCATAAAAGCCGGCTATCCTTTGCAAAAGCTGGCTCCCTGTGTGTGACACCAGGCGGGGAAAATCCGCGAAAGTACACCGGCCCAGTGGGGCTCAGCTGTGAAAGACTGTGAGTGTGACCTGTCTATGTCTGTCTACTTTCCTCTTGCGTGAAACTCTTGCGAGTGGGGCAAAAAGAGCCTCCAGAAACCTCGCTCGCCCAGACGCCATTTTCAGGGAGGGACTTCAGAGCATAAAAACCGGCTATCCTTTGCAAAAGCTGGCTCCCTGTGTGTGACACCAGGCGGGGAAAATCCGCGAAAGTACACCGGCCCAGTGGGGCTCAGCTGTGAAAGACTGTGAGTGTGACCTGTCTATGTCTGTCTACTGTCCTCTTGCGTGAAACTCTTGCGAGTGGGGCAAAAAGAGGCTCAGAGGAGCACGGCCGCTCCGCTTCGCTACGCGGCCGTGCACTCTTTCTAAGGAAAGAACTCCATTGCAACAAGAAGGAAAAATCACACTAAGAACGGCGCTATATCACAGAAGCAAACATTTCTCTCTGGACTGTCTTCTCTGTTACATGCTCGGGCCTAAGATTTGACCCAGTGTGAGGCTTCATCCACGGAGGACTCCCCTCCCTTAGAGGCAAGTCAGCCCATCCAGAAAGGGAGGAGCCAGAGGAGTGTGCTGCCTACATCATATAGACAATGAATACCACTACAACACGTAGAAAAACCCACAATACAAATGTGACAATGGGGAAACAGCGCAGGCCAGCATCAGACATAGAGAATGAAGATGACAATTCTGAGGACCAGATAATGACTGAACAACTAATCAACCTCTCAGATAAGGACTTTAGACTAGCAATATGGAAGGTGCTCAACAGACTCCAAGAAACCATGGATCGAGTTGAACAGAACACTAATAAGAACCAAGAAAATATGAAGGCAGAAATGACAAAACTCCAAACTGAAATAACATGTCAACTAACAGGCCTGAAAAACTCAGTAAACGAAGTGAATGACAAAATGGATAAGCTCTGGGACAGGGTATCAGAAGCTGAGAATAGACTTGGTGCTGTGGAAGATGAGATACATAACAATTCCATACAGCAGGAGAGATTGGACAAAAAACTTAAAGCAAATGAGCAGACAATGGAAAAATTAGTCAAAGAATGGGAACAGACGAAAATAGAAGTCTATGATAAGATCAACAGAAACAACTTAAGAATCATTGGAGTCCCAGAGACCCAGGAAGAAAATTTCCAGGAAGAATCAATGGTCAAGAACATCATTAAAGAGAAACTTCCAGAGCTAAAGAATATATGTGATCAAATCCTGCATGCCCGAAGAGTACCAACCAAAAGAGACCCCAGAAAAACCACCCCAAGACACATCCTAGTCACAATGACAAATCCCACAGATAGAGACAGAATTCTGAAAACAGCAAGATCAAAAGGGGAAATCATGTTCAAGCAAGCTTCCCTGAGATTTACAGCAGACCTGTCACCAGAAACGCTCAATGCCAGAAAGCAGTGGTGGGATATTGTGACAAGACTGAATGAAATGAATGCTTCACCCAGAATACTATACCCAGCAAAACTCACTTTCCGGTTTGATGGAAGAATACATGGTTTCACAGACAAAAAACAGCTCAGAAACTTCACAGACACAAAACCAGTCTTAAGAGAAAAACTGAAAGACCTAATCTAAGACAAGACTACCCAAAAGACACACCAAATTTTGAAATAAAGATGGCGTTAAATCCCAGGACAATTCTTTCTCTCAACGTCAATGGACTAAATGCACCAGTTAAGAGACACAGAGTGGCTAAATGGATCAAAAAACTCAATCCAACCTTCTGCTGCCTACAAGAAACGCACCTGAATAGTCAGAACAAACATAGACTCAAAATAAAAGGCTGGAGAAAAGTTATCCAAGCAAACAACACCCATAAAAAAGCTGGAGTGGCCATACTAATATCAGATAATGCAAACTTTATACTCAGGAAGGTTGTAAGGGACAAAGACGGACATTTTATATTAATCAAGGGGTACGTAGAGCAGGAAGAATTCACTCTCCTAAACATATATGCACCGAATGAGGGGCCAGCAAAATATTTAATACAACTGCTGACAAATCTGAAAAATAATATCAACAACAACACAATAATTGTGGGGGACCTAAACACGGCTTTGTCAACACTGGACAGGTCAACCAGACTGAAACCCAACAAGAATATACTAGACCTGAGGAGAGAAATGGAAGAAAGAGGCCTAGTGGATATATATAGGACACTCCATCCCCAGAAACCTGGATACACATTCTTCTCCAATGTACATGGGACATTCTCCAGGATAGACTACATGCTGGCACATAAAACATACCTCCATAAGATCAAGAGGATAGAAATTTTGCAGACTACCTTCGCTGACCACAAGGCTCTGAAATTATTTGTGAACTCCAAAGGGACTCAGAAGAAACACTTTAACACCTGGAAGTTAAACAGCCTCATGCTCAATAACCAGTGGGTCCGAGATGAAATCAAGGAGGAAATAAAAAGGTTCCTGGAAACAAATGACAATAAAGACACAAACTCTCAGAACTTATGGGACACAGCAAAAGCAGTACTGAGAGGAAAATTTATAGCTTTGCAAGCACACATCAGGAAGGAAGAAGGAGCTTACCTGAGTAGCTTAATGACACAGCTAATAGAACTAGAAAATGCTCAACAAAAGGACCCAAGAACAGGAAGACAGAAGGAAATAACAAAGCTGAGAGCAGAAATCAACGAAGTGGAAACTCAAAAAACAATCCGAAAGATCAACGAAAGCAGAAGTTGGTTCTTTGAAAAAATAAACAAGATTGATAGACCACTGGCAAACCTAACAAAGAAAGAGAGAGAGAGAAACTTGATAACTCGTATCAGGAATGAAAAAGGAGAGATCACTACTGATATGACAGAGATTCAAAGGGTAATCAGAAACTACTTTGAAAAACTCTACGCCACTAAAAATGAGAACCTGGAAGAAATGGATAAATTCTTGGACTCTTATAATCTTCCACGGTTGAAGGAAGAGGATGTAGCATATCTAAACACCCCCATCACCATTGATGAAATTAAAACAGTAATCAAATGTCTGCCGAAAAACAAAAGCCCAGGTCCAGATGGATTCACTAATGAATTCTATCAAACTTTCCAAGAGGAACTACTGCCAATCTTGGCAAGACTCTTTCATGAAATTGAACAAACAGAAACACTTCCAAATAGCTTTTATGAAGCCAACATCACCTTGATACCTAAACCAGACAGAGACGCTACCAAAAAAGAAAATTACAGACCAATATCACTAATGAATGCAGATGCAAAGATCCTCAACAAAATCCTGGCAAATAGGATTCAATGCCTCATTAAGAAGATCATCCACTACGATCAAGTAGGTTTCATCCCAGGAATGCAAGGCTGGTTTAACATCCGTAAATCTATCAACATAATACACAACATCAATAACAAGAAAAATAAAAACCACATGATCATATCAATAGATGCAGAGAAAGCATTTGATAAGGTCCAACACCCATTCTTGATCAAAACTCTCAGCAAGATGGGAATGGAGGGAACCTTTCTCAATATAGTGAAGGCCATCTACCACAAGCCAGTGGCAAATATTATCCTCAATGGAGAAAAACTGAAAGCCTTCCCTCTAAATTCTGGCACAAGACAAGGCTGTCCTCTCTCACCACTCCTATTCAACATAGCACTGGAAGTACTTGCTATAGCGATTAGGCAAGAAAAGGATATCAAGGGAATCCAGATAGGAAAGGAAGAAGTCAAGCTCTCACTGTTTGCAGATGACATGATACTCTACTTAGAAAACCCTAAAGACTCTATCAAAAAGCTTCTAGAAACAATAGACTCATATAGCAAGGTGGCAGGCTACAAAATTAACACACAAAAATCAATGGCCTTTCTATACACCAACAGTAATAAAGAAGAAATGGACATTAAGAAAACAACCCCATTCACAATAGTACCACACAAACTCAAATATCTTGGAATCAACTTGACTAAATATGTGAAGGACCTATACAAAGAAAACTATAAAACTCTGCTCCAAGAAATAAGAGAGGACACACGGAAATGGAAACACATACCCTGCTCATGGATTGGCAGGATTAACATCATCAAAATGTCAATACTCCCCAAGGCATTATACAGATTTAATGCCATCCCTCTAAAGATACCCATGACATTCTTCAAAGAAGTGGATCAGACACTTTTGAAATTCATTTGGAACAATAAACACCCTCGAATAGCTAAAGCAATCATTGGGAAAAAGAATATGGGAGGAATTACTTTTCCCAACTTTAAACTGTACTACAAAGCAACAGTTATCAAAACAGCATGGTATTGGAATAAGGATAGGTCCTCAGATCAGTGGAATAGGCTTGAATACTCAGAAAATGTTCCCCAGAGATACAACCATCTAATTTTTGATAAAGGAGCAGGAAATCCTAAATGGAGCAGGGAAAGCCTCTTCAACAAGTGGTGTTGGCACAATTGGATAGCCACTTGCAAAAAATTAAACTTAGACCCCCAGCTAACATCATGTACAAAGGTAAAATCCAAATGGATTAAAGACCTCGATATCAGCCCCAAAACCATAAGATATATAGAACAGCACATAGGCAAAACACTACAGGACATTACAGGCATCTTCAAGGAGGAAACTGCACTCTCCAAGCAAGTGAAAGCAGAGATTAACAGATGGGAATATATTAAGCTGAGAAGCTTCTGCACCTCAAAGGAAATAGTGCCCAGGATACAAGAGCCACCCACTGAGTGGGAGAAACTATTCACCCAATACCCATCAGATAAGGGGCTAATCTCCAAAATATACAAGGCACTGACAGAACTTTACAAGAAAAAAACATCTAACCCCATCAAAAAATGGGGAGAAGAAATGAACAGACACTTTGACAAAGAAGAAATACGCATGGCCAAAAGACACATGAAAAAATGTTCCACATCACTAATCATCAGGGAGATGCAAATAAAAACAACGATGAGATACCACCTCACACCCCAGAGAATGGCACACATCACAAAGAATGAGAATAAACAGTGTTGGCGGGGATGTGGAGAGAAAGGAACTCTTATCCACTGCTGGTGGGAATGCTGTCTAGTTCAACCTTTATGGAAAGCGATATGGAGATTCCTCCAAAAACTGGAAATCGAGCTCCCATACGATCCAGCTATACCACTCCTAGGAATATACCCTAGGAACACAAAAATACAATACAAAAACCCCTTCCTTACACCTATATTCATTGCAGCTCTATTTACCATAGCAAGACTCTGGAAACAACCAAGATGCCCTTCAACAGATGAATGGCTAAAGAAACTGTGGTACATATACACAATGGAATATTATGCAGCTGTCAGGAGAGATGAAGTCATGAAATTTTCCTATACATGGATGTACATGGAATCTATTATGCTGAGTGAAATAAGTCAGAGAGAGAGAGAAAAACGCAGAATGGTCTCACTCATCTATGGGTTTTAAGAAAAATGAAAGACACCCTTGTAATAATAATTTTCAGACACAAAAGAGAAAAGAGCTGGAAGTTCCAGCTCACCTCAGGAAGCTCACCACAAAGAGTGATGAGTTTAGTTAGAGAAATAACTACATTTTGAACTGTCCTAATATTGAGAATGTATGAGGGAAATGTAGAGCCTGTTTAGGGTACAGGCGGGGGTTGGGTGGGGAGGAGGGTGATTTGGGACTTGGGTGATGGGAATGTTGCACTGGTGATGGGTGGTGTTCCTTTTATGACTGAAACCCAAACACAATCATGTATGTAATCAAGGTGTTTAAATAAAAAAAAAAAAAAAAAAAAAAAGAAAAATAAGCTCTCAATTTCTCAAAATCAAAACCCAAAAGAGCAACCAGTGTTTGTTTCCAGAAGCAATTTCTGATCAGCAAAGGGCAGGACACCAACTCAGAGAGGCCTGCTGTAGATTTGTTCTCTAGAATTATCCTGAGAGCTGAACTTAAATTAAAAGGACTTACACAGGGAAGTGTCTCTCCCTAGAAGACAAACTTGATTCTGAACTCAAGAAATAATCCTGTTGGAATTCAGGGGACCATATGGGATACTGGGGATCTAAACTGGGTTGGCCATATGCAAAGCAAATACCCTACCCACTGTACTATCTTTCAGGCCTTGAAAAGTGCTAACATTGAAAATGTCTATATTGTTAGGGCTAGACTGACTTGAAGGGGAGAGAAGGTACTGGTTTTTTGTTTGTTTTGGGGCCAAACCCTGGGACACTCAGGATTAATCTTGGTGGCTCTGTGCTCAGAAATTACTGAAGGTTCAGGGGACCATATGGGATGCCTGGGGATGGAACCCTGGTCAACCCCTTGAAAGGCAAATTCCCTACCTGCTATGCCCCAGAGAAGGTACTGTTTTGAATGTGAAAGCATAAATGAGTATAAGCAGTCAAAAATAACAAATATAAGATTCCTCAGCAAGTTCAAGTTAGATGCTAATGATGACAACTGCCACCATCATCATGACAACAGTAGTTGACAGAAACTGCCAAACATGAAGCAGAAGACTACACATCCACTAATCCATTGACTCCTCACCACAGTTCACAACCTGTGTTCCTTACCACACCACCTATTTCCCTTCTCTGGTTAACTTTCTGTCTATCGCGTTTATAAAATGAGGATGACAATGGCTTTTTTTTTTGGGGGGGGGGGTTTGGGTCACACACAACTGCACTCAGGGGTTACTCCTGGCTTAGGGGACCATAAGAGATACTGGTATTCAAACTGGGGTCATCCTGGGTTGGCCACATGCAAGGCAAATGCCCTACTGCTGTGCTGTCTCTCTGGCCCAGGGATAAGCACTTTCAACTCTTGAGGAAAACAAATGGGGTAAGGGTAGGAGCTATATACTGAGTGCTCAGGGCTTACTCCTGTCTCTGAGCTCTGAGATCACACCAGACAGTGCTTGAGGGGCCTTATGCAATCCAAGAATCAAACCTGGTCCATTATGTCTCTGGCCCAAGAAAATGTTTTATTTGAAAATAAGTTAGGAAGGGACAAAGTATTTTTTCTTTTTCTTTTTGTAAGTCAAATAAATGAAATGCAAAGCTTACTAACTTAGAAATGGTTCTTTGAACAAAATAACCCTAAAATTAAGAGCAAAACTGCAAGTTCTATAAAGAAGTTGGACTGCCTGCAAACATTTTAATGGCTGATTGTAAAGACCTTCGAAAAAGAAGTGTCTCTCAATATCATCAAGGTCTTTTGACTACATTTCTAGAATTCATTTTTTTTTTTTGGTTTTTGGGCCACACCCATTTGACGCTCAGGGGTTACTCCTGGCTAAGCGCTCAGAAATTGCCCCTGGCTTGGGGGGACCATATGGGACGCTGGAGGATTGAACTGCGGTCCTTCCTTGGCTAGTAGTGCTTGCAAGGCAGACACCTTACCTCTAGCGCCACCTCGCCGGACCCTATTTCTAGAATTCTTAATTGCATCACACACTGTGCTTTTACCTTGTACCCACTTAATCAATTCCCAAAATGAGGTTAATCCAAATTTTGTCTTCTACATCTGCTATTTAACTGCAATCTGGCACCCACTGTGACTACTAATAAACTTTGTACACACCCTTCAATCACTGATTTAGTTTCTATGGAGACAACACTAACTCTTCATTTTAGTCACACTTCCAGATCTACTCCTGCTCCTCAAATATCCTAGATTCTGAGGTATTGGGAAATAGAAGCAACTTTCTCAATATCAAGTCTTCCTACTTTTCATATACCTCTCTTCTTTCATGCCTCTAAACAGCAAATCAATTGAACATTTACCACTATCTTTGCCTAGTCATCACACTCTCCTTTCAGTTTCAGAACAAGTAATGCTTTCAGTCCTTCCCAAGGCCAACTGTCTTTTATCCTGATTTAACTCTGGAAATATAATTTACATCACCCCTTCAGTAATCATTCTGGCAACTATTCCCTTATCTCTTGCTCTTCAATATTAAAATGTAATTAAATCCATATATATGGATTCATCCATATATATGCTCATAAGGAAAAAAAATCCTCTGTCCTGTTTCCCTCATAAGCCTTGACCCTTTCCCCCATTTCACTGCCAAATATCTTAGAAGTCTCTAGATGAGGTTAAAAAAAAAAAAAAAGAAAGAAAAAAGAAAGAAAAAAGGTGATCAAAAAAAAAGGCAACTTATACAGGTTATTCTACATTACAATCACTCTTTAAATATGCTTAATTAGGTTCTAATACCTCATATCCATGGATTTGGTGATTAATAAATTTTACCTATTTACATGGTATTTAATGAACATAATAAAAGAAAAATATAACAGAGGTTTGTTGTATGTGACAAACTGTTTTTTTTTTTTTTGGTGGTTTTTGGGTCACACCCAGCAGTGCTCAGGGGTTACACCTGGCTCCATGCTCAGAAATTGCTCCTGGCAGGCACGGGGGACCATATAGGACACCGGGATTTGAACCAATAACCTTCTGCACGAAAGGCAAACAAACGCCTTACCTCCATGCTATCTCTCAGGCCCATAATCTTTTTTTTTTTTTTTTTTTTTTTTGGTCTTTCGGGCCACACCCGTTTGATGCTCAGGGGTTACTCCTGGCTAAGCCCTCAGAACCCTCAGAAATTGCCCCTGGCTTGGGGGGATCATATGGGACACCGGGGTATTGAACCGCAGTCCTTCCTTGGCTAGCACTTTAAGTCAGACACCTTACCTCTAGAGCACCTCGCCAGCCCCTAAACTGTTCTTTTAAATGTTAATATATGCTTTGGAGTTTCTACCACAAAAGTTATGTATAGTAATAGTAATGTCTCAAAAGCAATCCTTACTGAGCTAAACCCAGACATTCTACAGAGAAATGACAGAAGTTTTTGAATGACATGATGAAGTAAATTATCTACATAAATGCTTAAAACATACTGCCTGCCTTATAGAGGCTATAGAAGCCCACATACATAAATGTTTCTCCATATATTCAGGGACAAGGAAAATTGAACAAAAGGAATTAAAAGAATATGATACATTTAACAAGAAAGCAAGAATTGAGCACAGTAAACAAGAGAAGGGTGTGACAAAGGCCAGATCCCACCAGGCCTCCCCAAGTTTACTATAAATTGGTGTATACCAATGCAGTCAATAAGAAGCAAATCAAAAGGTTTAAGGAAAGAGATGGAAGGATCAGACCTGCAGTTTCAAAGGATCACTCCAATTGGAGAAGAAATGGGTCACTAACCAGGACAGGTATGATAAGAATAGTGGCAATCACAAGACAATAAAGGAAGTGAGGGTAGCCTGTATGAGGGTGGGTAGAGATGAAAGAAAGGTGATCCAATCCAACAGATAACATCAACAAGACTTGGTGAATGATTAGATATGGTAGAAAAAAAGAGATGTGAATGACAACATGGTTTTCTAAGTTATATGGATATACATGGAAAAGCAAGAGTAACAGGTCTTAGACAAATTAAATAAAAAAAATAACTGTGGGAAGGGAAGGTAAATTTTCCTTTTATGTATTGACATGTATGCTTGCATGTATTAATATTTTTCTATCTACACTTGTTATTGATCCCTATTTAAATATTTTAATAATCAGAAAGTATACATTACCTCACAGTAAAATTCATGTGCAGTAAAAAGCATTTGCCTGAAATGGAAATTGGATAGTAAAGACTTAAAAAAAGAATAATATTTTTAGACATTTTGGATGGCACTAAGAGAGAATACTCAACAGCTAAAAAACTTATCAACATGTGTATTCAATAATATGAAGAATTTTGAGTTAAGAAAAAAGGAAGGTTTTGGGGACAGGATAAAGGGAAAATTAAAGCTGGTTTCATGGTTAGTCAGTTTATAAAGAAGCTTATTAACGTTTTATTAAAAGCACCCCTAAATTTAAGAAATGGGGAACATTTTCAAGCAGGAGGGTGAAAAAAAACTAAGTTCATATTTTAGAAAGATCATGTTTGTGGAATATGAAAACAAGCACAGAGATGGGGAAAATGAATTAGAAGAGTGGGCAAGCCAGAAATAAAGATAGCCAGACATTAGAGAAGGTAGGGGAGATTTAAGATTCATTAAGAGGATTTAGAGAGGCAGTACACCAGGTAGGGCACTTGCTTTGCATGCAGCCAGCAGTTTGATCCCTTGCATCCCTAGAAATGGCTCCCTGCTCCACCAGGAGTGATCCCTGAGTTCAGAGCTAGGAATAAGCACAGAGCATGATTGGGTATGACCCCAAAACAAAGATTCATCTAAAAATTAGAGAGGATTTGATGATTAAGGAGGTGATAGGGAAAAGGGAGTCACAAGAGAACTAAATTATGATTAAAGTGATCTAGGTTAACTCAAGAACTAGTTCGATGAGAAAATTATTTAGTTTGGAACATACTGCATTCAAAGAATCTCTGAAAGCAGGTAAAGTTGGGGAAGTTGGGAAATAACAGGCTTGAGTTTAAGAAACAAGGTCAGGAAGCATATGAACACTAGTACGCAGAACAGAAAATGTAAACCTGTGGACACCATCTTACCCTTGGTGTTATTTCACAGAATTCTTCGTGTAACTCTCAAAGTTGACCAGTTTCATTTATTCTCACAATTGTAGAAATTCCATACAATAATTAAAGTCCTTGTGGCAATAACTTAAAAAAGCAGATTTTTCTTTTTCTCTTTTAATCCTCCCTACCTCCATTCTCACCCCTTTCCTTTTTTGACTTTTGGCCTGGGCAAGAAAGATATGTTATATAATAGGAAAGGGTAATTTTTAAATGTTACTAGCTTCCTGTTTTATCTTAAATGTAAACAGCAAAAAACAAACATGTGACCATCTATCTAACCTTTAAGAAACCCTAAGTTAAATGATTTACCAAGGTGACTCCACTGATTCTCTTGCTAGTCACTGGCCCTTAATGAACTAGTCAATCCATCTGTAGCTTTTACCATTGCTTCCTGAACAATCCAAGTTCTCTTATTGCTCACTCTCAGAAATACTAATTATCTTTCTCTGACAGACGATGCCCTAGTTTGATGGGAAGTGGAGAGGAAGAACCTGTTGGCAAGGAAATAGCTATTTCCTTCCTGAACAGAGAAATCCCAGAAGGTGGCAACCAGGCAAAGCAACAATCGGTTAGTTGCTTAGTCTCCTTGTTAACAAAGATTTTCACATTTGGAGGCACAATTGGAGCATATTGATGATTGGAAGAGGATTATGTGCCTAAGAGCTTGGCTGAAGGTCAACAGGCTTCCCACACCCACACATTTTCTACATTTGAACTGTTTTAAATTTGCAGCAGCACAAAGGATTTGGCCTCAGCCTATACACAATGGGCTAAGACTGCAAGGCACTGTCCTGTTTCAGCTTAGTGATTACAGGCAAAAAAAAAAAAAAAGTAAGGTTTCTGGCAAAAAAACAAAAACAACCCCCTCTAATTTTCTGTGACTTATTGTATAATTATTAAGTTTTCATTAGAAAATATTTTTAGGTGTTCACTTTTATATGCTTAAGTTGAAGAGATTTGTTGCAAACTTTATTTTGTTCTTTTCATTTCCCTCCCACCCACTCTGTACCCAGAAAATGAAATATCCAAGTATTTCTGGGTCAAACAACCTCTGAATTGATGTTAGAACATTATTTTAAAAATAGCCATAAATAGATATGATACTGTTCATCAAATAGAAATTAGCAATCACTAATAATAACATTAAAAAATAGTGTGGGCATGAAATAGGAATTTTAAAACATCAGTTTACTATGCTGATAAGTTCAACATTTATATTTCATCAGAACTTATAAACCCATAAATAAATAGAGCTCTCAATTATTTTTAAAAAATCAAGGAATAACATATGTATTTAGACATATTAGCAGCGTAAAGTTGTATGCTTCAACACACTTATTGAGAAAAAGTCTGAAAATATCACTACACTAAATTCAAGGGTATCTGCAGGAATCTGACATAAAAGTTCTCTAGAATAACATTTCAGGAAATTTAAAAAAAGAAGGAAAAGGGTCATCAAGTAGGGAAGAGCTTCCAACGAATTCTCAAAGTTCAGTGCTTGCTCCAGCTTGATTATGTTTTTTTACCTCCGTGGCAAAACAAACAAACAAACAAACAAAAAGCCCAAGTCTCGGGATGGGTGGGTGTCACTTAGATGAAAGTTCATCTACTGGAATAAAGGGGGAGGCCGCTTGGGCAGGTGACACAGGCGAGTCGGTGGTAGTACTGACTTTCGCGGGTGAATTACACGAAGATCCGGCGCTGCTGCTGTTTCCATCCAGCGTCTCGGAAGACACACACACGCCTGGGTCTGACAGCTGTGCAACGTCAGAAGAGAGCATGTTGGTGATGCCCTGGAAAAACCTCTTTGGCTGATACTCAGTTTCCATGTCACATTTCCTTTTTAAGGGTCCGAGAACACTGGGTCGAATGCAATTGATGGGACTCTGGCTTCTCCGCGTGGTGAACCGGGTGGTCGGGCTGGGAATGGGACTCGGAGGCAAGCCGTTGCTACTCACAAAACTTTGCAAGGAAGGGGAGAAACACTGCTTGCCAATGCCCCGGGTCGGAGACGGTGCGGGGGACACCGGGATGAAGTCGATGCGCTTCGGGGAGGCCGATTTCTCCGCGTCGTTGTCGCTCAGGCTGAAACTTTCCTCCCACGAGTGGCTGATCTGCATTGCGGTCTGCACCTCGCGCTCGTGGACCGTCTCCCGGTTGATCAGGTCCATGCCCTCCTCCTGCTTGATCTGGTGCAAGCGGCTGCTGTGCATGCGGACCGGGGAGGCCGGGAGCAGCAGGCCGTGGCGGTTCGGGAACGTGGTGCTGTTCCGCCGGGCACTGGGCGCCTCGGCCTGGAACACCGGCGAAGTGTCACTGAGGCCGTGGATCAGGGGGGCGCTGTTAGACCTCCTAAGGCCCCCGCCGCCGCCGCCGCCGCCGCTTCCCTCCGCCGGGCTCCCGCCCGTACCCGGGGGCAGCTCCAAGTCGAGTTCCATCTTCTCCTGAGCCATGTCTGGGGCCGTGGAGGAGGGGGCGGTGCTCAGTCAAAGACCTAGGACTGCCATTCCCCGCAGCCCGGGGCCGCCGCCGCCGCCGCGAATCTGTCAGCTAGCTCGTCTCTCTGCGCATGCGTGCCCCTTCGCGCAGGCGCACTGTGAAGCCTCGGCTTAAAGGCGCCTGCTTACTACGTCATAGCGGCGCCATGGCCCTGGAGGGCGGGGCGGGGCGAGGGAGTTTTTTTTTTTTTTTCTCCTTGCGCGCAAACTCGCCTCAGCTGTGGGGCTAGCTAAGTTTCCGCTTCCTGGAGTAGTTCCTGGTTAAAAGAGAGCTCTGGCCAGAGAGGTTCTTGGCGTGCTGGGCCCGGAGTGAGGCTGCCTAAGCCTAGAGAGCTCACCGCCGAAGGGGGCAGGCTGCTCCTGCGAGCAGAACTGGCTTCTTGGTGCAGAAAGAAGCCAGCTACTGGTTGCTGAGACCTTCGTAGGCCTCAGTGGCAGAAGGAAAGCCAGTGCAGGGAGAGGAGTGGTGTGGGGTGGATGGGGAAATAAATGGCAGTCTAGAACAGTCTGGTCTGTGCTGCAAGGACAATAAAAACTGCGAAGGTGAAGGCTTGTAAGCGTGCATGCAATGGCTACCGAAAAAGTCACTGGCGCAGTTTTACTGGGAATAAAATGATTTGGACATCAGAGCCTACGGGTGAAAGATTAATTAGGTGAAAAGTATGTAGTCCAGAGAGGATGGTACTGCACACTTGGAGTGTAAGAAACAAAGGAGATGAAAAGGTTGATAACTAGATTGGAGGGGCCATCGGCATTTCTATTGCATTTGTTTTATTTATCATCAGGACACATGTAAAATAATGTTTGTTCAACATGTGGTATTTAATGAAGGAAAGACCCGTAGGTCATTGCATTAAAAAAACACGCTAATACATGCGATCAGTACAAACTTACTTCATTTAAAAAAAAAAAGGTTAAAAGTGGAGGAGGAGAAACACAAATATGAAATAATGCGGAGTAAGGGCCAAGTAGTCTCAGGTGCATTGCTGGTGTTAAAAAGGGACAGAACTAAATATTCAAGCCAAAGTCAATAATGAAACCATGAGATCCAAACTTTTAATAATCAAAACTTTAAATGGGCCTGTTATGCTGGCAGGCTAGTGGCATGGGATGTACTCTGGGAACATTGATGGAGGGAGGTAGACATCCTTTAGAGTGGTGGTGGGATTGGCCCTGATTGTATTGTATACATGGTTCTACGAAGAAAACAATTCAAGGTCTATGAAGAAATTTGTAAATCAATGGTTTCAGTAAAATACTTTAAAATAGGTAAATATTAAGTGTTTTTACACTTATGTAAACATTCTATGCCAGACTTTTCTAGTATTAGCTCTCATTATGAAGTCATTTACATTTTATTGCATGAAAATAAAATCAAAAGGGAAAACAAGTTTTCTAATGGTGGTAACCTATAGGTGGAGATAGGGTGGTGTCGTGGAACTCTGCAATTAGAATGGGCTAAGATCTAAATGATGAGAAGCAAGTCATGTTGACATCTGGGAAATGTCAATTCCAAGTATGAAGAAGGGCAGGTGTTAAGGCCCAAGAAAGATGAATTGGGTGAGTTAGCAGTAAAAGGGAAATGGGCTATGCATCTGAAGTATAAGGGGTATAAAAGGGCAATGGAATGATGCGACTCAATCTAAGTAACATGACAATCACTGGGAAACTTTAAGCACTAGAGTAATGTTACATTGCTTATGTTTTAAATTTCAGGGGCGGGGGACGTGGCTGGAACCATAGTACAGAGGGTAGGAGCTTGCCTTATATGCAGCAGACTTATGTTCAATCCCCAGCATTCCAGATGGTCCCCTGAGACCACTAGGATTGACCTCTGAGCATTTCTGGGTATGGCCTCCAAACTAATAATAATAATAAAAAATTCACTCTGACTCTTTGGAAAGTAAAGCTGAAAAGTTCAAGAATGGAGACAGGAAAACTGGTTAATACTCTGAGAAAAGTGGAGGCAGGAAATTACTGAACTAAGGCAATTACAGCTCTATCAGTGATTGTGGGGAAAAGGACAACCAGTATTATTTGAAAATGAAGTAGATTTAGATGATTTAAAAAATAGTTCAAAGTCAGCTCAAAACTTAAACTGTTTTGTCTCATTTTCTAATTGGCAGGGAATGCATGTAAAGTACAAATTAAGGTTTCAGTCCATTTGTGTTAGAGACGTCTATTAAACATCAGAGTGGTTATTTGACCTGAAAGAGCTTAGTATTCAGCCTAGTCCTTTTGTGGCAGAATAAAAAAATAAGACTCAGAGAAGCTGACATAGCATCACAATTTGTTTAGTGGTTGGGAACTAACAGTGGATTCTAGTACAAAGGAGTTTAGTTCTTAGTCTGTGTTTATTTTCAGTCTATCCAAAAACAACTTATGATTTAAAGGTAAAATGAAAATTTGAAAACACCCATATTGATAATGTTCACTAAATGATGCCTATAATTATAGAAACTGATTTATGTTTTCTAAGAACCAGAAATAATTCAAAGTGCTTCTCATGTATTAGCGTATTTAATTCTCACCACATCTCTCTGAGGTATTATTACTGTCTCCATTTTGCAAGGAAAATTGAAGTTATGGATTAACTCTCCCAAGATAACAGTAAACAGCAGAAGATGGGCTTTCTGGCTTCAGAGCTAATGTTGCCTTTGCAAAGTATAACAAACATTGTAAGACTGGGCAAAAGACCCTTAGCAGCTTTATGAATAGAATGATACTGGAGACAGGGTTGAAGAAAAGTGAGGACATGGCATTTTATATGAGTGGCAGCATGATTATAAAATGAATTTGATGATACATGAAATAAATAATGGGAAAATAGATAACAGGGACGAGGAAATTAAAGTAGGAGTGAGAGAACAACTTTGCATGCTATCCAAAGTGCCTATATTTAATATATCAAGGTTTTGGCAAGAGGGATAACATGGTAAGAGTTACAATCTAGCCCACTGCAAGCATTATACTCAATGGGGGAAAACTAAAAACCTTTTCTCTAAGATCTGGTACAAGACAAAGTTGCTCCTCTAACCACTTCAGTAAATAGTACTACAGGTACTTGCCATAGCAATTAGACCAGAAAAAGATATCAAGTAAAAGATATGCAGATAGGAAAGGAAGAAGTTAAACTTTCACTGCAGATGACATTATACTGTATTGAGAAAATCCTAAAGCAGGGGTCTCAAACTCGTGGCCCATGGGCCTTTTGCGACCCTCCGTACAACATTTTGTGGCCCTTCCCTAGAGGAATCATTTTTTCGTTTTGTTTTGTTTTAGTTGTTTGGGTCACACTCCCCAATGTTCAAGGCTTACTACTGACTTTGCACTCAAGGATCACCCCAACTTTGCAAATTATTGTGTATCAATAGGGTACTTCTCTTGTATGTGGCCAGCCAGAGTTCTAATCCCTGGTACCATAATGAGCTCCACCACGAGTAATCCCTAATGCAGCCAAGTGTAGCCCCACAAAACAAACCAAAAATAATAGATGGAATTGGAGATACAGTACAATGGGTAGAGTGCTTATCTTGCATGCAGCTTAACTGGGTTCAATTTCCAACATCACATATGATCTCCAGAATACCACACCAGGAATGATTTTTTTTTTTTTTTTTTTTTGGTTTTTGGGTCACACCTGGCAGCGCTCAGGGGTTACTTCTGGCTCTACACTCAGAAATCACTCCTGGCAGGCTCAGGGGACCATATGGGATGACAAGATTTGAACCACCAACCTTCTGCATGGGAGGCAAACGCTCTACTTCCATGCTATCTCTCCAGCCCCAGGAATGATTTTTAAGTGGAGAGCCAGAAGTAACCCCTGAATGTCACTGGATATATATGCCCCAAAATAAATAAATACAAATTTAAAATAAAAAAACAAAAGGTTATCTTGCCCCTTAGCCTATGCAATTGAAGAAAGCAGCAGTCCCTGATACCACTATACTCAATATTCCTTACTTTTAAACTTTACCCAAAGCACCATACAATATACACATATTTTTTTCTTGCTACTTCTCTACATGAAGAGTGAATCCCTAAATCTTCATTATTTCTTGACCATATCTAAGACACATGGTAAAATAATAATACTTAGTGTTGAGGATTTTAAGCAGTATTGACTGTGTGGATACTTCTGTCTGAAGGGTCTAAAGAATAACTGAAAAGAACAGCATTCATAAGATGAAATTCATATTGTTTCAAATGAATAACAGCAGAGGCATAATATGGATGATATTCCTGAGTCAATTCACCCTTCTGGTATAAATTAAATATTAGTTTTCATGCTCACTAATAAGTCATAAAATCACATATATTCAATAAGCGTTATTGTATAAGCATTATATTTTAAAAATCTAATACTTTCTTTTAAATATGGATAGATGAGCTGCAGCATTAATACAGAAAGGAGGATGCTTTCCTTGCACATGACTAACCAGATTGGTCTTGCCTTTCAGCTTTGCAAGGAAGTGTGCTCTGACCACAGACAGGTCCAAAAACCAAAACAAATAAATAAATAAATATGCTGAGGTAATTATTATCAATTAAATCCCCAACCAGTCAAAGAAAACATTCCTATTTAATCCACATAAAATATTAATATATGCATATATATAACCAGAGATAGACTGCTAATATTTTCAATATTTCAGGTAAGTAGCATCACCAATCTAAAGTTAAAAACACAGCAGAATAATACGTTTTAAAGCATATTCATTCTATAAGCTAACAGGTATAAGAAGTTAGAGAAAATCTCTAAAAGTGTTTACTATAATATATAGGGAATCTGGAAACAATAATACAAAAGGTAAAATGCTTCCCTTTCACAAGGCCAACCTGGGTTCATTTTCTGGCACATGTAGGATAATCAAGCCCCACCAGAGATAAGCATTGAGCATCACCAGGTATAGCTCCCAAACAAAAATTACAATAACAAAAAGAATACCCTAAGATTAGGTAATTATATTCTAAATATATGCCCTAGGATAAATATAAATATATATAAATATATAAATATAAATAAAAAATAAAATATAAATAAATAAATAAAATATAAATAAATATATAAAATAAAAATAAATAAATATATAAATATAAATATATAAATATAAATATATGCCCTAGGATAAATAAGTGCTCGTGCCAACTAACAAGCATTTTCTTTCCATTATTATTTTTATTTTCTAATCAGAAGCAACATAAATGTCCATTACATTGTCAAATAGGTGAATAAATCATACAATGAAATTCTTTTTCAACGTAGTTGAGATATACTACAAAAGTTAATGAAGAAAAACAATGATGAAAAAACATATACTGACTCCAAATATTTCAATATATGACAGAAGTCGAAATAGCAATTACTCTTAAGATGACTGGGAAGATCACAGGAAACAGCCCATTTCCTAGTCTGTGTACAGAGGTGGATATATAAACAGTTTTTAAACCAAATACTCCATATAAATATATTTTATAAAATTAAATCTCATAATAGTATAGACAGAGCAAATTATAACTAAAAATTCGAAGGTAAATGGAGGAGGACAAATAGAGTAAATGTATTTATCAGCTCGAAGAAGAGCATATTTTGTTTGAACTTAATCATGAATCTCACTCTAAACTGGAATGTTGAGCTCCCGATTTTTCTGACACACAGCTGTATCAGTGATAGCACATTTAGCTGGAGTTGGAAGGAGAAAGAAACATACTCACATGCTTTGACTTATGTTTGGGACCCTAAACATGAAAATATTCCAGTAGCTATTTTCTTTGCTGTCTCCCAGTGTTCTCAGAATGAGTAATTTCTAAGATTACATAAAAAAAGGAAGTACAGTTTATATCATAATCTTCAAATGCTGAATTAAAAGTACTGTTAATTCTGTTCAACAAAATTCTGTGATAGCCTCCAAAAGTAAAATGAAACTGAATTCAAGTAGCAACAGAGCACTAAGCAGAAATTGTTACATCCAAGAAAAATGAGGATTATGTTGAAGGACACAATAATGGCCACAAAAAACGTTCATCACTGTGAACGGAGAGGAGAATATGATGTTGGAAAATGCTCTAATCATTTTGTCTACAAAATTGAGTGCCAACTAAATGCAAACAAAGTTTGGAGTACTTACCCTCTGAAGTTTCTTAATCTAATACTTTTAGATTAAAAAGGTAAAGCAAATAATAAGTAAAGCAGAGATCTACCATAAGCCTTTGACTTCTCTCACTTTTCCATTTTGCTAGTAGCTGAAAGTCATAGAACATCGGTTTTCAGCTACCAGAAAAATAGCTGGTATGGAAGTCACTGGTATGGAGGCATCATTCATAAGAAGTAAAATAGAAAGTGGCTTTGGCCTCCTAAAACCTTACAACCCAGACATTTAGCAAAGCTCAAGACAACAAATAAATATGAGTTATAGCTACTTTGTTTAGTATTTCAAGGGAGAATTTCCAGCAAAGATATCAGAAATAGTTGCCTAGAACATCCCTCTCTTTAACAATCTTTTTAAAAAGAATATCTCAGTACTTGTTCTTATTTATTTTAAACATTTAAGGCATGTCCTTTTGGGTAGAAAATGAGAGGAGGCAAAAAAAAGTCTTCTCTCTGGCATTGAACTTCTCCAAGGCCAATATCCAAGGTTACATATTTGGTGTCCTTTTCCATGACTATATGATTCTTTCTTCCTATATTTCCCTCAAGGGATAAATGCATCTGGCAAGAAAGGATAAAGAGCTGAAGACTTTAGAGATCATGTATAAAGTTCACATTAAAATAAAATACTGCTGATCAGGTTCATTTATGCTTAAGCTTTGTTAGGTTTCTGGGAAACTTTTGTAAGAACAGAGCAAGAATCAAACCTAGAGTCAACTGTTATACTTCTAGCATTAAGACCCACAGACAAATCTGTCCATCTCTTCAGGAGCCTTTTTTTTTTTTTTCATGTGTCAAGCGGCGACACAACCATGTTATTTCATGGATAAAAAGTAGGATGACTCCATTTTTAACAGCCTTTGCAAATATAAAGGCCCTGAGTAAACAGTTTTCTCTACTAGAATACTCAGTGCTATGATCACAAAAAGCTTCTGTCCACTTTCTCCAGAGGGAGGCCTTTGTTTCCTTGTTTTCAGTTTGATTCAGTGAAAGAAAATTTGCTCATCTTCCCTAAAAGATGTAATTTTCAATGGCTTACATTTTCAGTTGTTCAAAAAATATGAATGGCAACCTTTATGTGTGATCAAACTGAGAGTTTCAGAGAAGGAAAAATGACCCCCTAAACCCTTCAAACCACATTTCCCCCATCAGTTTAAGGAAAGATGAACTTCAGGTGGGGAGAAAGGCCTCAGTACTTAGCAAGTGGCTGGATCTGTGAATATGACTTCCTGTAGCAAGCCATTTGCTAATCCCCAGCAACAGCGCTGACCTTCCATGATGGTGCTTAACTTTTCAATTGGGACTAATCCCAGAGGCTTATTCTCATTTATTCGTTTGAAATCCTATTTTGCATTGCTGCTGTCACGCTACATTCCTTCTAGGCATCTCATTAACTGCACAGGGACACACAGTTGGTTGTGTCTGACAAACAAGCTGAAGCCAGACAGTCTTAGGCAAAATTAGAAGAACAAGGGAGAAGGGGGAAGGAAAGAAGAGAAGGAAATGAGAAAGGACATTGCAGTATACTTACCATTTCTCAAGAAGGTACCTGTCTTTACCTTATGTTGATGATACCTTGCAGGTCTCTTTCTTTTGAGGGGGTATTTTTTGTTTTGTTTTGGGCCACACCTATCTGTGCTCAGGGGTTACTCCTTGTTCTACACATAGGAAACACTGCTGGCAGGCTTGGAAAACCATATGGGATACCAAGTATCAAACCCACATTTGCCACATGCAAAGCAAATGCCATACTCACTGTACTATAATTCTGAGCCCCCCTTTTAGATCTCTTAAGGAGCAAGTTGAATGTTTCAATGACATTTGGAGGTATTATTCCAAATCTGATGATTCATAAGCTATAGGTTTTAGGGGGATTTCTTCTTTTGTTTTATGGATAATAACTGCACAATTAATAGTCATGTAATCTGTAAGACACTGAGGTTTAATTGCTTTTGGACTCATATCAATTACTGAATGCAACAGTAATTCAGCATCTGTAAGCCTTTGTCGCCTGCAGCGCCTCTTACTAACAGGAAATGAATGCTACCACCAATGGAGTCCAGCTCTCTTAAAGTTTCCATTTATTAGTAAGTGGTTCAAATTGTTCTTCTTTGTTCTCCTTTTGAAAACTAAATGTCTAAGAAAACAGACTTCTTTGACCCTTAAAATGAAGACATCTTTCATTACTGTTGTCATCATTATAATCACCCTACAAGAGTAGTTCATGTTTATTGAGGTCAGATGTGCTGGGCACTCTTCTAAATACTATGGACATATTAACTCATTTCACCCAATAGTAGCCCTTAGGAATATAACCCTCATTTTATGGAAGCGGTTCAAAAAGGAATAGAGAGTTTAAGAATATTACCTGAAGTGACAAAACCATTTAAGCGGTGGATGAATTGGAACCAGGGGTTTGTCTTCAGAAGCGGACACCTTAATCACCACTACTTACTGTTTATCATAAAATGCACTTGGATTCTTCAAAACTGAAAAGTTTATGGTTTCATTCAAAGATTGTTAATGAGTGGGAGGGGACAATATCACAGTAGGTAGGGCATATGGCTTGCACATGGCTGACCTGGGTTCAATTCCTGGCATCCCAAATGCCCCAAGCCTCCAAGAGTAATTTCTGAGCAAAGCTCAGAGTAATAGAGTAATTCAGAGTAACTCGTGTGCCACCGGATAGGATCCAAACCCCACCCCCAAAAATAAAACAAGAATAACAACCAAAAACCGAGACTATTGATGCAATTCCATGCTTAGAGTCATTCTGCTTATAAGAAGGACAGATGAGATATTAAAGAATCTGAATGGGCTTGGAGACATAAAACTGAGCAATGAATAATGGCTTGGTTTTCCCCCAAAGCAATCATAAAAGCAAACACAAAGATTAGAATTATAAACTATTATATTTGCAAAGATTTATGCCTAAACACAGAACACAAGAGACAAACTCTACACCCAGGAACCAAGGCTCCTTACTGCAGTAGACCCTTATAAAGGGAAGAGAGTAATTGAAGCAAAATGGGAGGCTTTGCTCAACACCCAGCACCAGCCATTGGAAATTCAAGCTGGAAAGTAAATCAAGTCAGATTAGTATTCTTTATTGCCCATTATGAAAAGAAAGATTCTACACTGTGATTCAAAAACTGAGCTACACTGTTACACAGTGAATGAATTTGCAGGACAAGGCAAAAACAAGGGAGTTCTGCTTCAGTCTCAAGTGTGGAACTTGTTCTGTAAAGAAACATTGAAGTAAATAAGAATTGGGTGACTGGGAGCTCTGGTGCTTTTGGATGAAGAGCTCCAAAAGAGGCAGCAGGAGGGAATATGCTGGGGAGGAAATATTGGGGAAGATGAATCCTAAATAAATGGAAAGAAACTGCAGGCAGCCAGGCAAACTGATTTGAAGACTGTAGCTAATTCACATTGAAAAAAACATTTTTTTTTAGTTTCTAATCAGGTGCCAGCCAGTTAGGTGTTTTCACATAGTGTCTAAGGCAATTAAGCAATCAGAGGGGACATAATGGGTCATGGAAAGGTTCTGAATGACAGGACTATCTCAAACTTTCCTTTCTTCTGAAGTAGTAAACCATGGGAAAACATGATGTGACTATGTATATAATGTATAAATGTGCATATATATGACATAAAAGCTCTGATTGAACCAAGAATATGGAATTGAGAGCATAAGTAATAAGACAATTAAATATATATAATAAACCTTAGCTTTTGATCAGTCAATTGTATTCTTTACTTCAGTAATAATAGCTATAGGCACTGGAGTACAGTGGGTAGGGCACTTGCTTTGCATGTGGCCAGCCCAGGTTCAATCTCCAGCATCTCATATAATCCCCTAAGCATCATTAGGAATAATTCCTGAATGTAAAGCCAGGAGTAACCCTATATTAGGTATGTCCCTAAAACAAAACAAAGCAAAATAATAGTTTTAAAGAGTTGCCTATATTTAACCTAATTCATAAATGACAACACAAAGATTTTCACCATTTTAAGGAAAAACAAAAAGAAAATTCAATGAATGCTATTGCTTCTATAATACATGGCTAACCTGGCAGTCAGACACAGAACAACATAGCTGCAAAATCCCTTAAGCATGAGTGACAGTAAAAGTTAATCCCATTTTTCCTACTTGATTAACTCTTCAAACTGTGTGACATTTAAAGGTCCAATTAATTTTAATGATATTTCAAAGTACACACAGATTTCCCTCAGCTAAAAAGAATTCTGCATATAACACAGAACTGAGGAGAAAAAATGAAGGGATGAAGGTGAAGGCAAAGGTCAGGTTCCCACAAATAGGGTCCTCCCTTATCTTTTGATTTCTAAAATAAATTTTAATTTTAAAAATAATATGAAACTAATTTAAGAAAACACTAAGGTGCTGAAACTCTCAGGTCTCAGATATAAAACAAGTCTCCAGGATGAAAGCTCTAGGACCTTCTCAGGATAGGTGTAGTCCAAATCCCTATCCTGCCAAAGCCCTGATAGTCCCTCCACACTGGCTCAGCTTCACAACTAATCTCTGAAGAGACACAAGTCCAATGACTCTTCCCATTTTCATATCTCCTGGAGCACCACACTGTATGATACCTCCAAATTTCACAATACTGACAGCCCTCTAAAAATACAAAGAAAATAAAATGGGAAGGTTGCATTGAAGCCTACTAAGCTTACTGAGGGAAAACAAACAGCAAGCTCAACCAGCACCTACAAATTCAGTCAATTCTCAGACAATGATTCTTTAATGACTTCACTGTGAGATAAAACAAGTTTCAAAAATTTTCTTTTACTAAACTGTTTTTTGATAATTCTGTTTGCCATTTTGTTGCAAGAAGCAATATAAAATAAAATATTTTGTGCATTCCATTTGGACAGCCTTTGGGAGTGATGAGAAACAGGAGACATTAGTGGAGGGAAGGTCACAGTGGTGATGGGACTGGTGTTAGAACATTAAAAGGACCGAAACAACAACAAGAAAAATAAGAAAAAAATAGTAATCAAAATGTATTATTGAGTATAAATAGGATGTTAATTGAATGAAGCAAATGTTTTAAAATTTTTCAAATGCTTCCATTGCTTTTTGTGACAGAATAACCAATTAACTCCCACACCACTCTTACAACAAAAAGCCCAGCTAGTTTACCCAGTAGTTCTCTCTTCATTGTACCATCAAAACAAGAGTCCCCAACCAAAAAGCTTCCAAGGGCAGGGAGATGGGGAAAGAGTTGCAAGAAAAAGAGAGTTTGCGCTTAACAGGCTAGAAATCCCTAAAGGTGGTGTAGCCATCAATGGTGGCCAATCTCCCTGTCAATTTCTGCTAGCTAGCTATGCCACTGCAGGAAAAGGTTATATTACCTACTACTGGAGCCTGAGAGGTTCATTGTACACTTGCAATTTATATCCATTAATTTTTTTTATAAACTAAAAATTTGGAGCTGAAAAGGTAATACAATGGGCAGGGTGCATATTATGGGGTCTATTTATATAAGTTATTTATAATCCATATTTTATAAATTATATATAATATATACTTTAGAGTATTTTATTGTAGGGTTTCATTGATATGCAGTATTGTGTGCACTGCACATATTCACATGTGTATGCACACAAATGTAGTGAAGCTCTGGTATGAAGATCATTGCGGCATCCTAAAAAGCTTAGAAGACTGCCTTTTGTTTTGTGCTTAGAAAAATTTTAAATAATAATATAAATCTGTATTTATATAAGGTAGTCTGATTTATACACACTGCTCCAGTTTAGGCCCCATTCAATAAATTATATGGTCACCATACTTAATATCAAACCACATAACTGTTGGAGGAACTTACTGAAGTCATCTGGGCCTTGCAATGTGAATCCAGAGAATGCCTTCTGACAAGTTCTTTTTGTTTTGAGGAAATACCCAGCAATATTCAGGGATCACTCTTGACTCTGCAGTCAGGGATCATTCCTGGCAGTGCTTGGGGGACCCCAAAGGGTATAAAGGATAAAGCCATGGTTAGCTGCATGAAAGTCAAACAGCCTCTCTGTTGTACAATCTAGCTGGTTCCTTGATAACTTGTATATTTCTTCCATGATACATGACTTAGTTTTCAATAATGGGAGAGTTAATGTAAAATTTCCTAGAAGTACTTGATCTCTTTTCATAGAATTTCACTTAGTACCTTACCACATTTGTGGTATTTCTCATTTTAAGGTATTAAATTTTGTTAATTTTTAGTTACTGTGGTAATAAATGATATTTTTTCTTGTACAAAATTTTAAAAAATAGATATATAAGAAGAAAGTTGAACTAGTGGTAGGATAGGATGGGAAGTAGGAACATTCATGGTAAAAAGGAAGTAGACTCTAATAGAATGTGATGTGGGAATGTTGTATGTATGAAAGCCTACTATAAAAAGTACTGCAAAACAAGTAAAAGAAAAGAAATGTGGGAAATGTTGTAAATTACCTATAATCTCATCACCCAAAACTACTATTGACAGTCTTGTAAAATCTTCCTGTCTTGGACTGGAGAAAATGCTTACCGAGCTGTGTGTACGCTTCACATACAAGAAGCCTGACTTGATTTTCGGCAATCTAGGGTCCTCCAAGCACTGCTGTCAGTGACCTTCAAGCAAAATGCATTGATTTACCTCTATACTGTGGTGTGGTCCCAAAACAAAACAAAATTTCATCCTTTTATCTATCTACATACCAATTTTCCTAATTCACGACAATGTTTATTATTTCACTCTATTAAACATCTTTGCCATATCAATAAATACTTATAGCCTCAATCTTGATAACATGACTATTTGATAATCTATCTACCATTCTCAGAGTACTAGTAAATGGATAGAAAGCTTGGTTAATCTTTTAAACTATGTTTAACAATTCCTCATTCAACACTGCTTAACTAACATCTTAATAGGTTCATGAGGAAATACTTAAAGGCAAAGTCATTAAAAGTAGAAGTCAAAAGTCAAAAGCATTTTATTTTTAATTTTTTGTAATTATTTAAGCACTGTGTTTACAAAATTGTTCATAATTGAGTTCTGCAATAGAATGTACACCACCCTTCATCAGTGCACTTTTTCTGCTACCAATGTCCCCAGTTTTCCTCCTCAGTATGCCCCACTTTCACCATACTGTAAAATACCCCAGAGGTAGGCACTTTACTGCTCTCTCTCTCTCTCTCTCTCTCTCTCTCTCTCTCTCTCTCTCTCTCTCTCTCTCTCTCTCTCTCGCCTTTTTGACACTGTGGTTGCACTATTGTTAATGAAGGGGTACCATGCATATCACTTTATCCCCTTTCAGTACCCAGATCTTTTCCAGATGAAATGTATCTTAAAACAATATTTTTGTTACTGGAGAAGTGATCTGTTGAATTATTTCTACCAAATTGTGATTAATAATATATTTGCATTTCAGCTTATTTCCCTAAACATGTATGGCTATATGAATAGGCTAAGAAAATTGTTGGTTCTCTTGGATTGACTGAGCTTTGAGGATGTGCACTGTCTGGGAGACAAAAGTGCTATGACCCACCTGCCCAGAAATAGGTGATATATATTGGAATGGTTTGGGGATTAAGGGCAGACAGATGTCATAAATGGCAACTTTCTGGCATAGGGACTTGGGGGGAAGGCAGTGGTACAGCTAAAGAGTCTAGGGTTTCACATTGGTAGAGTCAAAAATAAAAATAAACATAAAAATAAAAAAAAAATTAAGTTATCTCCATATTATTTTCCAGAAAGGCTGGACTAGTTAGCATTCCAACTAGTAGTGAATGAGAGTCTCTTTCTCCTTGCATCCATGCCAGTAAGGGCTTTTATTCCTGCTGTTTGTTAGCTAGTTATCTGACAAGTTTTAGTTCACTTCTTTTTTCATGAGAAAGGAGACTATTCAATGCATAGTCGTTTGGAACTCAATTACCACATTATGTAATCTTGTGTTGCACAGCATTATTTTATAAATGGTATTTTGTTGGTAAAAATATAATTCAGTAAGAAAATTTGAAAAAATTTTAATCTTTGTTCTTTTAAACAATGCAATAATGAAAAAATCAGTCTCTTTGTTTTTGTTTTTGTTTTTCTGCCCAATAGTTTGGTGATTTCCCCAGGCAATATCCTAAGAAATGGAACAGTTAGATCAGAGGATAAGTACTTCAAGGTTTCTGATGAACATCCCCCTCCACGCTTAAAAACTCAACAATTTACATTCTGAGTAGAGTCTATGAGTACTTCTGTCCACATCCATCCATTCAACTTTGGTATCAGTCTTCAGAAATATAGCCTTAAACTTTAAAACAAAAAACATGACTTTCCTTCCATATACCACGAAAACATCGAGGGGAGAGTAAATGATCATGCAAGGAGTCTATAGTTAATCCCATGACAGTACATTTTAGGGGGGTGGGGAAACCCTGTATCCCCTAGGCCAAGGGAATTCCCTCTATCATATCCCCAATAGTTACTGTGCCTATGCAGGGGGGAAAAGAAAAAAAAAAGCACAAAACAATCATTTCCCCACATATTTATTTATCGATTGATCAATTTTTTGACGTCTTTATATTAGTGTAGAGATTGAAGTTGATGTCTCCAATATTATTTTATTTTATCTTATCTTTCTCTTTCTTTTTGCACTCCAGCATGAGTTGATTTCAGAACCAAGACTGTTGTGTGGTGCTTATCTTTATTGCTGTGGTTCTCACTGGATATTTAATTTGATATTTCTTTCTGTATTGTGGTGGTGTTTCAATTGCCTTTTTCACATCCTCTCTCAAACTGAGGTTGAAATCCTCTGGAAGGACTCCACCTAATTTCAGCATATTTGACTTTTTTTTTTCTCTTATTTTGTACCCCAATCTATTGCTTTTCTTTTCTTCAAACAAAGCCACATAACTTGATTTATCTAGCTCCGCTTCTTAAATAGAGGGGGAGACAGGGGAAGGTACCAGGACCAAACAGATATATGATCACTAATAGTGAGCAGGACAGAAGGGACCACCTACTCTAGCAGTCCGAGGGGTGATGGTGGGGTATATGGGTTGCAGAAGGGGAACTGGGATGGGGGGAGGACAAATTTGGTGATGGGTATTCCCCTGATTCAATGTTGATATGTACCTAAAATACTAATGTGAAAGATATGTAAACCATTATGATCAAAATAAAAATTAAAAAAAAACATGACTTTCAACATTTAAAAAATTATTAATAAATTGGGCTTTTTTTCTGTGTGTGTTTTTTGGCCCTTTACAGTAAGTTAGTAAATCACTTTATATGAACATTATCTATAAATAAAATAGCCATAATAAATGTTACTTATTTTTGAAAATCATAGAACCCAGACAGCTGGAAAATTTATAAAAAAGAAAAAGAAAACATTCCTTACATTTTTAGAAATAGTTGTGAGACTTCTACTGAAATTTCCCTTTACATTTATTCCATTAATGGAGAACCACCACTTTCTTCATTTATATTAATAGAAATATGTTCCAGAAGATCCCCAGAAAATGTTTTGTTGCTACAGCAATTCAGTGTAGCACAAATACATGCCCAACTTCTTGATACAGTATAAGCATTTTAATAAATAATTCATTCAATCCTGTTGTTTCTACATACCCCTGAAACAGATGGCTAAAGCAATACTGAAAGCAAGTGCTGCTTCATCCTAATGCCAACATCTGGAATATCTGAAGCATAAAAAATTAAGGGTGTAATCTTATTCACTTTCATTTTTTTCAGAGCTTTCAACTTTAAATAAGCACTCATTAGAAACAACTGTGACTGATTTCCTTTAGAGAAAAAACACAGGGACTGGTTTACTTGTTTCTCTTTTTTTCTTTTTGAGAAAAACAGGAACCAATGATCTGCAAGTGAATTCAAGATAATGAGCAGAAATTGGTGCTCTCCATCAAGCATTCTTATTTAAATGTTTAAAAACAATATTCAGAATACTTAATTTAAAAATAGCAAAGTTGGGGCCGGAGTGGTGACACAATGGTAGGGCATTTGCCTTGTACACGGCTGCCCTAGGAAGAACCTCGGTTCGATCCCCAGGTGTCCCATATGGTTCCCCAAGCCAGGAGTGATTTCTGAGAGCATAGCCAAGAGTAACCCCTGAGCATCACCAGGTGTGGCCCAAAACAAAATAAAACAGCAAACTTATATGGGTCTTCTACTACATAAGTCTACCTTGGAAAGGGGTGGGCTTTTGGGGCTAAATGAGATTGTGTTCAGGTTACTCCAGTCTTTATGCTTGTGGAGCAGGGATCACTCTTAGCAGTGCTCATGAGACCATATGTAGTACTAGCAATCCAAACATATTCTGGCCACATGCAAAGCAAAAACCACTTTTTTAAACTCTAGGTTTATTTCAAAATGTACACATCAACTACACAAAATTCATCAGTGTATTTAATCAATTATCATTAAAAAATCAAGGAAGTTATAATTTCAAACAAAATCAATTTTAAAACATTGATATTTATTAAGAAGTGCTACAAGATTATATAATTAAGATGAAGGTAAGCATTACTCCAATGACTAGAATACATTTTCTACCTTTGCTAATACATTAATGATTTATTGTCTAATATATCTGAACTCGAAATGTTTAACCAAATATATAAATAAACTATAGCATTAAATATCATATAAAATCCAGTAAATTAAATTCAAATTCTAAATCCCTGGATAAAAGAATACTTATTACAAAACTAGATAAACTCAATAGGCAAGTCTTATCTTCATAATTCATCTTTTGAACTACTGGTCACCAAATACAATGGATTTCTAAACCTAGAATAAGAGATAATTAAAACAACAGCTCTTAACTTATTTTCTTATGTAATAAAATAAGATGACACTTAGAAATGGGAAGACACATTTTCATTATTAGACACACTAATAATATTGTGAATTCATCTATAACAAATGGGCTTAATGACTAAATAAGAAATAACCCACGGTCTGAGAAACAATATAAGGGTTAAGGCCTTTCACTGAGCTTACCTTGGGTTGAACTTTGCCTAATGGACTCCTGAAAACCTCCAGGAGTAATTCCTTAGCACAGAGCCACATATAAACCCTGAGCACCTCCAGGTGTGAACCTCCCCTCCCATTAAAAACCCAAACAATAACCTACCAGTAAGCTTCTGAATGCAGTTTAAAATGATCATGATGCATAACTAATCTTAGAAGTGATACCAAGCCTATGACATTCACAGGTACAGGGGGTCTTTAAGTTGAAAATTCTGGGGCTACCTTGGAAGGGGAGCAGACTGGATCCCAACCCTGCTGATGTCCTGGAAGCTGAATACCCCAGCAGCTGCCTCCATTAGAGTCTATTATCACTGCTTCACAACCAAGAGATGTCAAGCTGAAAACACTCCCAGGTTTTCACTGGTCTTCAGTTGAATTAAGGGCTCTTTCCAGAGTGGGAGAGACAGCCTCCATCTACCTCCACTCTCATACTGTCAGATGTCCAATAAGCCACAGCCACATCCCACAGCCTCCTCCATATAAATGGTCCAACTTCTGGTGGAGGGAAAGTCACAATGGAGGTGGGACTGGTGCTAGAACACTAAATGCCCCAAACAACTGTATTATGAACTGCATTTAAACCACAATATTTAAGAAGTCAGAAAAATAAATAAAATGACCATAATGAATACTATTATTGTTAAGATAAAAGTAAATCCCCTGAAGCTTTCAGAGATCAAGCAACCTTAGAGAATCAAAATAAATTAGAAAGTATGACATCTTTTGAAAGCATACTAATGAAGACAATCAAAAACCAAAGGGGGACATGGTACAGGAGAACAGTTTTTGTCCCCAGGATGTCTATAAAAAGAGAAAGATTTGAAGGTCAGTTGAACCAGCATTTTCAGAATGCCCAGGAAGAAATGCTTTGAGCGGTCCCACGTATTATAGACTGGAGTGAGCAAGACTAATACATCCATAAATTGCCAACTCAGTCCTTCTGAGTGTTTTTCTGTATTTACTCCTTACTTCTAAAAGTATTAGATGGTAACACAAAATGAGCAAGAAAACTGACTTCATTGTCATCTGTAGAATATATAGAGAAAAACAAAGGAACAGGTGGTATTGAATAATGACATTTCTTAGCTTTGTATTATAAAATTTGTCACCAAACAGTGAAAAGAAAAGAATTGAAAACCTCATGAGAAATGTCCTAAGAACAGAGATAGGAAGTCCTGGGCATGCTGGTGTGTGGTATAATTTTGCATATCAATACCATTAATTTAAAACTTCTTTAACCATATTACTTAAACTATAACAGCTTTTTTAAAATTAAAAAATTTATACAAAAACTTATGAGTTGATGCCATGAAAATAATCATGCTGAGTGACTGCTATTTTAAGTGTCAACTGATAAGGAGGCATTTTCCTTCATTAGTCTCTCCCATGATTTTGAATAAAACAAATTAATAACCAAGATCTAATCTTGCAAATACTAATGTAGAGTTTACAAATCTACAAAATTTAAAATTATATTTTTTTAAATATCCTTCAGTGAGGGTACAATTTCAGATTAAAACTCAATCATGAACAACTTTGTAATCACAGTGTTTCTTTTTTATTTTTTCCTTTGTTTTGTTTTTGGGGTCACACCAGACACCACTCAGAGGTTACTCCTGGTTCTACACTCAGAAATTGCCCCTGGCAGGCTCCGGAGACCATATGGAATGCAGGGATTTGAACCACCGTCCTTCTGCATGCAAGGTTAACACGTTGCCCCCATGCCATCTCTCCGGCCCCACAGTGTTTAAATGAAAGGAAAAAATACAAAAAATAGGCAGTCAATGTAATGTTTTTCAAATTGTCAAAACAAAATATTAAAATAAAGTTATCAGTGAAAAAATCTTTCAATGAACCCATACCAATAATATTATGTAGAAACTGAGCCCAGACCTCACCAACTTTTGTAGTCAGATAACAGCAATAGCAAGCTGACATATGTTCTATGCTCTTTCTATGCACGTATTTTCTTATCTGAATTCTTTAAAATTCCAGACCTACACAAGGTAGTGACTCTGGTTTTCTTTACTTAACTAACTGGGATTCAAGCACAGAAAGGTGAAAAACTTTGCCTCATCACCACCCCACATGAGTGTGGCTCTCCAGGTACACTGAAACAGTGTAAGTCTTGCAAACACCTCTGCTGTTATACCCCTGTTCCATTGCTGATAAAAAATATATAAACAAAACCAAAAACACCTAACTTTTCTCTGAAAAATCTTCTACTGATTATTCAAATCTCAGTCTAGGCAAGCCATCTTCTGGAAACCATTCCAAACACACTCATTTCTGTAAGTAAATCTGATGCTTCCTTTTCTTTGTCTCTACTACCATATGTACCTACTCATATAGACCAAGAGAATTTCTAAGAGTCTGAAAATCTGCTCTCCACTGGACTTCAGGTACCTTACTGGTCAATGCCAGGATCACTGAACCACTCTAGGTCTGCCATTCACCTTCTCACCAGCTTTTAGATATTTTCTTTGAGAAATCTAAAGATTTCTCTCTAAGCCTTCAGTAGTGACAGAATTAATTTGAAAATGGATATGGCATTTTCACCAGTTTTATAAGTAATTACAAAGAGGTCAGGTTGATCCCTGGCATTCCATAAATTCCCCCAAGGCTGCCAGGAGTGATTTCCCTGAGCACAGAGACAGGAGTAAACCGCAGGCATCACTAGGTATGGCCCCAAAACAACAAAAAAGATACTGGGTCTGTGGGGACCTGTGACAGTAGCACTAGACAATGTATAGAGAAATTTTACCTGAGAGATGAGGCTTATCCTGTCATTTATAAAGCATAAAAGCAAAAGAGAAATTCTCACAAAACTCACACAGAGCTGATGTGGCCATTCCTTTCTCCATCTTTCACTTTAGATATAAACTTTAGATATCACTTTAGTTATAAACTACCAAATACGAAACTTCATAGGTATATCTTTTACAGAAATGCTTAGAAATACAGACAATTTGGTATCATATTTTAAGACTTTGTGAATACAAAATTCTTATGACTTTATAAGAGTTAAATGGCCCTCAGGAGAGAACAGTGAGTCCATTTCAAATGATTAATTTTCAAATGGAGACATCCAGGCCAGAGATCCTGGGTAGTACTCTATTTCAGCTTGCACTGCTAATTAATTCCAAATTAACTGCAGAGTTAATATATGTTCTTACTCCCTCTCTCCTCCTTCTCTTCCTTTTCCCGTTTCCATCCCTCCTCCTTCCACTGCTCTTTCCCTTTTAACAATTCCACTCCAATTCCCCCATTATAAGTAATTAAAAGTAAGTGCTGTGTATAAAACTAAAATGGCACTTGTGAGTTTTTAAAAAAAAACACACAAGATGAGTTTTAATTTAATTTAATTATCATTTAATTTTTCTCTTTAAATTGATGTTCACTTCTGTTGTGAAGAAACTTTTAAATATATTTGCAACAATCCTGTAATGTAAGTATCTTTCAAATTTTTTAAATTTATAAAATCTAAATATGAACAAGTACTTTGTATGAACATCTTGTGTCTGAGTGAGATGTAAGTGTAAAATGCAAAATGAATTTGAAGGTTCATCTGAAAGATGCATCATTAATTTTCATATTATTAAATAATAATTTAAATTAGTAAAATATGTAAGTTAAGTTTTGTTTTACTTGCTTATGTTCACATCTTAAGTCAAAAGTAATATTTAAACATATATAGTGATTTTTACTTGAGAGATGACGCTTATCCTGTCATTTCTTTTTTTTTTTTTTTTTTTTTTGGTTTTTGGGCCACACTCAGCGATGCTCAGGGGTTACTCCTGGCTGTCTGCTCAGAAATAGCTCCTGGCAGGCATGGGGGACCATATGGGACACTGGGATTCGAACCAACCACATTTGGTCCTGGATCGGCTGCTTGCAAGGCAAACGCTGCTGTGCTATCTCTCCGGGCAGTATCCTGTCATTTCTAAAGCGTAAGAGCAAAAGAAAAATTCTCACCAAAAAAAAAAAAAATATATATATATATATATTCCTTTTTGAGGGGGGATACACCTGGTGATGCTTAGGGGTTACTCCTGACTATGCACTCAGAAATCACTCCTGGCTTGGAGGACCATATGGGATGCCAGGTGATCAAGCCTCAGTCCGTCCTAGGTTAGCCGTGTGCAAGGCAAATGCCCTAATGCTTGCACCACCGCTCCGGCCCCAATTTCTATCTGTACTTTTCTATAGGAACAGACTGAAACACACATGTGTATTTTAATTTGAAATTCCAGGAGAAAATGACAAGCAAAATAAAAGATATCTGTTCAATGCAAAGAAGAAATAATAGAGTAACTCACAAAACAACATATTTACACATGATCAAATTTTGTAACAAGATAAAGAGAAAAGAACTATTCATTTGTTCATTGTTAATTAATTGGGATATAAGGATGATTAGTACCACCAAATGTTAAAATTACTTGTCAAAATCTCTTGCTGGATCTCTGGTTTTTAATTTACAGATGGCCTTGAAAAAAGAAAACTGTCAACTAAAAATGAGTACACATAGTAGACAATAGCCTCCATACAGTTTGAGAAATCTAATTTTCTCCATAAATGTGTCAAATCAATAAAAAAAAACTCCCCATGAAATGTTTAATTCAAGCCCTTTCTTAGAGTTTGGTAAGTCACTTTCTAATACCGCCTAAAAGAAGTCATGCACACTGGTCTTAAACAGGTGTCTTAAAATATATTCACACAAAATGTCACATGGCCAAAGGGCATCAAGAGATTTGGGAATTAGAATCTTTTTTTTTTTTTTTTTTTTTTTTTTGGTTTTTTGGGCCACACCCAGTAACGCTCAGGGGTTACTCCTGGCTATGTGCTCAGAAGTTGCTCCTGGCTTGGGGGACCATATGGGACACCGGGGGATCGAACCGCGGTCCGTCCAAGGTTAGCGCAGGCAAGGCAGGCACCTTACCTTTAGCGCCACCGCCCGGCCCGGGAATTAGAATCTTAAAACAAGTCTTCTAACTTCCTTCTTCCTGCTATTCTTTGTACACAAAGGGAATGAATTTGTCCTGGTGATATTTCTGTGTGCCACTTGACTGATCAAAGATGTCAAGAAAAGTCTACTGAGACCCAGAAAATGAGACAACTTTCAGAGGCTACTCTGTGGCTCAGGAAAAAAAGAAATATTTGTTTCAGTGATTCATAGCACCCCAGAGGTCAAGTGGGATCATCTCAGCTGCACTTTTCAGGCTGAGGTCACTTATTTTTTTGGAATAGCATGAGACCTTGCATTGGTCACCTGGGATTTATCCTCAGAACTGGTCATCTCCAAGTCTGCAGGAGTTACATTTCACTTCTGATTCTCGTTAGGCTGAAAGTTTAATTTTCCTATTAAATGTTCCTTTTTAATATCTCATTAAAAGTCCCATCTACAAAAATATGTGATCATAATATCTAGGTAAAAGGAATATCAGCAAATTTATAGATGTAGAATAAGAAGTTACAAAAAGACAAGAAAAATAACTATGTGCCAAGAGTGGTTATCATGAGTGGTAGGATTACAGTTCATACACTTTTCATACTTTACATTTTTGGTTTAAGGGGGTGTTATGACATACTAACAACAATTCACCATTTTGTTGGTACATAAAAGGGAGTGCTCAATATTTTAAAGGATCCATATTATTGTATACTGAAATATATCTTTGAATTAGCACAGTCCTTTGACACCAGCAACTAGAAGACTGACCACAACAACGGTGATGGAGCAGAACTTCTGGAACCATAAAGAAAGAATCTATCCTAGATTTGTCCTAGGATCTGTGAAAATACCATGATCTCTAATGACAGAGGACTGATTTTGAAAACTACAACTGAGCAGAACATTTCCTGACACCATAAAAAGACCTTGGGGTTTGACATTGAGCATGTCTGAAGCCGGTAGTTGTTCCCATGATATTATGCTTCAAGGGTGGAGAAGCCCTGTTTCTCTTAGGCCAAGAGAATTCCCGTTCGAATTTCCCTAATACTTACTGTGCCTATGCAAAAAAAACAACAACAAAAACAAAAACAAAGAAACCAAAAACCCCACAAAATCTTGCCACACGAGCCCTCCTTCCTTTTTTCTTCTTTCTTCTTGTTGTTTAGTTGTTTATCGTTGCTGTTGTGTTTTTTTCACTGCTTGTTTTGTTTTATCTTTTCCCTTTCTTCTTTTAAACTGATATTGATAGCCCCTCGATGAACTCCTCCCAGTGTTATTTTTGTTTGTTTGTTTGCTTGTTTGTTTTTCCTTAATAAAACTACAAAACTTGAGTCATTTTGTTCTGCCTCATAAATTGAGAGGGAAAAAAAGTGGATGGTATCAGGAGCAAACAGTCACATGAACATTGAGTGGAAATAAAAAAATGATCAAACCTAAATACCAAATCCAAAGTCAACAACAACAGAATCAAGATCTACAAGTTATATACAAAGAGGACCAGCTACACTAGCAGTCCAGGGGACAAGAGGGCTGGTATGTGATGCATGCTGGACAGATAGATAAGTAGCCATAACATATATAAAATTACTTATTACTTAGGTATTAAAAAGAAAATCCAGTTTATTCTATATATATAAAATATAAAATGCTATCATATTGTTTAATAACCCTTTAAAATAGTAAATAAGGGTTTTGGAGTGGTAGTACAACAAGTAGGATGCTTGCCTACCTACTTGAATTCAATCCTTGGCACCCTATCTGGTCCCCTGAACCCACTAAGAATGACCCCTGAGCATAGAGCCAGGAGAAAGTCCTGAGACTACTATGCTCCCCCCCAAATAAACCAATCTCCCACTCTAAAGGGGATTGACTCTAAAAACATAAAATTAAGTTAAAAATAAAAGCACAGATATGGGGGATCTAGGTCTTAATCCTGACATTGCCAGAAATTAATTTTTAAAAACCCATCAATCATTTTTTATTCTGATTCTTATCATTTGACACAGGTCTAAGTGTTGTTTTGTTTCATTTAATCTTGACAATGATTTTTAAAGGTAACTGGGGCTTGGAGAGAATAAGTGATTTGTCCAAAGTCACTCATGCTTACATGTGAATAATCAGAATTTTTTAATGACCTATTTGACACGAATCAATGGTAAGCATACACCTCGACTGAAAATGAAGTGCCAAGAATTCTTTCCAAATTATTTGTACAAAGTATCCTACAAATCTCTGGGATAAACCAAATACACTGGCTTCAGCTTTGAAAGACACTCCTAGGTAACATAATGGAGATTAAGTAGAGGTTTAAGTACCTCTCAGAGACTCAAGAATTCCAACTATTAGTCATATTCACAAGTGCAATGGCAAACGATGGTATCAATTCATGTTAAAAACATTTTAATTAACCCCTACATGAACATTTAAAAAAGTTTTCACTCTATTCAAGTCAACATCTTGTCCCCAGTGCCATCTCTACTCACAGTTTCAATCTCCCTTTCCCAACAGATTCTCCAAGAGATTTTACAAAGTGCTTATCATCAAAGAACATGCTATGTCATTTATCATTCACTGTGTATATTTGCTATTAGTCCCTGCTACAATGTAAGCATAGGAAACCTTAGTTTTAGTGGCTGCTCTGCCTCAGTGCTTTGAAACAATGGCCTAAAATACAGTGGAACACATTCCTCTTCCTTCTAAAAATAGGAGATAGTATCTATTCAAAATGCTTTCTAACATTTTACCAGATACTACTCAATACCACTAAATATTTCGCATATCTGAATGGTGAAACTTACACATTCATAAGTGATTTTAACAGCTATGTCACTGAGGAGAAAGCTGAAATTATGGTATAATAGAGATATCACTGACAGGTGAAAGGGGTTTTCTCATGATTATAGCTTACTAGGGAATTATAGGAGTTCAATGAGTTACCAAGAAGTAGTAGTTGAAGTATAAAAAAATCAAACCATGATTCATTAATTCTTTTTTGTTTTTAATTTTTTATTAAGACCATTGTAAATTACAAGTCCTTCATAGTTGTATTTCAGGCATATAGTGACAGTAAATTAGAGCCTTTCCCATCACCAGTGTTGACCTTTCTCCACCAGAGTTCCCAGCATGCATCTCATACCTCCATGCTTAGCCTCAGGTCTACCAGTGTAATAGGTCCATTTTGTGTTTAGGTTGTTGTAATTTGGGTCTCTTGATTCTATTATTGTTGACTTTAGCGTGGGCATTTAGTTCTGACCATTTTATCCCACCCAATGTACCTAAGGCCACTTGGCCCCTAAGCCCCGTCCACTTATTTTTTCCTTTCCTCAATTTGTAGAAAGACGTAGACATATGAGATAAAACAAAGTGATTCATGTTCCATGTTTCTATGAAAAAGGTGAATGCTCCTTGCCAAAAGGTATAAATAAAAATGTTTTTAAATGAGAGGTGTGCAGGGATTTGGGGTTTTTTTATAGACACAGTAAACATTGGAAAAATTAAAAAGGAAATACCTATGGCCTACAAACAAACAAACAAACAAACAGGTAAAATAAAAACCAAAAAAGAAAAAAAAAAAAGGAACCTCTACCCATGAAGCATACTGTTAGAAGACTGACTACAGGTTCCAGGCATGCTAATTGTCTAACTCCAATGTCTTTTTTCATGGATGCAGGAAAAGTTTCGCCACAGTTGTTGCAGTCAGTCTTCTGTACTTAGAGATCTTGGTTTTTAACCCCATTCACATTAGTGTCACACAAACTCAAATATCTTGGAGTCAACTTGACTGAAGATGTGAAGGACCTATACAAAGAAAACTATAAAACCCTGCTCCAAGAAATAAGAGAAGACACACAGAAATGGAAATTCTGCTCATGGATTGGCAGGATTAACATCATTAAAAATGGAAATATTCCCCAAAGTATTGTACAGATTTTTTTTTTTTTTTGGTTTTTGGGTCACACCCGGGAGTGCTCAGGGGTTACTCTGGGCTCTACACTCAGAAATCGCTCCTGGCAGGCTTGGGGGACTATATGAGATGCCGGGATTCGAACCACCATCCTTCTGCATGCAAGGCAAATGTCTTAACTCCATGCTATCTCTCTGACTTCATATTGTACAGATTTAATGTGATCCCTCTAAAGATACCCATGACATTCTTCAAAGAAATGGATCAAACACTTCTGAAATTCATTTGGAACAATAAACACCCTCGAATAGCTAAAGCAATTCTTGGGAAAAGGAATATAGGAGGCATTACTTTCCCCAACTTTAAACTGTATTACAAAATAAAAGTTACCAAAACAGCATGGTATTGGAATAAAGACAGACCCTCAGATCAGTGGTATAGGCTTGAGTACTCAGAGAATGTTCCCAGACATACAATCACCTAATTTTTGAAAAAGGAGCAAGAAGTCCTAAGTTGAGCAAGGAAAACTCTTCAACAAGTGGTGTTGGCACAACTGGTTAGCCATTTGCAAAAAAGCGAACCCAGATGCTCAGCTAACACCATATACGAAGATAAAATACAAATGGATTAAAGACCTTGATATCAGACCTGAAACCATAAGGTATATAAAACAACACGTAGGTAAAACATTCCATGACATTGAGACTAAAGGCATCTTCAAGGAGGAAACAGTACTCTCCAAACAAGTGGAAGCAGAAATAAACAGATGGGACTATATTAAGTGGAGAAGCTTCTGAACCTCAAAGGAAATAGTGATCAGGATACAAGAGCCACCCACTAAGTGGGAGAAACTATTCATCCAATACCCATCAGATAAGGGGCTAATATCCAAAATATACAGGGCACTGACAGAACTTTACAAGAAAAAAACATCCCGTCAAAAAATGGGGAGAAGAAATGAACAGACACTTTGCCAAAGAAGAAATACAAATGGCCAAAAGGCACATGAAAAAATGCTCCACATCACTAATCATCAGGAAGATGCAAATCAAAACAACTATGAGGTACCATCTCACGCCACAGAGATTGGCACACATCACAAAGAATGAGAACAAACAGTGCTGGCAGGGATGTGGAAAGGAACTCTTATTCACTGCTGATGGGAATGCCTTCTAGTCCAACCTTTATGGAAAGTGATATGGAGATTCCTCCAAAAACTGGAAATTGAGCTCCCATATGATCCAGCTATACCAATCCTAGAGATGTACCCTAGGAACACAAAAAATACAACACAAAAACCCTTCCTCATACCTATATTCATTGCCATGCTATTTACAATAGCCAGACTCTGGATGACTTTCAACAGAAGAATGGCTAAAGAAACTGTGGTACCTATACACAATGGAATATTATGCAGCCATCAGGAGAGATGAAGTCATGAAATTTTCCTATACATGGATGTACATGGAATCTATTATGCTGAGTGAAATAAATCAGAGAGAGAGAGATAAATGCAGAATAGTCTCACTCATCTACGGGTTTTAAGAAAAATAAAAGACATGTTTGCAATAACTCTCAGAGACAAAAGAGATGAGGGCTGAAAGGTCCAGCTCACAACATAAAGCTCACCACAAAGAGTGGTGAGTGCAGTTAGAGAAATAACTACACTGACAACTATCATAACAATGTGAATGAATGAGAGAAGTAGAAAGCCTATCTAGAGCACAGGTGGGGTGGGGTGGGAAGGAGGGAGATTTGGGACATTGGTGATGAGAATGTTGCACTGGTGAAGGGGGATGCTCTTTACATGACTGAAACCCAACTACAATTATATTTGTAATTAAGGTATTTAAATAAAGATATTAATTTTAAAAAACAGAAATCTTGGTTTTTGCACAGATCGTAAGTCAGAGTCAGAGTTTCATGGAGTGTTTTCTGATTTCATCTCACTGTTAGGTGGCAAGGCAGGGACACTTGCCCATAGAGCAAGCTTTTGCTGTTTCCTTGCCATCAGGGTGTCATATAAACTGACATAAACTGGAGCAGATTGCTGCTAGGACAGCATTTGGGCCTCCCGCAAGGAGGGATTGATTCCTGGTGTTGGTGCAGAAAACTGTGTTGGTTCCAATGTTGGGATCTGAAGTTCGGGTTGGACTGTTGAGATTCATCAATTCTTGGACAATGTCAAAGAGATCATGAGGGAGATGTTGGTAAGAACAATCTCAAAATATCGATCTGTAGAATAAAAATGGTTTCTTGGAAAAAGTTTGAAATGTTCTTTTGTCTTCTGAAAAAGTGTGATTAACTAATGTAGCAGACAATAGGACAATAATAGTTTTCACTTAGGAAACTCTTTACTAGGGTACTAAGCAGTTCCTTTAAGTGATGACATAATTTGGATTGCCTCACACCCAGCCAAAAACACAATACCTTACAGGTCATGAAACTGAGACTCAGCCAGGTTTTCTAATCTACTCAGGTCTACTCAGGTTGCTTGGTTGCAAAGGTGGAATGAAATTTGGACATGTGATTTACAGTGGGAAATAATTTTGTTCCCAGATGTTGTCTGGCACTCTCTAGAGAATTAGGAATATTGTTATAAATTGGGGGAAAGGTGATACTGATATCTTTGGGACCACACATGGCAGTACTCAAAATTTATTCCTGATTCAGGGATCACTCCTGTCTGTGCTCAGAATGCAGTGGCAGGGATTGAAATTGGTGTCAACCATGTGGAAGGCATGTACCTTAATTACTATACTAGTCCTTTTACCACATTGCTTTTGTTTTTGTACTATAGCTGGCAGTATTCAAGTGCCACTTCTGATTGCTTGGAGGCAGATTCTAGGGGAACTCAAGAAAGTATGTGGAATTAGGGATCAAAACTGGGTCCCTAGATGTAAAGCTTTTGTGCATTCAGTTGAGCTATCTTTCTAGTAGAAAAATCTTGAGAATATTTTTACTCATTCATTAGTTTCTTTTCATAGTTTAGTAAATACTTCTCCCTGAGGGGTGTCACGATTGAATAATTACTTATAATCCACAATCTTTGTACAGAGTCTTACTATGATCAAATTACAGCATAATTTTCATAGGTTCCTTTAGGATTTGCGCATCAGAATGGAGTAAAACCTCAAATTAACCATGAAAGAGAGTTATTACCTAGAAGTGAAAAATACAGTGGGCCTGTAGGGGTAAGTGTGGTAGCCTTCATGATTCTAAAACAATATTTGTATTAAAACACTGTGGGTACATCTACACAGTGGAATACTACACAGCTGTTAGGAAAATTAAGTCATGACATTTGCTTATACATGAATGGATATGGAGTGTTAACACACTGCTGAGCAAAATGAGTTAGAGGGAGAGGGTCAGACATAGAAAAATTGCACTCATTATTGGGATATAAAAAACATAAAAGATAGTCGGAGAGATAGCATGGAGGTAAGGCATTTGCCTTTCATGCAGAAGGTTATCGGTTCGAATTCCGGCATCCCATATGGTCCCTTGAGCCTGCCAGGAGCGATTTCTGAGCCTGAAGCAAGGAGTAACCCCTGATCGCTGCTGGGTTTGACCCAAACACCAAAAAAAAAAAAAAATAGCATGGTAATAAAATCCAGAGATAATAGAGATGAGGACCAGTTCATGGTAGAAAGCTTTCCACAAATAACAGAGAAGTGTAATTAGGGAAGAGAATGACGGGACCGCTATGACAATGATGGTTGGAAATGATCACTCCAGAGAAGAACTGGGTGCTAACAAGAGATAATGTGATATGCATAATATCCATTCAGTAAAAATATTGCAAAGCACAGTGTCTAAAAGGTGTGGAGAAGAAGAGAAAGAGAGAGACAGAGAGAGTGCCGAATCCTAACCACTAGACCACGAGGGAGCTTAAAGAGAGAGACAGAGATTGAGAGAGAGAGAGAAAACTGTCTGCCTCAAAGGAAGGCAGTGGGGAGAGGGAAACTGGGGACATTCATTGGTAGTGGGAAATGTGCACTGGAAAAGGGTATTGTATTGTCTGACAGAAATTCAATCATGAACAACTCTGTAACTGTTAAAAAATACACTTGTATAACCACAGTGTTTAAATAATATAATTTAAATTAAAAAAACATTAAGTGTTTTTATATTAAAATTTTATATTAAAGAGAGTGTGCAGAAAAAAAGAGAATGGATTACTTATATATGCTACAGTGTGGATACACTTTGAAATTATTGTGCTAAATTAAAGTTAGACAGGAAAGGAAACACATTGTGTGATTATATTTACATGAAATATTCAGAAGAGTTAAATCTATAGAAGCAGAAAGGAGCCTACTGGTTGTCTCAGACTACAAAGTGTGGGGAGTTGAGGATTAAGTGATTGGGGTTATAACATTTTTATCTTGGAGTCGTGAAATATTTTTGAACTCAAGAAAAGCCTGAGTATACTCTATTTACTATAGCCTGGTTAGTTTTGCTCATTGCAAATTTGTAAATTTTACCTCAAATTGAACAGATCAAGTAAGAGTGAAGGTTTCTATGCTAAGCCAACTCTTTCTTTTTATAGTGTACTGCTAAATCACATTCTTTTCAAATACTAGAATAGTGGCACCTAACCAAGAAACTGATTTATCATTTTATGATCCCAGACAAGATTCATGTTCTACTTTTTGGACTTTGACAAGAAACTTTAACAAAAAGAGTCATAAAGCATTTACTATTTACTTTGTATTTTCTGCTTTTAAGAAAAAACATGGTAAATAGCAAGAATCAAAATGTTTACCTTCTGTTCTTCTGAAGTTGCCTACCTGAATTTTCCTATAGAAGAACTGGAGAAGAACATAAATGTATCCTGCTAATCCTGAAGCACCTTTCAAATATGAAGTATTATTGTCATTATAAATAATAACCAATATCAGGGCCGTAGAGATAGCATGGAGGTAAGGCATTTGCCTTGCATGCAGAAAATGATGGTTCAAATCCCGGCATCTCATATGGTCCCCCAAGCCTGCCAGGAGCAATATCTGAGTGTAGAGCCAGGAGTAACCCCTGAGTGCTGCCAGGTGTGACCCAAAAACAAACAAAAAATAACCAATAACAAAAAGAGGGTTCCAAGCAAAGTATGGTAGAGTTGCAATATACTTTCAAGTATCAGGAAACTATTAACTTACCAGTGAAACCAGTGGTCTATTCCTAAGTCACCAACAGATAGTAATTAAGTATTGAAGGTCAACAGCCCAACTGCTGCAGTGCTGATTGGATGATAATATGCAAATCAGACAGACCAGAAGAATGTGCCTGTAAGAGATAAATACCATCCTCCTGAGGCCCAACCTGCAAGGTTGTAACCTTGGGGAGTCTAGGGCTCAAAAAGAGACTAGAACTTGGGTTTCTGACTTGTTACATGGTTAGGATACTTTGTGGAGCAGTTTAAAAAAAAAGTAGGATGCCTTTGTAGGCACAATGATTTTATAAACAAACAAAACATTAAAAAATTAAAAATAGGGGCAGAGGCATAGTACAGCAGGTAGGGTGTTTGCCTTTTCACAGCCAACCTGCGTTAGAATCCTGGCATCCCATATGGTCCCACCACGTGTGATCTCTGAGTGCAGACAAGACTGAACCTTGAGTATTACCAGGTAAGGCCCAACATAAAAACAAAAAGTTATGAAAAGAATGAAAGGTAATGTGATAACTGAAGTGAGTTAAAGTACAATCCCTTTCCTCAGAAAATTCTGAGGACAAGGACTGCCCTGGGACAAGTATTCTTTCAGGGCCCATAAACCTCTATCCTTGCAGCCAACATCATAAAGGGAATGTTTTCCTTCTGCAGATTAACCCCTTTCCTTGGGCTGAATCTCAAAGAAATGCTTTTGATCCTTATTAGGCAAGATGGATTCTGAGTCAAGAACTGGTGTTTCCATTTCTTACCAAAGCCACGTTGCCATGGGCTACACCCAGTGGGGACCCCTGCTACAAAGACAAGGTCAGCTATGACAAGAAGGGCAACAAGATGAAGAGCAGAGGACAAATCCAGATGAGGGCTGGGAGAGCCAAGGCCTTCTTCACTCCAGGGACCAAACACAAAATTTCTTACCTTGTGAAGGAAGTCCTATCCTGCCCTGTCCTGCCCTACCTGCCTGCCTGCTGCCCGCCTGCTTATCTCAACTTTCTCATTAGAAGAAATGACTACACATCTGCATCCAGCCAACTCCATAGACTCACTCTATTCTCAAAAGAGATATATACCAAGCCATGAAAAGTCATGGGTACACTGGCAACAAAGTTGAAAATAGCAATCTTGGGAGGAGAGGGTGAGCCAAGTCCCTGCCTTGCCAAAGCCACATCAGCTGCACCCACCATCTACAACTGATGCCATGTCAAAGGTCCAACTTCACCATTCAACCACAGAGCTCTGCAGATGTGTCAAACCGACCAAAATTCCAGGTATGCAGGTATTTGTGCTGACATCTTGATGACTTTTTGGAGTGAATGAGGGCACCCTTTTGTACTTCCAGATGTTCTAGCAGCTGAAACCACATCCCACAAAAATCACAAAGTAGCCACAGAGTTTGGAATCCATGGACTGTGTGGCTATATATGCAGCTAACCATTAACTCCAATTTTTTTCCATATGATCATCCCAGTAGAAACACAAAAATTTAATCATTAACATGAATTTAAAGCCACCTAATGTTAAGAAATAAAACAAAAAACAGAAAATCAAATAGCAACAAATGACTTAGCAAACCTGATAATGATTTAAAGACCTCACTGTGAGATACACTAATATTCTTATTTCAACACTTAAAAATAATTTTATTACCATTTACCTGTAAAGTAGCAATATAAAATATATTATTTTGTACCAAACAAGGATTTGGGATTGGGTGGGAATTTGGGTGCAATGGTGAAGGGAATTTTAACTGGTGGTAGGATTGGTCTTGGGACAAATGTATTATGAATAGCTGTGTAATACATCTTCTTTAAATAACATAGTTTATTTTTTAGAAATGAAGAGATAGGGCTGAAGAGAGATACAGTACAGCCAGTAAGGTGTTTGCCTTGTTTGAGGCCTACCTGAATTCAATCTTCAGCATATTATATGGTCTCTTGAGCATTGCCAGTTAATTACTGAGTGCAGAGACAAGAGCAACCTTTGAACATTTCATGAAGCCTTCCAAACCAAAAAGAATAACAGTAAAGAGAATTGAAGAGATAGTACAGTGGGGAGGGCACCTGCATTGCACATAACTGACCAGGTCAGTCCCATCAGAAGTGATCTCTGAGTTCCACTAGATATGACACCAAAACAAAGACAATAACAAATTAACAAGACTGAAAATGAGAGTGAGAAAAAATCTCATACAAACAGTATAAATTTTTATTAGCAGGCCCTGAACTTCACAGGAGCACCCCCAGTATAGACAGATGGAAGTGTTAACACCAAAAGAGAGATACACTGGATAAAAAACCCTGCAAGGCTAATTCAGTTCCTTCTGCCTCCACAGATCCGGCTCACAACTCTACAACTGCTAGAAGATTCAGCTAAATGTAATATCCATGAACATGGATGGACTCATGGGACTTAGACTTAGACGTATGGGTGTGGAAACATTGAATAATTGACCTAATATATTAGGTCAATTATTCAATGTTTTTTTTTTTTTTGGTTTTTGGGCCACACCCGTTTTGACGCTCAGGGGTTACTCCTGGCTATGCGCCCAGAAATCGCCCCTGGCTTGGGGGGACCATATGGGACACCAGGGGATCGAACCGTGGTCCATCCTACGCTAGCGCTTGCAAGGCAGACACCTTACCTATAGCGCCACCTTCCCGGCCCCTGACCTAATATATTTAGGGGAAAATTATAGTTTGTAATATATGCCAAAAAGGAAGAGAATGAAGGAGCAATGCATAATGGGGAGGGAGACTACTTGCTATGTAGTGGTGGGGACCATTAGTCTTTTCAGAGAGAGCAAGCTGTATGAATCCTAAAGTGCAGGAAGAAAACAAAATACCAAAACAAATCAGTAAATAAAGGAATGAGGAGCAAGGGCATGAGAGGAGGGAGAGAAGAAAGAGGAGGGGTGAGTGGGGCGGGAGAGAAAGCACAGTGGTAGGGCATTTGCCTTGCACACAGCCAATTCAGGACTGATGGTGGCTTGAATCCCAGCATCCCTATGGTCCCCCGGGTCTGCCAGGGTGATTTCTGAGCACAGATCCAGGAAGAACTCCTGAGCATCACTGGGTGTGACCCAAAAACAAACAAAAAAAGAGGAGGAGTGAGGAGAAAGGAAGTGGGGAGGAGAGAGTAATAAAGAGGGGGAAGAGAGGAGGAGGAGGGGTAAGGTGAGAGCCATAGGGAAGGGATGAGGAGGAGGGAAAAGATGAGGAGAAAAAAGAAGGTAAGGGCTATGGAAGTGGGTCAAGGAAGGGGTGAGAAGGAAGGAGGGCTGAAGGGTAGGCTGGGGATGAAAACCAGAGAAGGGATAGGGAGGGACCCCCTTTAAAAAACACAGCTTATGCACAGGCTCAGATTTAGGAAAAATAGAAAAGAAAAGAGTTTGGGCAAAGTGGGCAGGGGTCCAGAAAGCCTTTCTTTAGCCATATGTTTTCTATGTCTTCAAGTGTGGGAAATATAATAAGTGTTGCTTCCCAAAAGCAGCATTCCAGCACACTGAAGTGAACAAGTCATGTAAGTCACCAAGCTGGAATTATACCAAGTTCCAAAGTGAAGTGCCTGACCAGGCCTTTCTGCATTTCTTCATGCCTTTTCCACTCATCATGAATTTGCCACAGTATCAGTGAAAATGTCTTTGGATTTGGGTGGTTTAATGTAGAAGGTTTCACCTATACACCTTGAGAAGAGAATTAAAATTAGTAACCTCCAGGCAGAGATTATAGGAAAAATTCTGATGGATAGCAGTGGAAAGATATACTTAGTTGTGGGTGTGGTATAATAACATTGTGCCCCTAAAATAGAAATAGTTTTACCTATCAACTAATTTTGACTCCATAAATTGATGAGAGAGAGGGAGAGTGCTTGAGAAAAGTGGTGAGTAATTCTGGTCCTATCTAATCCTTAGTGAAGGACTAGAGAAGAAAGGGAGTAAACTAGGAGGCTTTTCTTCCTAGCCTAGTGAAGGTCCCCAACAGCATAGGCTTGAAGGCATAAACCTCCTGCATAAGGGAGACACTGGGACCTTTCTGGGATCTTGCTCCCCTGCACTAGTGGATGGAAGGTTGATGGAGAAGTCAAATGAAACAGTTATTTGGAGGAATCTACCTGCAATTCCTACCTAGCTACTAAGAAAATTAAGTATTTTTCATGTACCTTGAAGGATCACAACCTGAGAACTTGGAGGCTCTGACTTTCCTCAAGAACAGTCACTTAGACAGCACTGGCAGTCAGCAAAACAAGCAGCCCAGATGGTTTTCAGAGATAATGAAGTGTCACAGATAGGGTGAGATTTGATCACAGAAGAACCCACAAAAGGGGCCCACAAGAACAAAGTCGGTCAAAATATCCACAAGATTAAGATAGCTCTGCTGTGAGACAACCTGCCAATAAAGAAAAAAAAATCTGTTGCCTCTTCCATTCCTCTTTACCCAACCCCAGGTCTGAATCAAAAGTTTCTGAGTAATCAAGAGAGTGTGTCCAACTTTAGCCCATTCTCCTCACAGCAGGCCTTAGCCAGAGGAAGAGAAGCAGCTGTAAGTAAGAATGAAATTGAATGTTTTGACTATTACATGATAATAAACATTTTAATTATCTGGAAAGTTAAAGTGAAACTTTTAAAAATTATTATAAAGAGAAATCAGAGTGGTCATACAATGTGTTTTTATGCAGAATCAGGGGAAATGCTTTCCACTGAAAACATTTTAATGGGTGAGTGGGAGACAAGATAAAACTGTTTTCTAATGGCATCCTAGGAAATTTATTTATTCCAGGCAGATTTCACATGAAACCTCTCTACAGAGGTACATCCCATGAGAAATATATTTTCCAAAACTGAGGTAGATCATCCTCTCACCTGAAATAGCCAGACTATAATAATTTCTGGTTCACCACATAACTCCCTTCAGTCTTTTCTGAATCAAGCAAAGACTTCAGTAACTTTGAACTATCCAGAGCAAAAGTTCACCCTAATTCTCTTCCAGAAACAGAACAGAGGAAGTGATCTTTACCATCAAGAACCATGGCCACTCATTTCTCAACCACATAAAACAAGTTTCAATGGAGTCTCTAATCTGGAGCTTCTAGTTCTGTCTTACATGTGGTCTTATTAGGAATTCTTCTATAGAAACTCAAATAGAAGCCGAGAGTGACCACTCACATGGGAAATAGTTATTCACACAGTGACAACTCAAATAGCTCTCATTATTCCTTTGTCTTAATTATCATGGAAACCAAAACTTGGAGGGCAGGTGAATAAAACAAAAGCAGAATCCATCTTTAACCACCAGGAATTTGGGTGAAAACAAGATCATAAAAAGGCTTTATTTAAGCAACATTATGGCAATAGGTTATATAAACACAGTGAGTCTTTGTGTTACTGGAAACATTGCTCATTGAATCTGTGAGATATAAAAGAGGTTCCTCTTTTCAGAGCTCATTTAAAATTGAGAGCATATAAAGACAGATCCTCAGATCAATGGAATAGACCTGAATATTTAGTCTTTGATAAAGAAGCAAGAAATACAAAGTGGAGCAAGGAAAGCCTCTTCAACAAGTGATGTTGGTAAAATGGTCAACTACAAACAAAAAATAACTTAGACCTCTCTTTATACCATGCACAAAAATCAAATCAAAATGGATTAAAGACCTTAGTATCAGAACTGAAAGCATAAGAAAAAAATTTAAGCAAGATATTCTATAGCATTGAAGTTAAAGGCATCTTTAAGGATGAAACACCACTGGCCAACAATTGAGAAGTTGCTGAACCTCAAAGGAAATAGTAATGAGGATACTAAGACTACCCATGGAATGGGAAAAACTATTCACCCAAGACCCATCATATAACGGGTTAAGACATACAAGAACTGATAGAACTTAGCAAAGAAAAACAAAAACAAAAAAAATACAATTAACCCTATACAAAAATGGTAGAAGAAACGAACAGACATTTCCTCAAAGAAAAAATACATATGGCCAAAAGATACATAAATTTTTTTCCACATTACTAATCATCAGGAAGATGCAAATCAAAACAATGAGGAATCATTTCACACCACAGAGACTGGTACACATCACAAATAACAAGAACAACAAATGCTGGTGTGGGTGCAGGGAGAAAAGGACTCTCGTTCACACAGCAGGTGAGAATGCAGACTGGTCCAGCCTTTTGAAAAAACAATATAGATCTTCATCAAGAAAACAGAAACTAAGCTTCCATATGATCCATTAATACCACTCCTCACTAATATAGGCTGCATAGTATTTCATTGTGTAGATGTACCACAGTTGATTTAGTCACTCATCTGTTGATGGGCACTTGTATTGTTTCCAGATTCTGGCTGTGATTAACAAAGGCAAGCACAGGACATTTTTTGTATTGTTTTTTTTTTTTTGCATATACTAAGTATATTCAGTTAAAATTAAGTTAAAATAAGCTTGCTTATACATTAATGGATATGGAGATTGCTATGCTGAGTGAATGAGTCACAGGAAGAGGAACAAAAAGACAAAAAAATCTTACTTATTTGAGGGATATAAGAAAAATAAAAGATAATATGGTAATAATACTCAGAGACAATAGAGATGAGGATTAAGAGGCTCAGACCATGGTATGACAGTATTGGTGAATGTTAGGGTAGTGAACAGTCCACTGTAACAATAATAATTGGAACTGATCACTCTGGACAAGATCTGGAAGCTGGAATGGAATAAAGCAATATGCATGATACCCTTCATTAGCAATAGTGCAAACCACAGTGTCAAAAAACAAGGGATGAGGAGCTAAATGACTGCCTTAGAGGCAGACAGGGTGGAGTATGGGAGAGAGAGGGAGGAAAACTGAGGGTATCAGTGATGGGAAATGTGCACTGATGAAGGGTAATGTACATTGTATGACTGAAACTCAATCATAAACAATTTTGTAACCATGGTGCTTAAATAAATTACATATATAATAAATACATAAAAACTGGAGAAAATAAAGTGAATAATATAAAATTGAAAAAAGAACCAGGGGCCTGAGAAATAGCTCAGCTGTAGGGAGTTTGCCTTGCACACAACTAACCCAGAATGTACCCAGGACTGACCCAAGATGTACCTGAGTTCTATCTCCAGTGTCCCATATGGTTCCCCCAAGCCAGGTGTGATTTCTGAGTGCATAGCCAGGAGTAATCCGTGAGTATTACCTGGTGTGGCCAAAAAATTAAATTAAATTAAATAAACAGAGCATATGGAATGCTATTTCTCCATCTGAACACTAGGTTTTGAGCTTCTGAAAGGTAGGAATGATATTTCTTAATATTTTTATGTCTTTAGCCTGTGACTGCTCACATCGAATCTGGTACACAGGTAAGACCAGTCTATGGGCCAAAAATTCTGGGATGTTCTTGAAACTGGTCCCAACAGGTTCTCCCCATTGGATCCACTAGACAACCTAGCAGCCCCCTTTCATACCCACCATCATACTGGAAGAGAAATGGCCCAACTATACAACTAATATCAAATAGAACATGATGTGGCTGAATCTTCCATTTAGAACAATCCAGGCTACAACTTTGAGGACTTCTTGCAATGAGGGAAGGCATATACCTCTGTCTATCTGAAGGCACATCAACCAATAAATTCCAACATAGACAAGGCCTAGCTCTACAACTGAACCAGAGTAAGCTGCCAAGACACCCAAAAATGTTCCAGTTTCATAGCTCCTGAAATACATGGTTACATAATACTGTCACAGCAAATCTAATGGGAAAGTTGTGCAGAATATCATTAAGCTCAGAGAATGAAAACAATAACATAGAAGGTTCAACTAGTACCAAACAGCCCAATAAATCCTCAGTGACTTGAATAACACCACAGTGAGCTATAGCAATTATCACAAAATGACTTTCATTGATCTAAGTTTGATAATTCCATTTGCCTCTGTGTTGTAACAAATATATGAAGTCAATTCTTTGTACCTGCTAAGGGGGCAGGCTGGTAGAGGGAAGGTCACACTGGATTGGTGTTGAATATTTAATGCCTAAAAGAATAGTATTATGAACAGCAAGGTTAATTATGGAGTTATAATAATTTTTATCTTGTATATAAAAGTTAAAATAAAAGCTTGATGGCTAATAAATGAATGTCCAAACAAAAAGAATATCCTGGTTCAAGTAAAACTTATAAGAAAAATGATTTTTCATTTTAAAAGAAACCTGCTATTCATCACTGATGACTATACTCTTGGCTGTGCACTCAGAAATCACTCCTGGCTTAAGGAACCATATGGAAAGCCGGGGATTGAATTCAGGTCTGTTCTGGGTCAGTTGTGTGCAAGGCAAATGTCCTACCACTGTGCTATCATGCCAGACCCATCCTTTCTATTTTCTACAACTGAGTTTTAATACATGTAAGTGTATCCCATAACTTAAAATTTAGTATTATTTTCTGCATGATATTTTCCTAAGCTGCTCTTTGTTTTTTGTTTTTGTTTGCTTGTTTGTTTGTTTGGTTGATTTTTGGGTCACACCCGGCAACACTCAGGGGTTACTTCTGGCTCTATGCTCAGAAATCGTTCCTGGAAGGCTCAGGGGACCATATGGGATGCCGGGATTTGAATCATCAACCTTCTGTATGCAAGGCAAATGCCTTACCTCCATGCTATCTCTCCAGCCCAACCTAAGCTGCAATTTGTATCAGCTCCCAGGACATTGTCAATCATCTATTTGGCCCAGTTACCTCTGCTGAGTAATACCAAAGAGCTTTTTTTTTTTTAAGTCATTTTATCTTTTTGTTCAGACTTGGTCAATTTTCTTTGGCTTCTTTGTTACTATATATTTTAGATCAGACAACCTTTATTGTTGTTTTTGGATTGAGGTACTATGATTTACAATCATGTTAAGTGATGGTTTCCTATGTGCATGATCCAGCACCACACCTTTCACCAGATGGAGTCTTGGGACTCCATCTAAGGGAATCAATGTTTCAGGTCTCTCAAAGGGAATAAATACTACTTTAAAACAGAAAAAAAAAACAACTTTGGAGAACCTGTAGATTGAATAAAGCTTAAGGACAGGTGCCAGAGTGAGTGCCACCAATGAGTGGGGTACTTGTCTTGCACAAGGCCAATTTAGATTAATCCCCAGCATCACATATGATCCCCATCAGGAGTGATACCTGAATACAGAGCCAGAATTAAATACTTAGTACCACTGAGTGCGACCAGAAAACAAACAATATCCTACCTACAAAAAAGCAGAAAAAACAAAGATTCACTAACATAGGGCTGAGAAGCATCAGGTTTTTGTTGTTGTTGTTGTTGTTGTTTTGGTTTGGTTTTGGGTTTTGGGTCACACCCAGCAGTACTCAGGGATTACTACTGGGCTCTATGCTCAGAAATCACTCTCAGCAGGATTGGGAGACCATATGGGATGCTGGGGTTCAAACCACTGTCCTTCTGCATGCAAGGCAAATGCCTCACCTCTATGCTATCTCTCTGTCCCCAGAAGCATCAGGTTTTAAAGAGAAAATTGACATAGCTGGGTGGGAGAAAGGTCTGCCATTGTGTCCTAGTTCTGCTAGGTCTCAGGTTCCTCACCCATAAAATGGAGATACAAGTACCAACCTTAGAGAATCACTGTGCAGAGCAACAGGGGCACAAGGAAGCTCTTCTAGTTTCTGCACAGAACAGATATTCAAATAGAAGTCTCATTCTTATTATCAATACTTAGATAAAATCACAAAACCCCATCTGCACATTTAATTAATTGGGGATAGTAGTGGGTCCCCCAAGTGGTATTCAGGAGGTCCAAGGGCCTCACTGAAGACTCTTGGCCTACCAACCCAAACAAGCCAGTGGTTCAGTATAAAGATCAAAAATGAAATGCTGCTTACTGCTTAGACTCTACAGTGTTTGGAGAATCCTCAGAGCTACCTGTGCTCAGATCTCCAGGGATGAACTGAGCAATGCCCACAGAACCACGTGGTGATGGGAATTAAATCTAGCCTGTTGCATGCTAATCACTCTAACTTCTAAACATTTTTTCAGTCTCTTTGATAATAATTTTAAATACAGTTTAATGAATTTTAAATAAATTTTAAATAATTTTAAATAAAATAATTTCAAATAAATGATTTGAAATTCTCAAAGGTTATCTGATCCGAAACTCAGCTATTTGGGATTTGATACAATTACAGGAGTAAAGCCACAAGTCCTAGAACAAAAGGGCCTGAAAGTGTGTCTACAGATGAAATAAAACTTCCTGCTGAGGCTAGCAGTTCCTCCTATAAAAAGTTCTATGATACAAAATTCTAAGCAAGCCTAACCAAACCAGTATCACTCATAATGTCCAGTATCATTCTACAGTCTGCAAGCAGGCTAACATCAAAGTCAAAAAGACTTTGGAAAGGTTCAGTAACTTATTCATCTTGACACATTCTTCTAACATTAACAAAATTAGTTTCCAACTCTAAAATTCATTGATACAGAAAAAGGGGGATACAAAAATGGCGGGTTTTTGTGATCAAGCCTGCCATGCTCTACAGAGTCTACACCCACAAACAGTCACACACAACTTCCTGTTACCATGTGATAAGAAATTGATAGGTAGCTAAGCGAAACATGACAGGCCCACTGAGAGAATGAGATAACTGGGGGAGGAGAGCAGTGTGTCAAGGGCAGGATGATGGAGAGAGGAGGACCCTGTCCTTACCACTTTGCTTAGCATCACTCCTTTTTCTACAGGGGAGTTGGACAGACAAATTCAAGCTATTTATGGAGATCACTGGAGACATTGAGGGGGTCACAAGCATACCCGATTTTTAGGGGTCATTCATTAACTTCATTCTGGCAATGGGAAGCAAGGTACCAAATGGCTAGCATATTCCTCACTGCTTACTCTTTGGATTGGTATTGCTGGCTGTACTTATACACATAGGCCAAGCAGTTTAGTTTGGGAATGTCTAGAATATTTCTGATGGGATGGTGACTGCAGAAATGACCAACAAAATCTGGCTTTGAGTAAAAGGTCTCACAGTACTAAGATATTATGTATAAAACCTGTCCACAAGAGTACTGTAAAACACAGTGTAAAAACTTACTTTAAAAAAAAAAACCTCATAGAAGCAGACTGGTAGATGGGAGGCAAATGGATGGGGCATTGATGAAAGGAAGTGGATACTAGTGAAGGATTGGTGTTAAAACACTGCATGCCTGGGGGCCGGAGCAGTGGCACAGGTGGTAGGGTGTTTGCCTTGCGCGTGCTAATCTAGGACAGACCGTGGTTGATCCCCTGGTGTCCCATATGGTCCCCCAAGGCAAGAGCGATTTCTGAGCACATAGACAAGAGTAACACCGAAGTATAACTGGGTGTGGCCCCCCCAAAAAACAGAAAACAAAAACATTGCATGCCTGAAACCCAATCACAAATAAGTTTGTAATTTCATGTTAAATAAATAAATAAAAGCTTTCAATGTTTTCCCAAAACATCTACTTTGTATGATGCCAATTTTGAAAAATAAGTATTTCACTTGTATATGTTTTATACATTCTTACCTATATCTTTGAAGTTTCGGGAAAAGACTAGAATTATTCCATAATATGAACACCACCTGTTCTATATTGGGAAATAAAAGGCATTTAAAAATGTAATTTTTTGTATTTTCCAAGCAGGCAAGTAAAAAAACATGCCATTTAGAAAGAGATTATTAGTGATTGGAGTAACAGTACAGTGAAAAAGATTTTATCTTGCATGCATCCACCTCAGGTTTGATCCTCAATACCCTTACAGTCCTCCCAAGCATACCTAAGCACAGAACATCGGGCTTAAGTTCTGAACACCACCATGTATGGCTAAAAACAAACACAAAGAAAAGAATGAAGAACCAGAATCTTTTAGAGTCTTAATTGAGAATTCACAGTCCAAGGAATCCTTAGAAATAATAGAATTCCAGAGTTCCAAAAAAAAAAAAAAAAAAAAGAAATAATAGAATTCAACACTTGTTTTAACCTCTGAATTTTTTTAATGCAAAACATACCTAACCGCTCAGCAGACAAACAACCAAATAGTGACTTGAACTCAGATCTGTGACACACTGAAGGGCAGTGACACCTCCATGATATCATTGGTGTCTTAGAGTCTAAGGAACTTCATAAAGAAATAATCTGTAAGGAAGGAGAGATTCTTGCAGTGCACACCTATACTTCTCATGAAATAAATATTTGACTAGCATCATATCATAGTTTTATGACATGTAAACAATTCATTGCTAAAGAAACATTTGATGCCTTCATTGGAGCTACTGAACCAGAGTCCTAGTTACCAAGTTTTCACTCCTGTGCTGCATAGAAACATTTTCAAAATGTAGAGACTTTCAAAACCGCCATTATTTTAAAAGATGCCACTGTCCTTATCTGGAGTCTCTAGCTGAAGAAATGTCTGCTTCCTTTTGTTCCTAATAATACACACAAAGCCCTCTTCCATCCCATGCTCTCATGCCATATTGTACTAGAACTATTTAACATTTTCCAGCCCCAAAATACATAGGCAAATCAGAAAGATTAAAACTTTCTTTTTGATTAATAATTAACAAATTAATTATTGGGGTTTTTTGTTCTGGGCCACACCTGGCAGCACTCAGGGGTTAATTCTGACTGCTCAGAAGTAACTCCTAGCAGGCTTGAGGGACAATGTGAGATGCCAGGAGTCGAACCAGTATTAGCTGTATGTAAAGCTAACATCCTCCCCACTGTCCTATCTCACCAGCCCCTGAAACTTTGTTTTTAAAGCAGCCTGATTTTAAAGTATTGAAGTATTTTCTATTTATAAATATGTGCCTTGTTAAACAAAGCACCACTTAAGATTAGTACCAAGATCTTTCATCTTGAAAATCCTACATTCCATGCAAACATGCATACAGAGGAGTTGTGGCCCACATAGAAGTGTCCTCCTGAGGCCAGAGAAATAGTACAATGGGTAGAGTATTTGCTTGCACACGGCTGACCTAAGTTCATTCCCAAGAACTGCCAGGCATAATTACTAAGTGAAGATCCAGGAATAATCCCTGAGCATTGCCATATGTGGCCCCAAAACAAACAAAAATGGGGCCTCCTATTTCTGAGAGATAGCACAGTGGGGAAGGTCCTTGCCTAACATATGACCAACCCTGGTTTGATCATCAGCACAGCATTTGGATCCTCTAGGAAGGCCAGAAGTAAACCTTGAGCACAAAACCAAGGCTAAACTCTGAGGACAACCAGGTATAGCAAAAAGTTCCTTCCCTTAAAAAAAAAAAAAAAAAAAAAAGGCAAAAGAAGTGACCTCCTATTTTGTTCAGCTTCTCATAAACTTGTTAGGCTGGAAAGACTTTTTAGGTTGGGGTGCAAAGGTAGCCTTCAAGGAACAGAGAAAGACAGGATCTAGGTACAAAGCCAATCATAAGCAAAGAGAAGATAAGCAAAAAAGAATTCCTGGTCAAAGCCGTATTCAGTGACATGTTTTTTTATTAATATGTTAACAAAAAACATAATACATGGACCCAAGCAAGATATGCTTATGGCAGGGAAGGAGCATGCAGAAGTCTGGACAAAATGCTGGTGGCGCTAGAGATAAGGTAAGCCTTGCAAGCGCTAGCCAAGGAAGGACCGCGGTTCAATCCCCTGGCATCCCATATGGTCCCCCCAAGCCAGGGGCGATTTCTGAGCATTTAGCCAGAAGTAACCCCTGAATATCAAACGGGTGTGGCCAAAAAAACCAAAACCAAACAAACAAAACCATACAAAAAAATGCTGGCTTCTTAGGTTAAACAGTAATTTACTTAGACTTAGAACCCAAAGTTAGCTATATGTGTCACATAAATTTAGAGCAGATCCTAGAGTATGCAAAGGAACAGCAGGCCTACGAATACCTGACATTAGATATGAGAATGCTCTGCTGGGAAAAATTCTCTGCAGAAGGAGCGTGAGGAGAAATTTAGGTAAAAGTGGATTGAAAACCACTGTAACCTGAATATCAGAGTGCCAAATATTACTAGTAGCAAATGATTTTGGTCTGTAAAGAGTCCCTAGAGATAGAATAAAACTAATATATTTAAGTATCAATAAGTCTTATATATGGCCAAATTAAAAAAAAAAAAGACTGGGAATGAGCACAAGTTATCTCTCTCTTCTGTGGTAAAAGAAAGGCATCTCAAGCAGAAGAAGCAGAATAATGATGAACACCACAATCAGATACTCTCAGTTCCCAGAATTCAACCTCAGAAAATCAGAGAAAAGAAGCAAAAGGGTATATTTATATTGTAAGAAATATGCCACACTGTTCCAGGTTGGCAAAACTGTAAATACTTGATCATGTCAATTGACTAATGATAAGGAGCAAATTAATCTAGGCAAGTAAAAATAAAAGTATCTAAATTTTTTCAACCTCTTTACAAATGAAAACATGAAAATAAAATGTAGGAAAATAAAAAATTCAAAATTAAGCAGTAGAGCATTTACTTAGCAGGTGCAAGACTTTGGGATGATTCACAGCACTGCACCCTTGAGGGTGAATCCTATAAATTTTCTCAAAATTAAATAGTTACCAATTGTACAATGAAATCAAAGCAGTGGTGCTACAGAGAAGCAAGAGAAAACACCAGTGATGAAGAGCTGATGGAACCAGCATAGTATAGGAGGGCTAGCAGAGAATGAAGGTGCAGAAGGCAAGTTGGCATGAAGGAAGGCCTAGAGTAAAGAGGGGTGCCATGCCCATGCAAACATCCTGGATGGTGAGTCTGGTTATAAACAAGAAGAGCTGCTAATCTTTACTAAAACCAAAGGGGACTCAAGTGGAGGACTTAATCATGCAATGCAATGTAAGAAAGGTTTAAAAGAATTCTGTAAGACAGAGTGCAGTAGAAGGAATTTGGAGATTAAAAGAAAGATGGCCTTTTTAAAATAAAAGAAAAAGACCAAGACATGAAAAAAATGTATTTTACTCAGAAAATAAATTGGAGGATTCCAATTTGCCTAGAAATTTATGCTAAATTCATTGAAGAACATGAGAAAGATCTTGTAATAAATAGCCTTACGGAACATGAAAGTGGGGGAGGGAACATAAAAGAAAGAATGGAGCAAAGTGATTACCTTCACCCCTGCCCCTGGCTGTTCCCAGCTTTCAGATAAGAAAGCTCAGAACAAACCAACTGCTTACCACAACAAGTAGTTCCTGAAATGACAAGCCATTTTCAGATAATCTGATGCATTCACCTCAATCAAGCATTTGTGTGCCTGCACTCTCATACCAAGAAGGAATTAAAACTTGAAACATTTTCATGAGTGGCATCAATAGAGTAGCGGGTATGGCATTTGCCTGGCAAGAGGTTGAGCAAGGTTTGATCCCTGGTACAAACTACACATGTTCCCCAGAACCTGCGAGGACTGATCCCTAAGCACAAAGACAGGAGTACACTCTTAACACCACCAAGTGTGGCTCAGAAACAAGAACAAAAAGATAATAATCATTTCACTCTATAAGTACTATCACTTTCATTTATAATTGAGTCATTTCATTTTTAATTAAAGAAATCTAAGAAAGCAATAAAAGGGGAAACAACTGTATTTTCCATTCTAAAAATCTTAAAAAATTAATTCTCTTATTTCTGTAAAATTTCTCCAGTTTTTTTTTGGCAGTTTATAGTAAGTGTGTTTGTGTGTATTTTCTACTATGGATTTAATTGACCCATTGAAATCTATGTCATCAATGACACAAACTAAATGACCTTGATAGGTGTCTAAGTCTTAGCTCTTTCTTAAGTGGGGGTCAAATGAAACCTGAAAGTCTACTAATAAAAATTTCTTTCCAGGTTACTTGGCACTCCTTCATTTGCTATACTTAGAATATGAATAGGATCAACTAAATTTATTTGCTCTAGCAACCTCCAATTTTTCTGTGTGCGCAAGTAGACCTAAAAGGGCTTTTTATCAAATGCTTTGATGTCCATGGTATTCCTTTTAGTCTACCAGGCTAAAATTCTTATCTAAGAAGGAAACAGCAAATTTGCCAGTACACATTAGTGAATTTATGCTGGCTACTAGGGATCAATGCAATCTCTTCTATGAGCTCATAAATCATTTTTTTGTGATGATAATTCAGAAGTTCTGCAAGGAAGCATTTCCACATGAAAAAATAATTCAACTTTTTCAAAAGTTATACAGCATGACATATGTATATCTTTGGTCTTCTGGAACCTCTCCCACTCCAAGATTTATTCAGTGATCATTGGCAGTAGCTCAGAGATAGCATCTGGAGCTCCTTCAATACCCTGAGATATCTGATGTGTCCTAGAGTTGTGAAACCATCCAAATTACTTACACTATAACTACCTTCTAAATCTCTCTCAATAATGGCCTTTCAGTTTTAAAGATCATTCTCAAACAGAGGAATAAAAGCAAAATAGTCTGTATATGTCATCTTCATCTAGTAATGTCAGCCTTAGCCCTTAATACCTATATGTGTCTGCTTCAAGCAGAAGTTACAATTAAGAAGAAAACAAAGTAAAAAGCCACTAAATTCAAAATGCAAATACCAGGTCCAGAACTGTCCAGTGGTTAGGGCACATGCCTAGCATGCACCAGATACATGTTAATTCTCAGCACCAAGAATTAACCAGTGTAGCCCTAGAGGTCCCCAAGTGCTGCTAGGTGTGGTCTAGAAGTTCCGAGCACTACTAGTACTAGGTGGTCAAAGAATCCCGACATTTCCAGACCTGAGCAATATTGTATCTTCAGATTCTGGAATGTTCTAGTTGGCTAAGAATTACCAGGGGCCCAGGAAATACACACACTATACATGAGTATATACAAATACATAAAAGGAGAAAAGGTTTAACTTTGCCTTTATCACACTTTTAAGTCGCAAAAAACAGTGCTAGTGAAGTTCTAGAGATATGAGCATATCATTTATTTACTTTTTTGGAGAGAAAATATATAAAATATCTACATTCTTTGTTACGGAAAACCTGCAACTGAATATTGATCTTAAGGAACATAATACAAAATACAAAACAATCTACATATACAAACCTTTTAGCAGTCCATAATAGTTCCAAACAGGAACAATCTAAGTACCCAGCAATAAGACAATGAGAGAGAGAGAGAGAGAGAGAGAGAGAGAGAGAGAGAGAGAGAGAGAGAGAGAGAGAGAGAGAGAGAAGGAGAGAGGGGGGTTAAAAACAGGGGTCAGGAGCTGGAAAAGTTGAAGATAATAGATTTTTGCTTTAGAGGTAAAGTGACTCTGAGTCAAATATAGGGACCCTTCAAAAGTTGGAGAGTATGCAGAAATATTGCCTTTTGAAACCTCTCTGGACAAACATTGTAGACACCGCTAGAACAAGCAGAGTAAGACAATAAACTTATGCTCCTTTAATTCACAAAGTTTGTGGTAATTTTACAACAATAATAGGGCACTAAAATACAAAGCACTCAAGAGCCACTAAAAGTTCTAAACCTGAGGACCGTATAAAAACATAAAAAAGTTCACATATGCTCAGGGGAATACCATATGTACATAATTACACTAATATGTAAAATGGACAAATACATCACAATGACTACAGATTTTAAAGAGCTGTCACTCTTTGGTACTGTCCTTTTACTTATAGCATGCTGATTAGGCAGAATAAGCTTTTTCAAAAACACAGATGACCTTGGTCCTCAAAATCTTCAATGGATCTCAATTTCTCCAAGAAAAAGTTCTAACAATGTCCTGTAAGGCCTGGTCCCAGCAGTGCATTGCTCCAAGGAGAGCAACTATACCCCCTTTATATGGCTGGCATTTCTCAATGTATGCAAACACCCTTTTCCTGAAACAGATGTTGCTCTCTTCAACCCTGTCTTTACTTGCCACCCACTGCTATGTATCTTGTAACCTGACTACAGTCTCTCTGGTTTATTAGCTCTCTTGAAACATAACTGCACACTCCATCTTTTTGTACTCTTGGCATGAAGCCTTAAGTATACCGGTGCATGTTTCCTGGAACAAAGGAAATGAACATTTCATGGATTTGCTCTTCTCATGCAGACTTACATTATTATAGTTTGATGGGAGTACAGCTGCATCCCTAGTTACTACCATTTTTTTTTGTCACTCAAAATGGTTTGTGACAACCTGACCTTTTAACATTATATTAGTTTAAATTCTCTACTGACTACGTCCAATATTTTTGCCTGTGTGGTATGTGTGAAGCATGTAAGATGTGTTATTTGTATTTCAATGATTCATTCAATCACCTCTGCTCCCCTCTTTTATTAGGGTCTCCCAAATGATGTTTCTTCTGGTAAACTTTGAAAAACTCAGTCTCTAAGCAAGGACCTAAGGATGTAGTGCTGCTTGGGTCTTATAGTGCCAGCCAGACCACCCACATAGAACTTGGGGTCATCAAGGGCTGCACCTGGTGATGTTCAGTGGCCCATAGTTGGCCAAAATTGAATGAGGGATGATTGTAAGACATTATTCTCAACCCCTGAATAACCTCTCCAATTCCTCAGTTGTTATCCTTCACTTTCTGTTCAAATGACATGCTCTTTACAGAAAGTTTTCCTTGATCATCTTTCATTATATACTAGCTCCATAACCCAACCCATCCCTCCCCACCCCCCCTTTATCTTGCTATACATTTGTCTGTTGTCTAGCTTCTTAAACCATGGGTCACAATCTATATGGATAGTGTAACTGAATGGAGGAAACCAGAAAAATTTAGCAACAGAAAAAGGTTTCTGAATGTTCCAACAACCAAAAATCAGTTCAGAACTAACCCTATAATAAATCTGAGGAGCTTCTGACAATAGTCCTTGTCTCAATTCTCAGGTCAAAAGGGAGCTGTGAACTAACATGACAATGTTAATGACGAGAGAAGTTGAATGCTTGCCTCTCTCTAATACAGGCCAGGGGTGGGGGAAAAGGGAGATAGGGAGCATTGGTGGTGGGAATGTTGCTGTGGTGAAGGTGGGTGTTCTTTTTATAACTGAAACCAACTACAATCATGTTTGTAACCATGGTTCTTAAATAAAGATATTATTTTAAAAAATAAATAATAAATAAAATGTTAAAAAAAAAAAGAAAGGGAGCTGTGAGAAGAGTTTAAGAAGCCCTGATCTGTAGTATATATCGCTACATATCATACTGAAAAACAACCTTTTCTTTTAATTTTTATTTTGACCAAAGTGGATTACAAATCTTTCACAGTAATATTTTAGGTATCAGGGGCATTCCCACCACCAATGTTGTCCTCCCTCCACCCCTGTTCCCAGCATGTATCCCATATCTCCTTCCTTTACCCTCCAGGCTGCTAGTATAAGTGGTCCCCTCTGTGTCTAGCTAAAAACAACTATTTTTTACTCATTTCCATGAATTGTAATATAAGCTTTATGGCATCACAGACATTGATAGCTTTGTCCCCAGAGATTAAACAATTTCAAGAAGAAGATGATCAATAGTACTTGTTGAATGAATGATCATACAGACAACCAAAGAGAGTTCCCATTTTAAGACAGCTGGTTTAAAGGTGAACTGTGCAGCTTTAGCTAGTCTAAACATTGGTTTAACAAACCATCAGCTAATTATTTTAATGCTATTTTAAGAGACTCACTTCAATCACAAGTCTTCTGTGCATGCCTTTTACAAAAGCAAGCACTTAAAAATACAAATATAACATGAAGTATCCTCTGAAACGACAAGAGTTCCTGTAGACAACATCTCTTTCTATCATAAATTTCATCATCTTTAATCAGAAATGTACTTTTCAGAAATTCTCATTCCTCCAGACCACATAATCTTTAAAAACTTGAGATTTAATGCATTTTATCATATGCTTTAAAATATGCTATTCCAAAGTCCTAAAAGTTTTTCTTATATCTACAGTTTTTCCTCTATTGTTAAAAATCCCAGATGTCTAGAACAGGCTTGGAGAAAGCTTTCATGAGTGAAAGTAAGGGTGATGCTAAAACAAACAAAATAGCAATGATGAGGATTAACATTAAAGGATATAAGACTTTTATAACTTAAAGTACAACAGAAAAATTCTATAGTAATATAAATGTTTAAATAAACAAATGGAAGAGAACTGAGAAATATCTCACACAGAAGAACTCTACATAATTGTTATAGCTTACTCCTTCTTAAAGGAAAACAACAAATGATTTGCCACTCAAGTATCAGGTGAATATACATCATCCTTACAAACATTAAAGTATGGAAAAAGGAAATAAAGAGTAACATCATAAAGGAGAAGTTGGAGAATTATTACTGCAGCTAGGTAATTAACAACAATAGTTTCATATTAGTAGAATATGTGATATGTGACAAGAATGGCACAGTATCTCAACCAAACAGATTATTACAATCTAATAAGACAAACATCAGACAAATCCCAATTAAGGGACACACTGCAAAGTACTTGACAGTAAGTTTCAATATTATCAGGGTTGTCAAAGCCGAAGAAAACTGTCAAAATGAGTAACATCTTCGGGAAATATTATTGGATATGATGTAAGGAATCAAAAAAGGGGTAGTGAGATAGTAAATGATAAAAAAAAATGAGCTTCACTTAAAATATATCAATATTGGTTTATAAACTGGAACAAATTTTATACCAGTAACAGTTCATAAGAAAAAAACACTAAAATGAGAATACTACAGTCTTCATAATTTTTTAAATTTAAAAGTGTCTAAAATAAAATATCTGTTAAAAATAATGTTAAAAAAGAGAGAGAGGTCCTGGGGCCGGAGTGATAGCATGAAGGTAAAGTGTTTGCCTTGCATCCAGAAGGGCAGTGGTTCCAATTCCAGCATCCCATATGGTCCCCTGAGCCTGCCAGTAGCTATTTCTGAGTGTAATACCAGGAGGAACCCCTGATCACTGCCGGGTATGACCCCAAAAGAAAAAAAAAAGGGAGGTCCAGAGTGATAGTATCATATCTATGATGGCTAAACTTTTTGAGCCCGAGTGCCCAAACTGCCTCACAAAACCAAAGAATTTCCTCAAAGTGCCAGCACGTCCTCCCAATGGCCAGACCGGCCCTGTTGCCAGGTGAGCTGCAAAGCAGACACCAGCACACTCGCCTCCTGCCGCGCCACCTATCTTAATTGCGGACCTTCCTGCGTGCCAGCTGCAAGGCCTTCGCGTGCCACCGCTGGTACGCATGCCTTAGGTTCGCCATCGCTAAGTGAGAAAGATGCTTACCTTGCACACAGCCAACCTGAGTTCAATTCCTGGCATTCTATAGGGTCCTCTAATCACTGTCGGGCATGATTCCTTAGCACAGAGCCAGGAGTTACCTCAGCATGCTAGGAATGGCACCAAACCCAATAATAATATTAATAATATTATTAATAATAATAATTCCACGAGATTATGATAAATGTCTTTAAAGACATAAACTTCCATATTACACAGCAGGGTTCTCTTTCTCGGGGCTAAATTCAACCTAGAAATTTCTTTTGTTGTGGTCCAAAACCACAAAAATGTACTCTTTTTCCACCTTTTTCCCTTTTTAAAACCAATCACCACTAAGAAGGTGCTTGTTGTCATCTCCTGTTGCTGGTTCCAATTTTCATGATTGTATCAACATGTCTTCTTTCTCTTAGTGGTAAATTAAAAAAAAAAAAACGATCAAACTGCTAGGCTTTTTCTTTCCCTCCCCTCCTCACCCTCACCAAAGTTCTGTAAAATTGCTCATAAATTAAACTAAAGATGTATATGTAAAATCAAGTTCCTTTTTATTCAGTTCTGTTTCTCTTCTTCCAAAAATGACATTCCCCTCCATGTGAGTCTCAAGAGCACTGGCATAGGAAGCTGTAGGAGCTAGTTATCAATCAGTAAAAACAGAGGTGGCCAGCAGAGAGGTAAGGGACAAAGAGATAATGGAGGAAGGCTTATGAAACACGGATGGAGTGACTCGTGTAGTAGTCTGCAACCATAGAGCAATGACACCAATAGCATTATAAACTATAATACATCAAAAGTATGTAAATAAATAAGGAAACACTCTATAATTTAAAAGGCTTAGATTTCTAAAAGAACTGTGCTGGATTGTCAATCCAATGACTGATCATAATAATAATAATAATAATAATAATAATAAGCTTGAGAAATATATTGCCTATATGAGTGGTCCTATATAGTACCATTATATACTTAATATTTAAAATTCGTTAAAAACAATATAACCCTTAAGAATTTTGGAATGGAAGGAAGTTAGAATGTCTTTATCAAAAACTGAACATATAATGTCAAATATTTTCTAGAAAATCTTTATCAATTCAAAATTCAAATAGTAAATGTATGAAAATTCCTGATTTTTAATAGCCCAAACACTTCTTTTAAATACATTTAATTTAAAAAACATCTCCTTTTCAACTGATTTTTTGTTTGTCTAGTTGGTTTAGTTTGGGGGCCACATGTAGCAGTACTCAGGGCTTTCTCCTGGCTCTGCACTGACAGATTACTCCTAGCAGTGTTTGGGGGACATATGTGAAGTTGGGAAGTGAGCCTGGATTGGCTGTGTGCAAGGCAAGCACCTTAACACCTGTACTACTTCTCTTGCCTCTCAATGTGGATCTTTTTTTGTTTTGTTTTGTTTTTTGTTTTTGTTTTTTGGCCACACCCTTTTGATGCTCAGGGGTTACTCCTGGCTAAGTGCTCAGAAATCGTCCCTGGCTTGGGGGGACCATATGGGACGCCGGGGGATAGAACCTCGGTCCTTCCTTGGCTAGCACTTGCAAGACACCTTATCTCTAGCGCCACCTCACCGGTCAATGTGGATCTTAAGTTAAAGTACATATCAATATTTTTCATTTTTATATATGATACTATATATTCATACACTTGGTTTGAATGTTTTAACTTTTTATGTATAAATTCAATTATTTAAATTATATGCATAACAATTTTTAAACAGTATCTTAAAGAATTTAGTTGGTGGAATGAAGTTCCAGTTAGTTAAGTAGTTCTTCAGTTCATTTAATATATGTGTGTATATCATACACAATTAAAATATTTTAGAATTTTGTTTTGATATTTTATTAATTTCATTATAACTATTACAAACATATTAACTCATCTCTGAGTAAGATGCAGCTCAAGAAAAAATGCTGTCAGTCACCATGGTGAAGAAGGTAAAAAGACAAGAAATGGAGCAGATGCAGTTCTCACGACAGGCTCTGGATTCACTTGCCAGGCGCCACCAGAAGTTTTTAGCTAAGCAGTAGTTATATATGAGTTATACCTTTGAATCTCTGTTCTCCTTTCCTCCCTGCTAGGATATTTCCCCATTCGCTTGTTTTCTCTAGTTTCAGAGGTGCGACCTTTCCCTCCAATTAACTCGCATAAGCTCCATCTTAATAATTTACCTTCTTGGCACCTTTGGTTGCATTTCAGGAATGCATCTCCACTACACTGGAAGCTCCTCAATGGGGCAAACTTCATCTACTTTTTGTAATCACATTGCACAATGATCTTTCAAATGGTCCAGTAACATGAGCAAGTATTTGAGAGCCTGCTATTGAGTTTATCTCACAACAAGTCAATGAGGTAAGCAGGCACATAATGAAATAAAGTTGCTGCATGACTTTCCTGGAATGTCATAAAAGTGTCAGTCGGTAGTAGATTTTGAACCAAAGAACTCTTAAGTACTGCATTACTTTCTTCTGCTTTCTAGTAAGTATCCGTTAAACAGAAGTATCAGTATCCTTTATAGGTCTAGCTCTTTTCATTAGTGACAATTTCAAAAGAAAACTTCAAACCTTTAGTTTGTCCACATCAAACTTACTTGAAAAAAAATGTTATTCAGGTTCTAAAACCTAAAAAACTCAGGGTCTTAGACAGCATGGATTTTTTTAATGTACTTTAGAAAGTAACATGCTTAGCCATCATTCATCATACATTAACTATTGTGAAGGAGTAATGGTTACAGAAAGAACAAATAAAAAACAAAATGTACAAGCCTGTAAATTTTGATCTTCAATGTCAGGCTGGCCCACACACTTTGAGGAAAGTGGACAGAGGCAAGGAACTATGCCACAGCAGCAAGAATAATGCACAGCAAGGTTCTCTTCTGCCAGTGCTCTTCAATCTATACTGGTAATTTTGTGTTTGGATGATCAGCTTCCTTGAAGATTTTTAAAAATAAGTTGCCACCAACTCAATTACACAGAACACAAGTATTTATAGTCACCTTGTGATCTCACACCTGAATAAACCCAGCTCCCCATTCAGCACGGAAAAGAAAAGAAAGGAGAATCAAAACCAAAGCTGAGGCTACTCCCTTTTACATTGCCACCATAAACAGGTTTTTAAAGAATGCATGTTAACTGTGCCAGAAGTCTGGGGTAATGCCCACTCTCCCAACCAAGAATGATCAGTCTTGCTGAAGAGGCAGGCAGACTTCCCAAATCTGTTCTGCTCTTGTCATCTCTCTCCTGCCAGCTACTATTGAACTATAAAAACTCTGAAACACCTTGTCCAGGAAAATTGAGTTAATTTCTGCCCCATCCCACCCTGTTTTCTACCAGGTTTCTTATCCAAATTTACAAATTTGTTTCAGTAATGAGATCTGCTCCCCACTTTTAGCCTTAGCACATTTTTATGTCCCTTTTAGAAATAGTAGGAGCCCATAGTTCATGGTGTTCAAAGAAATAGGACAATCAGGCTGACTATATTAAAGGGACAATACAAGCAGAAGGTCATTTCAAATTTTCTTTTGAATCCCAATTATGCTAAACTTTTAGTTAAAGACGGGACTGGAGCTAATAGCACAGCGGTAGGGCGTTTGCTTTGCATGTGGCTGACCCAGGATGGACCCAATTTCAATCCCTGGTGTCCCATATGATCCCAGAAGCCAGGAGCAATTTCTGAGCACATAGCCAGAAGTAATCCCTGAGCATCACCAGGTGTGGCTCAAAAAACAAAACAAAACAAAACAAAAAAACAAAAAAACAAAAAAACAAAAAGTTAAAGACAGTCAAACATGCAAACTTGACCCATAAAAATCAATCATCCATGGGACAAGAGCAATAGTACAGAGATGAGAGTAATTGCCCTGCATGAGATCTACCCATGTTATATCAGCAGCATCCCATAAACCCACAACTAGAATTGATCCCTGAGTGCAGAGCAAGAACTAAGCCATAGTACTGCTGGGTGTGACCCCAAACAAAACAATCTATAATTAAAAAAATAATTAAATAGATAGCAAGTCTTTGGAATTGCTTAGACTAAGATAATTATTTAAATGTAGATGAGATTCTTCAGACACACTAATTTGACTAAATTTCAGGTAGGCATTGGTGGTCTCTGGACATTATCAAGACTTTTATGGAGTGAGCACAGGTGTCCTCCTGGCCTCCCCTCTGCACTGCCCCAGTCCCTGTCTTCCAGAAGCCCTGGGAGCTGAAATCATACCCACAAATGTAGTCCCCATGTTTGCATTTGGCCAGCTCCATAGACTCACTCTGTTCATGGAAGAGATATAAACCAAGCTGTGAAAACCTATGGGGACACTGGCCATGCAGCTGAAAGCTGGAAATCTCAAGAGGAGAGGATGGGCCAAGTCTCTGCCCTGCCAAAGATATTCCTGCAGTATTCATCACCCTCAATTGCTGTTCCACCAATAATCCTGCTTAAGGACTCATTTACAGTTCTCTGTAGACAGATCAATCAGACAAAAACTCCAGGTGTGCCAGTATTTGGACTGACATCTTCAAAACTGTTTTGGAATGAACAATGACACGCCCCCTCTATCATACTTCTGGAAGCCCTGGCAGCTGAAAACACACCCCACAAAAGCCACACCAACAATAATGCTTGCAATTTCTGGACCACACAGTTGCAGTTGTAGATATAACAACTCAAATATTTTTTAATACTGTCATCCCCATAAGAACATATCAATTTAGATGATAATGTATATTTGAAGCCACTTAATGTTCAGAAACAAAATTAATAAAATTATCAACTAGCAATAAGAGCTTACTAAACCTTCTGACAATAACTTAATGACCTCATTGAAAGACACAATAATTTTCACAAAATTTTTTGTTGTTGTACTCTTTTATTCTCTTTAAATAATTTGATCCCACTTACCTGGAAACAAATATGTTATGACCAATTATGTCACCCATGTGATACATGGTATTTAAATAAAGGTAATTTATATTTAAAACATATTTTATTTTTCCATTCAAGATTATTTTTTCACTCAAGTTACTCTGTAAGTATCTCCATAGGGGAGTTAAGACACACCTACAAATAACTGAAAATACATTGGAGTTGACAATTTTACTAAAAGCAATAAATGAAACAATTATCTTCTATTCCAGAACCATAAAAAAGTTTCAGAAGCTTCTAGAACCAATTCTACCTGGTGCTTGCTAAGGAAGCTAAAGGAGGAAGGAAGCACAGGAATTATTGCAAAAGATTTTTTATAATATTGTAATTTTTTACAATTATTATAAAAGATTTTTTTCCTGCTCAGAAAAGCTTTTGAGAGTCACTTACCTGCCTTCCTAACATTTTTCAAGCCCATCATCAAAGTGAGGTAAGTTGCCAATCATAAAACAGCAAAAATGAGGCAATTTTCAAAAGCAAAGAGCATAATTCTAAATTACAACCCACATTTTACAATGTGACTCTCCTGAGTAAATTCATAGTGTATGGTAACCATATGCACCACACATCGTGAAATCTGGAGCAAACCAATATCGTATACAACCTGGCATGCTTTATCTGAGAACCCTAGGGTTGGATTTTACCCTAATTCACCCATGTCCAGCATTTTGGGCACTCTTTTCTGAACTGTATGATAGTCTCTAAATATAATGTTCTTATAATCACTATTCTGTTGTGAATTTCTATGAGCAAGGGCCACTCATTAGTTCTTTTTTAACTGAAAAAAAAAGTCATTAACCCCTTTCCCTTTAGTACCTTGGACAATCTTTCCATATAATATATGAAAAGAAGAAATATTTATCTTATTCCTTCTACCCAACTCCTTTTTCTCATTTAATCCTCTCATAATCCACAAAAGTAGGCAACATGAACCTCAGTTTATTCAATGTTCTTTGGTGGAAAGTTAAAGCATCTAATAGCCTATCCATTGTACATAAGACAATGTCAAAGGGGAAGAGGCAGATTCCCCACTTTCTTTAACAGAAATCATATTGGTAGAACAGATATTCTTAAATTAATGTTAAATTATCTAAAAGTCTACAACATTTTTGAAAATTAAGACACCATGATTTACTAAGTTATGCTTCAAATTCTAGAATAGACTCTTAGACTATAAAGTAGCTTTGGCATGATGTATGACCCTTGCCCCCAAATTATAACACATATTAAAAAGGAATCCATAGGCATGTGCTAAAGGTGACTCTTCTCAATAGTGATAACTACAGAAATCATATTTGTTTGCTTGTTAATGATTGAAGAATTAGGAAAGAGGATCACATTTCAACTAAAACTTCAAGAAAACCAATATATCCAAGTCTGGCTCCTTATAAAAATTGTCCTTTTTTTCTTTTTGCCATAAATGAGATTTACTAAAAACAAAAACAAAAAAAAAACAAAACCAGGAAGTCCATTATTCTTTTTCCTATTTCTATTATAGTTAACTTGTAGTTGTTCATAGTGAATACATAAAATAGGTGGCACCCATTTTAAAGACCCAATGAATTTATTGGAATTTATGATACAGTTCCAATACAACGGATGTGACAAACCCACGACTTTTATTTCTCAATACAGCTCAGGTCAAACTCCATTTCCATTATTGCTGTGGGCTTACTGAAATGCTCTGCTTCCTGTAATATAAAATACAACCAGTACGTAGTACTTAAACATATTAACTTTATTTGAGATAGGAGAGAAAAACAGTACCATGAATTGGCATCTCTAGAAAGCCACAAATTATGGTCCAATCCAATAAATCATCTGTAAGGAGGGTTTATATTAGTAAAGTGGGAGGAGGGAGAGAGATAGTGTAGAGTGTGAAATGTGCCAAAGCCAATTTGATTCTTAAAACCTCCTATTGTCCCCTGAGCACTTCCAGGATGAGCTCCTGGCTATTGAGTCAAGGATTATCCTAACACTGCTCATCCCCTCAAAAACATATTATAATTGTGGGTACAAATTCACAGAGAGTATAAATCCCTTGAAATTTATTCATCAACCTTCACCACCTTCTTGAGATAATGCTTCCTCATGAAATACAAAGCAGGAAGTGCTTGCTGATGCCTTTCCTCCTTTTTTTTTTTTTTTTTAGCCCTGTAATGACTTTCGTATCACACAAATATGAAACCCAAAGTCATATGGCCAAAGTGATAGTACAGTGGGCAGGGTGCTTGCCTTGCATGTAGCTGACCCAGGTTCAATTCCCAGCATCCCATATGGTCCCTTGAGCTCCACAAGGAGTTATCACTGAGTACAGTGCCAGAAGTAAGCACTTAGCACCACTGGAAAAGCTTCCCAAAATAAATTACCCCCCAAACCCAGAGACACTGTCAATTTATGAATGTCTTCTTGGTCTGGGTCCAAACTGTTTTTACTGTTTTCCACATGTTCCACTTCTGTTGTCTGTACAATACCACACACAGACTAAGGAGTTATTGTCCTGGAGCTTTGTACTTAATTATTCTTTTCTGGAATGCCTTCCCCTATGTGGCTCACTTTACACTTCATTTAGATCTACATGTGAATGTTTATGTTCCCCACTCCAAAATTCTCTGTTGTAATCCTCACTGAATTTGATGTAATTTAATCCCCACTAGAAGGACTAGAATTGGAAAGAAGGGCTTTCAAGATTATTAGGTCATGAGGATAGTGTCTTCCTAGATGGTGTTAGCATCCTGATCAAAAAAGCAAGGGAAAGCCTTCCACCTCTTGAACATCTAGCAGACAGCCATTTGTAAACCAGCAAGCAGGCTCTTACCAACATCTGACTGGCATCTTGTCAGTCCCTTCATAAAGGTATGCTGTTTAAATCCTCATCTCCAGTAAAATATTTGTTACAGTACCCAAGCTACCTAAAATAATGCTCATTTATTCTCTTTAGCAAGGTCTTCTTTGCCCCCCTTTCTAAAATAACATTCCTCCACTACCATGACTTCAATCTTCTTTTATTACTACCGGTTTAGGTTCTTCTCAATAGCAATGTCCTATACTAAATGATATATAAATTTTCTCTTATTATGAATCTTCCCTACCAAAGAAAGAATTCTAGTACCTAGACCCATGTTCACTGGTGCTCAAATATCTATTAACTTAAGAATGAACTTAAACACTTCTCAGGCATAAGTGTTAGAGAACAAGTCAAAACATCATAAGATCTAGGTACACACATTGTAGAGACTGGGAAGTATACCACTGTTCAACCATGGGACATAGTATTACATCAAATCTTAAGAAATACAGCTCTGGTGCTGAACTGAGTGATGCACATTATAACATATTTGATATTTCTACTTCATGTCTTCCTTATTTATAAAATAGCTGTAACAACGCATGGGTTGTAAATATTAAACAAGTTTTTTTTTTGTTTTATATGTGCGGGGGAGCACACCCAACAGTGTTTAGAGCTTATTCCTGGTTCTGTGCTCAGGGATCACCCCTAATGGGTGTGGAGGAAGGCCTGGGGGACCAGGAATCAAACCGAGGTTGGCAGAATGCAATGCAAATATCCTACCCACTGTACTGTTTGCTCTGGCCCCAATACATGGTTATTCTTTATTTTATTTTGTTTTTGTTTTTGTTTTTGGGTCACACCTGGCTTTATGCTCAGAAATTGCTCCTGGCAGGCTCGGAGGATCATATGTGATGCCGGGTTTTGAACCACCATCCTTCTGCATGCAAGGCAAATGCCCTGCCTCCATGCTATCTTTTTGGCCTCTATTCTTTAGAAATAATCAGGAACATCACAAGCACTCTGTTGAAGGATAGTTACTCATCAAAACTGACTATCGGGGCCAGAAAGATAGATAGGGTGTTTGCCTTGCATGCAGCCAATGCAGGACAAATGGTGGTGTTGGTTTGATTCCCGGGATCCCATATGGTCCCCCCCACTCCCAAGCCTGCCAGGGGCAATTTCTGAGTGCAGACTCAGGAGTAATCCCAGAGTGCACTGGGTGTGACCCAAAAAACAAAAAAGAGAAAGAAAAGAAAAGAAAAAAGAAAAGAAGGAAGGAAGGAAGGAAGGAAGGAAGGAAGGAAGGAAGGAAGGAAGGAAGGAAGGAAGGAAGGAAGGAAGGAAGGAAGGAAGGAAGGAAGGGAGGGAGGGAGGGAGGGAGGGAGGGAGGGAGGGAGGGAGGGAGGGAGGGAAATAAAGAGAAAGAAGAGAAAAGAAGAACAACCTATCATTGTAGGGTCCTCTCTTCCTTTACACAACATTCTAATGAAAAACAATTTCCTAGTGTTTCTTATGATATTCAGTTCCTACGCTCTATTCATTTTGGTTATTTCAGTTTTTAACTTTAGATAAAACATAAATACATGAATAATTTATATGTATTGAAAATCATTTATATATATATATCAAATGATAAAAATCTTTATGAGAGCAACTATCACTTCATTTACCTGTTTCTACCACTAATTCCTTTCTCTAATTAAGTGTTCTAAAAATGTCTGTCTTGGTCTCTTATTAGTCATCTTCATAACTCTTCCTATAATAGTTTAAATCTCTAGTTTAAATCTCATCTTGAACTTTCCTAACTCCCCTGGTTTCATCTTAAAGACTTATAAATTTTAACCCTTCTATTTATTAAACCTTTGCAATTTAAAGTACTCAATTTTTCATTTGTGTTATACCTGTCTTTTTAAAATTAAAGTTCTCTTTACTCAGTTAACATGATTGTATTAGAATTTATTGCATGTTACCAAAAATCAGTAATAAGTAGATGAAAATACAAATTTAGTGCAATACCAAAGAATATACGAGGACAAACCAACACATGGATAGTCAATTGTCACTAGTCATTATGTAGATATACATAATTACAATATTGTAATGAACCACCTATTAGAATACTTAAAATGGGAGAGTTTGACTATACCAAAAGTAGATAATGGGCTGGAGCAATACTCTCACATACCACACATTAGAATGCAAACTGGCCATTACTTAAAAATTCCAGCAGCTCCTAATGACTGCATCTTACTCCCTTGTTTTCGAAGAACCTCTTCTATTTACTAATGTACCTTCTCCTCTCTGCTTCAACACTCTGCCTTCTTCACTACCCTTTACTCTGTTGAGACTGCTGCCATCTGTAATCCAGCCTACAAACAAAATGCAGTCTACTGTACTTTGTATACAGTCTAAGTGGGAGAGCAGCAAACTGAAAAATACCATCTGTATAATTATGATTATGCCATAAAGCTCATTGAACTCAAAATTAATATTATGTTCTCTTAATTATTTAGATACAAGCACACTTTTGTGACCTCTATACTAACAATGTTAAAATTCAATCAGATTCCCTTACCATCCTCTTATTTAGATAAAATGTAGATACAAGTCCATTTTTGTGACTTTTATGCTAACAGTGTTAAAATTTTATCAAATTCCCTAATTGTTCTATTTTTTATCAAGCGTTATCCAGGACAATAACTCTACCAAACCATTTTGTGACAGATAGACCTAAAATTTTATCAGATTTCCTTATTATACTTTCTCTCTCTCTCTCTCTCTCTCTCTCTCTCTCTCTCTCTCTCTCTCTCTCTCTCTCTCGTTAAATATTTATTACTCAGGCCGATAACTCTTTTTTTGTTTTAGTTTGGTTTGGTTTTTGGGTCACACCTGGCAGTACTCAGGGTTTCCTCCTGGCTCTATGCTCAGAAATCGCTCCTGGCAGGCTCAGGGGACCATATGGGATGCCTGGGATTCAAATCACCATCTTCTGCATGCAAGGCAAATACCTTACCTCCACGCTATCTCACCGGCCCCCAGGCCAATAACTCTTGTCAAACATTTTACTATACAGGTCATTAGACTATAAATATTTCCATTATCAATTGAAGTTTTCATTAGCATTTAAGGAATGGCCATTTAGTACCAGGTGGCTGTAAAAGATTCCATGGGTAACTATTGCAATGACTAGAACTGATTCTAGTCATTCTTGTCATTCTAGCCTCAAATGACTGTAAAAAATTCCATAAGTGACTTCTAGAATGAATTCTAAGAACCTCTCCTGATTTATTTAAATATGCATTAATTGAAACTGACTGGTCTTGACTTTAGGCATTCTCTGAGGTGTGATAGTGAATCACATGCATCATGCAATATAAACTAAAAAATAAAATTATTGGCATTTTCTCTTTTACAATTACACATAACCTCCCAGAAATGGCCATATTCAGTACTCATCTCTTATTAGAGGGGGTGGGGTTTGAAGGAAGTGCTAATGCTCAGGTGCTCCTCCAAGTTTGGTGCTTAAGGGTTGCTCTCAGTAGTGTTCAGGGAACCATACAATGTAGGGATAAAGTCTTTCTCCTGTACACAAAGCATGTGCTCAGGCCTTTGAGCTCTCTCTGCAGACACAACACACATGTCTTTATAGTTTATTTTGTAAAATATTCTGTAAACTTTGGTTTTTCAATAAATTTCTTAAATGAACCACCACAATTACAAAATTTTAGTTATACAATGTACAACACCCTTCACCAGTGCACATTTTCACTACTAATGTCCCTAGTTTCTCACCCACTCTCCTCCCTGCCCTCTCCCCTGCATGCCTCTATGACAGACATTTTTCTTCTCTCTCTCTCCTCATTATTTCCCCTTTAGATTCATCTCTTTTCCAAGATGAAAGTATATTGATCTTGCTTTTCTGTCCCTATATTTCTTTGCTTGCTTACTTTTTCAAGTCTGTGTTCTCTCTCGAACATATATTCCCCCCACTTATTCTAAGTAAGTTTCATTCAAAAAAAACTACCTTGCTTCACTAATTATATAAAGTTCAAAAATAAAGATGAAAATATACTGCTTCCTACAATCATGTTGAGAATGCATTTCATGTAAAACTCGCTGTGATATGTGTCTCAATGGTACTGTGCTTATTTCACATGCATGAGACCAGGCATTGCTTACTGTGATAATTAGTGTGGAAAGTGTGACCTCTGGCACACCCCAACCATGTATGACCCCAAAATATCAGGACAACAAGAAAAAGAAAGGGAGGCAGAAAATAAAATCCAAAACTCTTATCTGGTAATTTGTAGTCATGGGTCTAAGTCACACCCTTGACATCTGGTATTGGGGAGCATTATACATGGAAACTCCATCACAGAAGATGCTATATCCCTTGCTTTCAATCTGTTTGCCCATGAGCTATAAAAGTAGCTGTCTGGAACCTGACTTCCTTCTGCAATTCCAATGAAAGAAGATCTCTAGCATGATGAATTCTTTTTGTTCTAACCACCTCAAAGAATATCAATGCCATTTAGCTTCACAGTATGCCTTTGAACTGCAGAACCCATAGATTCTCATTACACAGATGAGTAAAAGAAAGTCACAGACTCAGTCAAGTCACAGGCCAAGAGGTCATCGAAGAATCGAGAGAAGGACAGGATGAGTCAGAATCCCTGTTTCTCAGGGCACAGATCTCCTTGTCTCCAGATTCAGTCTGTGCAAATGTATGCAAAATGTTTCTGAAAAACACAGGAAGTTCATCCCAGTGAAGCCAGGAGATAAACCAGTTCCAACAAGCAACAGTAGGAGTGTGTGTGGTGGGTAGGTGAGTGGGTGGGTGGAACTGCCCAAAGACACTCTCCTACTCTGAATATTTCCAATAATGAGAATGTAAAATGACAAAAAGCTACATGGACTGTTTTGCTTGTTAAGATATTTTTTTCTTTGTGAGAAACAACATTCTAGCTACACACACTTTGCAAGCAGGAACTTTTAAGAGTTCATGTGACATAACTGATATAAACCGTTATAGAATTCTGAGTTGTTTCCCCCTTTTACTTAAATATACTAGAGAAGAATAAAGTCAATAAACAGTTGGGGTTGTGGTGACACAAATCAGGAAATGCTACAGTCCCCATCATAAAGGCTCTGGTCTGCTTGGGGAGATAAAGCAAGAACCAAAAAGTTGGTCTTGAATGTGTAAGAGCCAGAAGAGCACAGGAATATATGCCTGAAAAATCATTCTGGGCAAGTCAGTATGGGAATCCATGCAGCCAAAGAAACTTCTAGAAAAGTGAAGCATAATGGTGTCATTCCAATCTGATACCATTTATCTAAACAGAAAAAAAGCCCAAGGCCTCATTAAGGGAAATTGGAACAAATATGATAGAGCTCAATGAAAATCTAAGTAAAATTAAAGAGTGATGTTGGTTTGCTTATTTTTTCCTTATCCTATGAGCCCTTCCAAGGAAGTTTTATCTCATGCCACAGCTTAGTCATCTGATGAGAAGGTGTCATGATGTTTCCGTCTTGGGCTACTTTCCTTACTTCCACAATATCAGATTTTTTTAAATTAATTTTTACTTGCATATAGAGCACAACAAGGAGTATTGGAAGTGATCAAGGACCAAGTGGTACCAAGGGAGTACTCAAGTGAGTAAAAACTCAGAACCTTAAACATGCTAGGCATGTGCTCTAGCACTTAAGTTAATCAAGTGAGTAAAAACTCAGAACCTTAAACATGCTAGGCATGTGCTCTAGCACTTAAGTTAACTTCCTAGTCCTACATTTGGGGATGTCACACCCACAGTGCTCAGGGCTTATTCCTGCCTCTGTACTCAGGGATCACTCCTTTTTAATTCAGAGTCTCTAAGTCCTCTAGACATCTTGATCTTCCCCACTGCCAATGCTTCAACACAGAAAAAAAAATGCAATGGACACAATCTACATGCCCATCACAGTAATCATGTACAACTACAGTCCTGCTACGTACCCAACATAATTTCAAATGCATCCAAAACTGCACTCAGACCCTACTTACCTCTACCACTAGTTAGGTATAGCTACTCAAGAACTTCCTCTTTCTGTTGATCATTCTCCATATCTCTTTGGATACTCAAAGCAAAAGCCAAATATCAGCTTTGTCTACTCCCAGTTCCTCAAAATGCATAAAGAACAACATATTCTTTCCTTCAAATCTTTCATGTATCATCCTTTCCCATCATTGCTACCTTAATTGAAGACTTCATCATTCCTATCTCCAAGCTCTTTCCCTTCCATTAATCTCACTAACTAGAGCCTATGCAGCCTCTCCAACAGAAAATACAAGTTCATCACTGTTTTGTGAAAAATCTACTAACTTTTGTCTCATTGTCTATAGAAGAAAAGTTCAACTCTTTGGTACATCTGGTAATAAATCCATGATCTCCTTCCAACACACCCTTGGACCCTCTACTCTTACATCAACAGCTCCCTTACTCAGAATTTGATTATTTAACTCTATGTCATCTATGAACTTTTTAACTTCATGTCTTCTTTTTTTTTTTTTTTTTTTTTTGGTTTTTGAGCCACACCCATTTGACGCTCAGGGGTTACTCCTGGCTATGCGCTCAGAAGTCGCTCCTGGCTTGGGGGACCATATGGGATGCCGGGGGATCGAACTGCGGTCCATCCTAGGCTAGCGCAGGCAAGGCAGGCACCTTACCTCTTGCGCCACCGCCCGGCCCCAACTTCATGTCTTCTTACATGTAACATCAGACTTAGAGTTTAAGATATGGCAATGCTGTACCTAAAAGGATGACCTTGACAATTAAGAGCAGAGCTAGTCAGTGGATGGCCTTAGGGGTAACGCAATCATTTTCAGACACAGTAAAGCATACTTCTGTGGTAGGGTTATGAGACAACTGTAATCTTGGGTAGCAGGTAGTATAAATTATTGAAGGGATAGGGCCAAAGCAACAGTATAGTGGTAGAGCACTTGCATTGCCAACTCAAGTTTGATCCATGGCACCCCATATGTTTCCTGAGCAATGCCAGAAGTGATTCCTGAGTGTAGACACAAGAGTGACCCTTGAGCATTATCAGGTGTGAGTATACGAACACACACACACACACACACACACACACACACACACATACACACACAACATTAAAAGGGCAAAAGAGTCAAAGGTATCTAACTTCAATAGCTACAATAGTCCAGATAAGAGGCATTAAAATAGAATATATATTTTAAAAAAAGATGAGCATTGTTTTTTTTTTAATTCCAAAGTGTATAGAACTAAATAGAAATAGCCATGAGCAAAACTAAAAGGTTGTTAAAATTTCAAAATTTAGTTCTTTTTTTAAAAAAGGCTGCATAATGAAAATTTAGAATTTTGGAAGGGAGATGGATTTGTTGTTGTGGCTCTGCTGTCACTACAGATTTCATAATAAAGATCCTTTCACAGAGGTAAGTATAAAACCACCCCACACACCATATCTCCAAGCCCAGTTGAATGAGTCTGAATCAGGCTCACACAAGAAATTATCCAGACCAGGCTGAGGGTGAAACACATGTAGTCTGGCAATCTTCTACCTAGTATGGAGCTTGCTGCCTGCCAGAACTACCATTTTTATTGAGTACAGAGATCACCCCTGGGTGGGGCAGTAAACCCACCCTGGTTTACAAGTAAGACAACCTTTGTTTTGGGTGAAACCAAATTGTAAATGAACACATACAAAAAAAAAAAAAAGAAAAAAACAGGGATAAATTTTGTTTTAGGTAGAATAAGGTATAACCCAACAGGTAAGAGTAGAGATCATAATAGCAGATGAGAACCTATGAGGAAGTAAGGCAAGAACAGTAGATCTAAATGTTACAGGCTAAAAAGCTAGAGATAGAAAAAAAGACTAAATTTTGGGCGGGGTAGATAATACTGGAGTAAATGACAAACCTTAATGTAGTTGATATGGGTTCAATCCATAATAGCACCAGGAGTCATTCCTGAGCAAGAAGCCCGAGATAAACCTGGAGCACTACTGGTAGAAACACTAGCTTCTACCCCAAATCAGCACTAGCATAAAAGACTAAATTTTGGCCATGAATTAGTGTGAACAGGGAAAAAGGAACTAAGCAGTGGTTAAGGATCACTGGGGTACTTCCAGCAATACTGATTCAGATTTAACTGATCAATACACCAAACCAGAAGTGATATGGTGTTGTTAGGCTCTGTGGTGCTTGGAGGCCAGCTGGGGACTTGGGAGACTATGAAGTGTCAAAGATTGAACTTGGCGGGTCCTGTGCATGCAAAGCCTGTGTATCAGTTCTTTGAGCGATCTCACAAGTTCCCAACTGAATTTTAAAAAGGTTGAAGGAATTAGGATGAAAAGGTTCTTACAGAACATGAAGGTCATTCATTCATCCATTCATTCATTCACTAAATAATCATTGAGAGACATCTATCTTTATCTTAGATGTTCTTTCAGGTAAAGAGGATACAGGAATTAATAAGCCCAGTCTCTTTCCTTGTGGTACTTCTCATTTTCAACAATAGAAAACAAAGAAACCAGAAAAATGTCATTAACAATCAACATTGCTATTAGGCTCTGACACTGCTAGGCCAAGTACAGAATACATACTATTCATTTCTAAAAAGTTTTCCATAGCTTGTTTGACATAAGTGGAAAATGACTATTTCTTATATAAAGTGTATACAAAATGAAATAATGAATCATGTTTGCACTATAAATTGCCAAGGAAAGAGATTTCTGAGAAACTATGAAATTAAATAATAAAGTCGATCTGTACACAAATCTTAAAAGCTGAATTTCCATTCCGTTTTTTATAAGCATGTATAAACCAAAAACCTTGCTGCTTTTTCTATTCTCAGCATGAGAGACAGACTTTCCATTATTCCATTTTCTATTAATCTTTACTACTCTGTCTAAACTACATATCTTTGGAGAAATAAAAAGGCATTGCATAAATACAGCTTGTCAAAGCAATGATGCAACTGGCTTTTGTTTCCATATAATGAATTCATAAGTCTAAGAAGAATCTTGTCCACTTAATTCTTAAAATTAAATTAAATTTTCATCTTAATCTTGTTTTACTGCAGGTATAAAGGCTTGTGCTTCTAACACAATATGGAAACTAGGAAACCTGGAAAAATTTTCTTTGCAATCTCTCCAATGAATAGGGAAATATCTTTGATAACCTAAAATCTCCAAAGACAAAGAACACTAAAAATGAAACTATAATATACCTACCATATTTTCATGTTAAATAAAACTCTAAAATGTGCTTAGTAAGACAATAATGTAGGTAAAATATAAATGTTTTATAGAAATAGAAATTATAATTTAAACCATTCTTAAAAGACACTTTATCTGAACAGCCATCAAACAGGATATTATTTTAAAATGACCTTTACCAATGAATTAAATAATGTGATTAACTAAATCAGTTTACCAATGAACTAAATTAGGAATGGGGAACCTTTTCTCTCATGGTTGATTTAGATATTTACAACATGGTTCAGATCCCATACAACACAGGCAGGTAGACTGACCACAATAGATGAAAGGCCTCACCCATATCTGTTATGCCAAATACCAGGGTCAGACCATATGATTTCATAGTGTACCTGGCCTTCAGGCCTGCCCTTCCCAACCTCAGAAACTAAATGCAGGAAAAAGAATGCTAGTTTGCCTACTTTACAAATGGAAATTGTCAAGCCCTTCCTCAAACACTATTTTTTTTTCCTTTAAATGCTTTGTTCAATTTCTGGACCTAAGCGACAGCACAGTGGAGAGGGAATTTGCCTTGCACACAGCTGACCTGGGTTTGATCCCTGGCATCTCATATGGTCACCCAAGCCTGCCAGGAGTTATTACTGAGTGTAGAGCCAGGAGTAACCCCTGAGCATGCTACTGGGTGTAGCCCAAACAACAACAAAAAGTTTTATTCAATTTCAATGCATAATATCAATTTGAAAAATACATTTTAGACAAAACTGCTATTATCTGATATCCAATATTCCAAATCATGAACAATGAGTAAAGAGGTTGCTCCTAAACACACACACACACACACACACACACACACACACACACACACACACGAGAGAGAGAGACAGAGAGAGAGAGAGAGAGAGAGAGAGAGAGAGAGAGAGACAGAGAGAGAGACAGAGAGAGAGAGACAGAGAGAGACAGAGAGAGAAATGGGATCCCCTAATACTTCTAGTAAAGGCAAATAAAATTTCCCCCATAAGGGTCGGGTGAGGAGGAGGAAGATTTGGGTCATTGGTGATGGGAATGTTGCACTGGTGATGGGTGGTGTTCTTTACATGACTGAAACCCAAACACAATCATGTATGTAATCAAGGTGTTTAAATAAAAAAAAATTCCCCCATAAAAGGCAAAATATGGTTAAGTATTACTAGGCAAAGAGTCTTATAGCCCTGAATAGTTTAGAAAACGATAATTCTTATTATAACATTCTGTTCTGTATAATCTTTTAAAGAATAAAAAAAGCTCTATTTATTTAGGGGTTATACTCAATAATGTTTGGGGGTTACTCCTGGCTCTGCACTCCTAGAAAGGATACCAAGGATAGAAACAGGGTCAGCTGCATGCAAGGCAAACATCCTACCCTCTGTGATACAGCTCTGGTTCCTTAGGGGAATTTTCTATACAAATATTGGCTGTACTAAATTTTAACATTTAAAGGAGCAAGCAACTCCTTGGTGACTAATTCCTTTATTCTAAAGATTAAACAGGATGCCCCTGAAGTTTTAAGTAGTTAAGTGTACTCAGTCTTGATTTCTTTTCAGCTTGAGTTAAACAACTTATTTAAAATGAGTAGGCTTGGGCAGAAAAAAATAGTACAAGGAGAGAGTAAGGCACTTGCTTTGTATGCAGCTGACCCTGGTTTGATCCTCAACACATAAGATCTCCTGATCATTGCTAGAAAACAACATAGCCAGAAGTGCCCAGGGCTTACTCCAAGCTCTGTGCTCACTGATCACTCGGGGGGTCTATATGGATCTAACTGGATCAGCCTCTTGCAACGCAAGCATCATACCTGCTGCACTATTGCTCCAGACTGATATATTTTTTTCAGCCTAATTTTTTTTTGTTTGTTTTTGTTTGTTTTTGGGCCACACTTGGTGGTGCTCAGGGGTTATTCCTGGCTGTCTGCTCAGAAATAGCTCCTGGCAGGAACGGGGGACCATATGGGACACCAGGATTCGAATCAACTCCCTTTGGACCTGGATCGGCTGCTTGCAAGGCAAACGCCACTGTGCTATCTCTTCGGGCCCTCAGCCTGATATTTTAAATTGAAGGGGTTTTGTTTTTCTTGTAATACTTAGGATCTTGCAAAAATCAATTGGTGTGAAGGTAAAGGTGATCACTGCATAACAACAGATAAAGTTGGGGCCGGAGAGATAGCATGGAGGTAAGGCTTTTGCCTCTCATGCAGAAGGTCAGTGGTTCGAATCCCGGTGTCCCATATGGTCCCCTGAGCCTGCCAGGAGCGATTTCTGAGCGTAGAGCCAGGAGTAACCCCTGAGCACTGCCAGATGTGACCCAAAAACACAAAACAAAAAACAAAACAAAAAAAACAGATAAAGCATGCCCTAGTCTGAAGGCCCTATTTCACCGAGTTTACTTCTCCAAGTTCTAGCAAATGCTAAGTCCCTAAGTATAATAAAGTTTTCCTAACTGAAATGAAAATTTTGTGGGAGGGCTTTATGAAGATTTTAACTCTAAATTTCCCAAGAACCCATTAACATGTAAAGCAATAGGCCAAGCCTTGCAGTCCTTTGGTCAGAGTTCTGCATTGTGGTGATTGACAGATGACATCCAAGCTTTACAAATGGGAGGTATTATCCCATCAATGGGGAATATAATAAAACTGATAGATCATAATTTGTTTGCTAGAAGTTATAGATAAGAAGGTACATAGCAGAAAATAACAGGACATATCTCCTATAGTATAACTAAGTATAGTTTCACAAGACTTGTTTTGAATATAATTGTTATATCTATCTACATATTGGTTTTCAAGAGATTTCTTTTCATCTATAATTATTTTTATGATAGGTAAGGTAACATTATTATAATAGTATTAAGGTTTACATTTTTATATATAAAGTAACTGCACCTCACTTTCCCACAATGTGACACTGTCCTATGTCATCTCTAGTTCACCTCTTCCTTCCCCTCACTTTCCCCAACCCAGCACTCTGAGTTTTGTCATTATTCTATAAAGTCTATTTCTTTTTTGTCTCTCTATATGCCACAGATTAGTAAGATCATTCAATATTCAATATTCCCCCTCTAAATTATTTTACTAAACATGATTCCCTCCCAGCCATATAACAAACCACAAGATTTTGTCTTTTCTTATGGCTGCATATTATTTCACTGTGCATATATATACCATACTTTTATACATTTATCTGTCATTGGACATTTGAGTTGTTTCTGTATTGTGGCTGTTATACTAAGCACTACTATGAACATGCGTGTGCTTATACTTTTTAAATTAATGTTTTCATATTGGTGGGGCAACCAAGAAGTGGAATTAATTACTGGGAGTTCTTCTCTTCTTGGAGAAACCTCCAAAATGTTTTACATTGAGACTAAAGCAGATAATATTCCCCATCATCAGTGAATGAGGTTTTCTTTTCTACTACATCCGTGCCAACACTTATTGTTCTCTGACTTTTTGTTTTTTTTATGCTATTTTTATGCTATTTAATATGTTTCTTAAAGGGCATTGATCCATAAAGGGTTACGCACTAGATTGAGAATGCATGTTCCCCTAAAATCCTTATGTCAAATGCCCAAAGACACCAGAAATGAGGACCAAGAGGACTGGTCCACAAAGTAACAATATTACAAACCATAGTGCCTAAAAGGGGAAAAAGTGAAGGAAAGAGGGCAAAATAGAGAGAGAATAAAAGTAACTGTCAGTGGCTCGCTGGTGGGTAAATTAAGATAAACTGGGGATATTGGTATCATGACATGTACACTGGTGAAGTGAGGATGTTGGAACATTTTATGACTAAAATTCAATTCAAAAAAATTTAAAGAAAATATAAAATCTTTACATCAAAATTCTAACCCCCTCACCCCTTGTCCTTATCTGATGGTATTAGGAGATAGAGCATTAGTGAGATAATTAGGTCAATGGGTCTTAGCCTTTAAGAATGGGATTAGTAATAACCTTATAATAGGGGCCTGAGTGATATGATAATACAGTGGTTATTTTGCACATGGCTGACCTCGTTTGATCTCTGACATTTCACGTGGTCCCCAGAGCACCACAAAGAGTAATTCATGAGCACACAGCCAGAAGCTGTGAAGACCATTGGGCATAACCCCCAAACTAAAATTTTAAAAATGGCGTTCCAGAAATCTTTCTTGATCTATTTTGCAACACAAAGGAGGACATGATGAGAAATTGACAGTTTGAGACTCGGAAGTTACCTCAGCACAATATAACCGTGTGGACACCCTGATCTTGATCCTCCAACTCCAAGAACTGTGAGAAATAAAATTATGTTGCCTGCAATCCTCCCAATTTTGGTATCTCGTAATAGCAGCCCAAAATGACTAAGGTAGGCTTAGGTTTATACCTATTCTTTATTTACAATTCAAGAGTCACAGAGTAATTGAAAAAAGCCATGTGAAAAAGTAAATTACCAACCTTATTTAAACCAATTTCTATTAACTAGTCATAATAGAATCCTATAATACTGTATTCAATATTGTATACAATATTGTAGAACACAATCCTATAATATTGTGCTCAAAGTACACTATAAGAAGTGACCTAATACAGTAAAGCCAATGTTTTAGTCTCTTAACAGCACCTTCCTTAACTGCTTTTCTCAAAATGAATTAGCATTTATTCTTGATAGAATTCCCAGTGACCTGGGATTTTCAGAGTCTGTAAACACTTGGAATTTGGGATGGGTTGGGCAAGTCCCTAAGACCACACTAATGTTTTCATTCATTCCTATTAGAGTAATTGGCTGCTTTATTACCAAGGATCAGGCCAGACTCCAGGAAAGCAGATGCAGCAATGTCAGATGCTGTATAGAGGAGCATATGCTTAGTGGCTGTGCAAGAATTCAAAAGGCAGTTCAAAAGGAACCTGAAAGTCCAAGGGCCAGATTGTGTATGTTTGCCCTGTGAAGAGCTGGCCAGGTGAGAGAGGTCAGGATCTGACCTTAAGAATCTAGCGTCTTCTCCCAGCATCATAAATTGCTCTGCCTACAATGTTGATGATGGATTGAAGGAAGGCCAGACTAACTCACAAGCCCAGGGAGACTATGGCTTGAGTCCAGCAGGAAGATGAAAAGCTGGACTGAACTGAGATGGATTCAGCAGAAATAGTCAAGCAGATGGATGAGAGTTATCCAGGAAATAAGAATCAATAGATCTTGGTTTAGATACAGGATATAGGATAAAGGATGGTTTTCAAGTTACTGCCTCAGTTACCTGGTGACTAGATGCCCATCATAGAAATACATAACCCTGTAAGATTACCAGGTATGTCAAGCAAATATCATGACTTTGCCTAGGACCTGTCAAATCTGAGGTATCTTAGAGCCACCACTACTATATATATATATATAATCTCAAGCTCCTAGGGATCCCTAGAAAGACCTAGATATCTACATAGGGAGACAAAAATTTTAGTTATATTCATGTTTCGTGTTTATTTTACAAGACTATATTTCAAGGGGCTGGAGTTATAGTACAGTGGATAAAAAATTTGTCTTACAAGTGGCAAGCACAGGTTCAATCTCTGGCATCCCATATGACCTTCTGAGCCTTCTAGGAGTGATCCCTGAGCACAAAGTTAGGAGTAAGCCCTGAGCACTACTGGGTGTGAACAAACACACACACACATTTTAAAAAGACCATATTTTGAGTATAAGTTAAGAAAGTAAACAATACACAACAGAAAAAATCATGAGCTTTAACATCTGAAAAGTCAGATCAAAACCTTAGTGTTGACTCTCTGCTCATGAGCCTACCTAAGACTGCCTTCCCTCCCTTATCGGTAACGGTGCTGCATCCACAGTAGAGTGAAGATGAAAAGAAGCAACACTTGAAGAACACTTGGAATATACTAAATGCTCAGCCAAGTTCAGTCAGAACATTGGTCATAACACCTTGAGTCTAATCAAAATCCCTCTTCTCTCCCCAAGCAGCAAGGGTATTATATCATCAGCAGGAGTGTGTAAGATGACACCCAATAATTAACCCAAAACAAAGGTGTTGCCCCCTCTTCCTCTTTCCTTAACACCTCTCCTTTAGATATGTAAAAGCCTACCTGCATTACTCTACCTTCCCCCTCCTGGTGAAAGGGTATTGGTTTAATAAAAAAAAAAAGGCAGTTCTGGCTTGAAAGATCCAGGCAAAAAGCCACTGACTCCATAATTTTTCCCAACTGGCTTGGTTTATTAATCCTTTGCCGCTACCCAGCTTCTTCAGACCCACCCACCCGAGGGTTGGAGTGTGTGGGGTATTTTACAGTAATGTGAAAGTGAAAAGAGACAGCACTTGAGAAATGCTTGGGACATGGTAAATACTCAACCAAGCTTAGCCAGAACCATGGTTATAGCACTTGGCACTACCCGTGGCTTAGGAGTCTAGAAATGTCCATCAAATTGATTAGAAATACTCAAAATAATCAGAAAACCACTAGTGTCTTCCACTAGCTCTGAAAATCATTCCTGCACCTGACACTGTATTGAAGCATGAACGATGAAACATTTTTGAGGTACTCACAGTCAAGTGATACAAACAGGTCTTATCCCTCATCACCACCATTCCTTTGTGACTGGAAACACCAACCACTGGGCAGGCCAGTAATTATCAGTAACCCCTGAGAATTGCCAGGTGTGCTCCAAACCATACCCCTTCCAAAAAAAAAAAAAATTAGTGACCAGAGTGATAGCTCAGGGATTAAGGTGCTGGCCAAATTTAATCTCTGAAACAACATGTGGTCCCTTTAGCATTATCAGGATGCTAACTCTTGACCAAAGAGTCTCAGGAATAGCCAGATTTGCTCCTCCCTAAATACAACAATAATTATAACTGATAATGACATAAAGAATCTGTCTTCATGTGGGCCATTGACAGTTCATCAGTAGAGATGTGACTCTGATTCCAGCACCAACCCCCATGCACTAAGTACAGTTCTCCAATACTGCCATTTACACTTCTAGTGCTACTGTGATCTCCAGTACACCACAAAGTACCAAATTTTTCACTCTATAAGACACATCTGACCATAAGACACACACAGCTTTTTAGATGAGGAAATAAAAGTTGCCACAGCAATCAAATAGTCTTAAACGAAAGCTCTATATGTGATAGTGAAAGTGCATTAACCTGACTGCTCATACTATGTGGTATGTCTATGCAATGAAGGGGGTGATGTCAAGTGGTTAGTATGTGCTCTCCCCTGCACTCAGGCTTCAGCTCCAGGCAGCATTCACTCCATAAGATGCACATCTTCCCATCTTTTGGGGGGGGGGAGTGAATCTTATGGTACAAAAAATACAAATTGTGGCCCAGTGGGGCACATAGTCAAATGTGTATCTGATCAATGTAACAATAGAAACAGCATGGGGGCTGGTGAGGTGGCGCTAGAGGTAAGGTGTCTTCCTTGCAAGCACTAGCCAAGGAAGGACCGCGGTTTGATCCCATATGGTCCCCCCAAACCAGGGGCAATTTTTGAGTGCTTAGCCAGGAGTAACCCCTGAGCATCAAACGGGTGTGGCCCCCCAAAACAAACAAACAAACAAACAAAAGAAACAGCATAAAAAAAAAGAGGGACAATGTAAAATAAAAAAAAAATAGCATCACAAAATTAAAACAACTACTCAAAAAATTAACTGTCTCCATGAGAAAACCTGTTCAGTTTCAATGGTGGCCCATTCATCTTAACAGCATGGGGCTTCATTCAATAATTTATGAAAGTATTTTGCTGGTCTGTAGAAAATTCATAACCCCTGTCCTCAAGGAGCTCCTAGTCTTAGATTGAGTGTGATTCTGGGCAGAGGTTGTAGGAAAATAGTAAGATATATATATGTGCCTTAACATCAACTGTATAATATGAAGAAATGAGTCCTTTTAGGTGAGGGAATGAAAAAAAGGGTGTAGGAACAGGTAAAACCAATTAACTTAAAAGATGCTTAAAGGTTTTTTGTTTGTTTTTGTTTTCTTTGTGTTTTTTTGTTGTTGTTTTGCTTTTTGGGCCACACCCTATGATGCTCAAGGGTTACTCCTGGCTATTTGCTCAGAAATCACTCCTGGCTTGGGGAACCAAATGGAATGTCAGGGATCGAACCAAGGTCCATCCTGGATCCACTGTATGAAAGGCAAATGCCCTACCATTGTGCTATCACTCCAGCCACAAATTTGTTTGTTTTTTGTGCACCCTCACCCAAACTTAACATAAAGTCAATCTGATGCCTTAAAAATACATTTACTGGGCCAGAGCGATAAAACAGCAATTGCATGTGGCCGGCCCAGGTTCAATCCCCAGTATCCCATATGGTCCCCCAAGATGCCAGGAGTGATTTCTGAGTGCAGAGCCACTAGTAACCCCTGAGCGTATCAATGGTGTGGCCCAAAAACCAACCAACCAAACAAAAACAACAACAAAAACAAACAAACAAAAAAAAAACCCTACTACCTGCCAAGGAAAATAGAATAACACATTTCTTATTTAGATTGTTTCAGTTAAGGACAAAAAAAAAATTGAGGTTGGAGAGAGTACAGCAGACAAAGCACTTGTCTTGTGTTTGGCCTACCCAGGTTAAATTCCAGGCATTCTATATGGTCCACTGAGTCCTTCTTGAGCAATTCTTGAGCACAGAGCCAGGAGTAAGCCCTGAGTACCACCTGTTATAGTTCCCTTTCTCTAAAAGAGAAATAAAACATTCTGAGGCATGTTGGTAAAAAATAAGGTCAAAGATATGGTAAATAAATATAACTTAAAATAACCCCTGTTACTTATTTACATGAGTCTATATGCTTATCTTATATTTCTAAAATGGGTTTAAAAGCAATCCATTTATTACAGCAAGTATACAACATCCCAAGATTTTGAAGAGTGATAACACTTGGTGCATACCATTTTCCAGGTCAGATCGTTGTTTCAAGAATACAAAGATAAGCATGTCACACCTTATCTCAATGAAAAATATTTGTACTCATAGAAAGAGCTTATTACCCCCCCCCAAAGATGTATTATTTTATTGTTGCTGCTTTGTTTTCTTATTTCTTCAACACTGCAATCAGGTACTTCAGAAATTTCAATGGTGCTTTTTCCTTTTGTTTAATTTTGTTTTAAGAAAAACATGTGTTGTAACTGCTGAATCTACTACATAGACAATGAATCTACTTCATGTCCTATGCCAATATATGATACAAAAACACACTTTATGGCCTGCAATAATTGGATCCTCCCCCCCCCCCCATGTCTTGCTCAGCATTACAGGATAGTAATCACCTCTTTCAAAAGCGATGAATTTTCTCCAGAACCATCCTTAGTACTGGGCCTTTGGTTCCAATTCAAGGTAATTCTCTCTAGAAAAATGTTAAGTACCTGCAAGTCTAACCCTTGCCTTTTCTTCCAAGAAATCTACACCCACATTTTTAATAGGAACAACACAGAACTCGGTTTTCATTTCACAATTAACTTTTCAAAATAGAGAGAAAGGAGACTCAAGAAACTACTGCTCCACCTTTACGTAAATAACCCCAAACTCTCACTGTTTACTCAGTCCCCAACCATCACAAAATTCCTTCTACAAGAACAAACAGTTCATGGAGCTGTCCATTTACATGTAGATTTAACTTAAACATGAACTGTCATAAACCTTGCCTATGTTTCAAATTTTTCCATAAGTAATCTAATTTGGGTAGGGTACCTATATTTCCCCATATCATCTCCTTTATCCTAGATAAAGCTGGGCAGACTTGTTATTGTTAATGGAATAATGTAATATACAAAATCAAACCTGCCTTCCGTAGCCTAATGTTTTGTTTTGGGGTCACACACAGCAGTGCTCAGGGCTTACTCCTGGAATTGAAACCAGAGTTGACAGCAAGCAAGCACCTCATTCCCTCTATTATCTTTCCACAGAGAGAGAGAGAGAGAGAGAGAGAGAGAGAGAGAGAGAGAGAGAGAGAGAGAGAGAGTAGGGAGAGGAGAGGAGAGGAGAAGGGAGGAGAGGAGAAGGGAGGAGAGGAGAAGGGAGGAGAGGAGAAGGGAGGAGAAAAGGGGAGGGGAGAGGAGAGTAGAGGGAGGACAAGAAGAAAGAGCAAAGGGGGAGATGTGAGGGGAGGGAGAAGAGGAGAGGAGGGGAGGAAAGTGGGAGGGGAGGGGAGAGGAGAGATGGGAAGAGGAGAAGAAGGGAGGTAAAGAGAAGGGAGAGGAGAGGAGGGGAGGGGAGAGGAGGGGAAAAGGAGAGGAGAAGGGAGGGGAGAAAAGGAGGAGAGGGGAGGGGAGGAGGAGAAGGGAGAAGGGGAGGGGAGGAGAGGAGAAACGAAATAAAACAAAGGCAAGGTTTTTCTTCCTAATGATCCTGATATTCAGGAGAATTGCCATAGCTAGAGCGCCACAAAGAAACAGCTAGGCTACAAAATGTACAGTTCTAACTAGGCAGCTTCTTAAAAAAATAATAAAAAGACTTCTTCCAATTCCTCAGTATGTTTGATACACAGAGAACAGGTTTCTGCAACAAACACTTTTAGGGCTTGGGATATTATAGAGTGATGAATAAAAGTTTTAGCCATAGGAGAACATAATTTTTCCAGGATATTAAATGTTCTGACTCGCCAGTGAGAGAAGTACAAACAAAATGAAAATGGAAATTACAGGCCTGTGAGATAATACAGCACAATGGGTGTTTGCCTTATACGTGGCAAACCTGGGTTTGAGATCCATCATGCCCGAAAATTCCCTGAGCAGTGAGAGTCAGGAGTACTTTCTGAACCAGGCGAATCACAGGGTATGACAACTAAATAAACAAACAAAAGAAAAAAGAAATAATGAAATCCACACATTTTATATATATATATATATAATATATATATATATATATATATATATATAACACAGTCACCTTTGACTTCTGGTTTTGTTTATTAGGAAACAACATTTAGAAAACTAGCATACATTTATATTTCTATTTATGTAGTTCCTTCTTGAAAGTACAGGCTAAGGACAAGTATTTTTTTTTATTGTTGTCTTTTTTTTTTGTTGTTTTGGCACCACACCCAGTGGTACTCAAAGCTTCCTCCTGGATCTATGCTCAGAGATGACTCCTGACTGTGCTCTGGAAGCCATATGATGTAAGGATCATGGCATAGAATAAATAATTTCTCCTTAATGTTACCTGCTTGAACAACAAAATTTAAAAATAGAAATACTAAACCTATTTAAACTGTTATATTTCACTAACAACAAACAGAAATTTTCTATTAATAACTATGATTTTCAAATGTACCTTCACCTCCAGAATTCCTGATACAATATTGAATATGAGCCTTCTTAAGAATTCTATATTAGCCCTGGATCTCCTTCTATCCTTCTTGACCATGAGGGATTCAATTCACCTTTCCTAGCCTCCCTGCCTTGTCCATAGAGTTGGATCTCTGAACTAGGTAATATTTAAATACTTTATCAGAGAGCAATCTACCTCCTTTTCACAGGTATGAATCAGTTAAAATTTTTTTTTTCAGTTTTTTGGGTCACATCTAGCAGCACAGGGATTACTCCTGGCTCTGTGCTCACAAATTGCCCCTGGCAGGCATGGGGGACCATACAGGATGCTGGGATTCGAACCACCGTCTGTCCTAGATCAGCTGCATGCAAGGCAAATGTTCTACCGCTGTGCTATCTCTCAGTCTTAGGATCAGTTAATATTTAAGACTCATTTTATTATTTGTCTTCATTCTTCAAATAATACTTTTTTTACATAGGAAAAGAAGCAGAGAAGAAATTTCTTAAAGAGAACTGAAACTAAGTTGGTTTTTGTTAATTATGATTCCCACTGAAACACTGAGCCAGAATTGGCATATAATAAAAGTTTACTCAAAAGTTTTTTTTTTTTTTTTTAAGTGGCTGGTTTCTCCATCTTGAGACTCTAGAGTTAAAAAAAAAATGGAACAAGTCAATTTCTATTTTAGTAGTTCCCTCTTGGGAGCACAGTCAATTTCTAAGAATTTATCATTCAGTTGGGTATGTATTAGGAATTACAAAGGGAAGAGGGAAAGCCACGGAGGATGGCATAGACAATGTGAGTTTATTGTCTTCACGGAGAAAATAAAACTCTGCTTTGTTTGGGTTTTGGACTATACCCAGTTGTGCTTAGGAGTTACTTCTGGTTCTACACTCAGGGATCACTCCTGATGGGACTCATGGGGTGCTGAAGATTGAACCCAGGTTGACCCTGTGGAAGGCAAACACCCTGCCTGCTATGCTATCACTCTGGATCCTGAAACTCTGCTTTATAGGATGTACTCAGGAAAGCAAATGACAATGCCATTTGTTCCTACCAGCTTCAGGAACCACACCTCTAATAGGTAAACCTTATATGTCAACAGATGTTGGAGATTGACATGGTAAGATGTTTTATTTGTCTTTCATCATCTTGTTTTTCTTAAGGGTGCTTTCCCCTTTGGCTGTCATATGATCAATAACTATTTACTGAACACGAATTATATGTAAACCCTCATGTTAAAAATAAATAAATAAATCTGGATAGGAGTTGATTGGAAAATTCAAGTCAATCATGTCATGTTAATTTTAGTAGTAGTTCACCCCCGTAGTGCTTCCAAGATGAGTAGTTCACACTAAATAATAGACAAGCTAAGCTGAATGGTCCTTAGAATCAACTTTCCCTTCCTCAAGTGGTATATGGTCAACACGGAAGGGCAATACGTTATAGGTGTGATAAATAATCAGCCAAAACATGCAGTTAATACAAAGTAAAACACTGTTCCCTGTAGAAAAATAACTGAATTATTAATCTGCATTCTAGAATGCTTGTGAGTTTACATTATGGAATGCTAAATAAAGCAAGTAAGGAAGATAAGTCTCAATATCAATATATCAATGTCTTGTAGTAGGGGAATTGAGACCTAAAGGGGACATGATTTGGCCTGGGTCAGAGAGACAATTTTGTCTAGAAGGAAAATGCCAGTGTCCCGTCAGCAAGTTTAACAGTACCCAGTCTATGACAGCACCCACAAGTGTCTTCTTGTCATCAATAATAAGAACAATGATTAATCCATAAAGTAATGGGAATCACGAGCTTCAAGTTTGATACTTTACAAGTCCACTAGGTTAGACACAACACCGTGGAAAATCCCCATCACTTATCTATGCCTATGTTTTCTCATCTGTAACATGTGAATAGTAATTCACAGACCATAATAAAAACTTAATGTAAGCACAGCCCTGCTACCACACAGACCCCACCTAGCCCTCCAATTCCAGCCACTTGCTTCCTAAGTCTCTCAACCTGTGAAGCTCATATTTCTCCTGGTACCACTTCTTTCCAAAATGGTCAGAATTCAATGAAAACACTGAGAAGAAGCGTAGGGACAAAGAGGACAGTAGTGGTCAGAGTTATCGAATACTACTATAAGATCCTTTCAGTCGTCTTCATTTGAACAAAAACGTGGTTTACTCATTCAGTACCAACAGTCTTTATTTTCCCTAGACTACAATATCCTACATCGTCTGGTCACACTTGCCGCTTTCTCCCCAGCCCTCCTAAGTCTAGCTCACATCCAACTATAAAAAGCAGAATTTCCCCCAGGGCGGAGATCCTGCCTGATGCTCACTCAGCCTCCCACTGGTGCGGACTTGGCAAAAAAAAAAAAAAGGGGGGGGGGCTCCCCCTGTGCCCCCGTCCCTGGCCTTCAACCCGCTGGGAATTTTCTGACAGCTTTCAGACAGGATTCACATTTGAGACAGAACGAAACCAACCCTTCTGTTTCCCTACACACCTAGGACTGCACCCGCTGACCCCTCCAGCCCGATGTGTGTGTGTGTGGGGGGGGGGGGGCGCACACTTTTCTCCAGGAGGTGAAGGTGTGTGTGTGTTGGGGGAAGTCCTAAATCCAGGCTCAGGAGGACTAATAGGTAGAACAAGATTCCCAGGAGAACATATATTACGGACCCCAAGGAGCTAGCAAAGGAAGACCAGCGGTCGAAGTGTCACCTCCCGTTTAGAACCAGGGCCTGAGGCAGGCAGTGACTGTCCTAGAAAGATAGTGGGAGTGGGGGAGGGATAGTTTCGGGTCAGCGACTCTCTGGTCTTTGAAAAGCCTTTGAGATACCACATTTCCCTCTTCTGAACACCTGATCAGGAGAACAAATGGAAAAAGAAATCTTGCCTTCACCTCTCTAAACAACTTCTCCGGAACAGGTTTCTTTGGCACAGCCACACCGGGCACAGGAGAAAGGGGAGTCCTGGGGCAGAAAGCAGCGGGCAAAGGGCTCCTCTGCATAGACAGAGAGAAGAGGACCTGGGGTGGGGTGGATGGGGTGGGGTGGCGAGGTGGTCTTCTGTCCCGGCGACTCTTACTAACCCCGGCTAGCCAGCCCTAACCTGCGCGCGCGCGCGTTTTCTCTGCCTCGGAACCCCCATATCTACTCCAGTGCACCCCGGCCCAGCTGTTGGGGCGTCAGTCACATTGCCCGCGACCAGTGATATGAAGCCGCCGCGGAAACGCAGAGCGGTGCGGTTGCTGCATTCGGGCTGGAACCATTCCGCACCTGTTTTCAGTGCGGCTCCAGAACCAGAAGCAGAACCAGAGCCGCGACTCGCGATCCCCTCTGCAGATTCCCAGGGGGCGACGAACAAGTTTGCTACCGACGGGCACGGGGGAGGTGGGCGATCTCTCCCTTCGCTGCTGCCAAACTCAGCCAGGATCCCCCAGGAATGGGGAAGGGACTCGGGGTTAAGCGAGTCCCGAGCGTCGCTGCAGCCCCGGTGTGGAAATTCTGACTGGCCAGCTGGTGGGTGCCGGCGGGGAGCGCGTCATCGTGCAGCCCCCCTCCTCCCACGGAACCCCGGTCCAGCGCCGGTGGCCACGCGCAGCACCTGCACCTTGCAAGCCCCGAGACAAAGTGGGAGCACCGAGCCAGGCGCCGAGCACTGCGAGGAGGGAGTCGGCAGAGAGGCCGGGACGCGCAATAAAACTTACCTCCCCGGGGGCTGCCTGGGGGCGCCGAGACCAGTTGCGCCCCAGTCTGCAAGTTGTCGGGATCTGGAGGCTTCCACAGACGGACGCGGAGAGCGCGAAGCCGGCGCGGGGCGCGGTGGGCCGGGGCTGGGCGCCCAGAGCGGAGAGCCGCGAACGGGCAGGTGCCGGGGCCGGAGCTGGAGCCGGAGCCGGAGCCGGAGCCGCGCGCGGGGCCAAACTCGGCCCGGACGCGCCCGGCGAGGGCGCGCGGCTGCGAGTGTGCGGTGCGCGCGCGCCGCGGCCGCCGAGTGTGTCCCCGCGTCCCCTTTCCTTCGCCGCCGAGAGCCGCGGCCCGCCGCCCTGGCTGGGCAATTGCGAGGGGCTCCACGGCGGAGATCGGCCGCGCAGGGGGGGAGCTGACGGCGCGGCCCGGGCTCGAGGAAGCTGCAGGCCCCGCCCGCCGGCCGCCAGGCTCTTCCCCTTTTCTCTCCACCCCCTCGCTCGAGCCCGCACGCCCCGCGGGGAAACCGGACTGGTTTGCTGCAGCCGGGGCTGCGGGAACCTCCTCCGCAGTCCTGCTGGGCTTTCGGGAGCGGGACCCAGAACCGGGCTGGAACGGGCCTCCAGAGCTGACCGGGTCCTCGCAGGTCTCCCCGGGCTAGCCACGGACTTCCCGCAGATGCTGCGAGTCTTGCAGGGACTGCGGGCGTCGTCCCCCCCCCCACTTCCCGAGGTTACTGAACTTGGTTGGCAGCGCCTGATCGCTAGCCAAGTCGCCTGCTTTGCTGCACCTGCTGGCGCGAGAGCCCGAACTTCAGCGCAGGTGCTGGGTCTGCCCGGAAGGGGCAAATTAGGGTTGGTGCGGCGGGGACGGAGTGACCCCTTCTCCGGGCAGCAGGTGCTCCTGGGAAGTAAGGCCTCCCCCAACAGGTATGGGGCGGGTTGTGAGTGGATCTCAAGATAAGAGAACACAGTTGAGGGGGAAGGGGGAGATCAGGAGAGAATGGACTGATAGGGATTTGTAGGGGCGGTGCTTACTCTTAGTGAGGGGGTTGAGAGAGTGTGTGGGGATCATTAATCGCCCCAGTTGTCCATCTAGCCGAGAAAGGGTAGCAGCCCCATCTAACGGGTTTCTTGGAGCAGGGATACTGACCGGGAAGTTACAGCTAAAATTACTTACTAGGAAGCTAAAAGGGTCTCCCAGCGGGATCCAACTAAGAGATAATTCTGCCCCCTTGACCTTAGTCTCCAAAATGCACGAAACTAAATGCACTCTTGCAAAGCATTTTGGTAGAGAAAGGTACGACTTGGGAAGTCAAAATGAACCATTTGAGATATACCCTTCCCTTCCTTCTTAGTAAATTTTCAATTCTTCCTCTAACCCCACCACCAACATCACTACAAACATACATCTTGGGTAAGTTTATTAGGGTTTGACAGATCAGAATAGGGTGTGATTTGTCCACGGGTCACATACATATATGATATTACAAATACTTCGTCCAGATATGGCTGACCATTTCCAGACGTTTTCAAGCATCATTTGTTTAGGACCTTCCAACTTGCCTTTGTTTTCTTCTGATCTCAGCAACTCTTCATAGTTGAGAGCAGAAAAGAAGTTTTATTCAGTTTGACAGAGATATTAAGCGCTCCAAAAGACAGTACACAGATTCCTGTATTCCCAGTCCCTGAAAAATAAATTCCAGTAACTCTGGATGTACAGAACTGGAGGAAGCATGGAGGGAAGAGCATTGCTTCAAGTAGCAAGCAAACTATCTGAGCTCTGGGAAGAGTCATCTAGTTTTCTTTGCTCTCCAGATGTCTGCTAAGAAATCAGGGAGTTGGGGGGTAAATTTCCTTCCCAGAGAGGTAGGGCTAAGTGAAAGTCCTAAGTCTGTTCTCCATCAATATTTCCTGGGAGTACACAAGAGGTAAAAACAGGTAAAACCTGAGACTGAAGTGATAGTTCAGTGGTTAAGAATATTTGCTTTGCTTGAAGCTGATCTGGACTCGACCCAAAGCATCTCATATGGACTCCTGAGCACCACCAGGGAGTGATTTTTTGAGCACAGAGCGTGGATTAACTCCTGAACATCACCAGGTGTCAGCCGCCACAAAGCAAACAAACAAAAATCTAACAGTGGATCAGATATTATCATACACAATACATAAACATGACGTGTACCTTTGTGCATGGCTATAGCCTCCCTTTCCAAATAAGAGCCTGATAAAAATAACTTCCTTTCTGTAAACTATAGATACAAACAGCACAAGTTTCCAGAGAGAGAGAGGTCTGGAGGTGGAATAGTCATTGGTGGTTTTTTTTTTTTTTTTTAATACCGCTAACACTATTTTTTTTTTTTTTTGGTTTTTCGGGCCACACCCGTTAGATGCTCAGGGGTTACTCCTGGCTACGCGCTCAGAAATTGCCCCTGGCTTGGGGGGGCCATATGGGACGCCGGGGGATCGAACCGTGGTCCTTTCCTTGGCTAGCGCTTGCAAGGCAGACACCTTACCTCTAGCGCCACCTCGCCGGCCCCGTATCCCGCTAACACTATTAAACATAGGACATCCAAAATCCTCAGATAATTATTCCTGTGAATGAAGTAATGCAACAAGGAATTTTATAGTCTGGACCTGGCTAGACTTCCTGAGTCTCTCAATTTATCATTAAGAACTTGAGAGAGTCACCCTCTACTGGCAACAAGACAACATTAATATCACTAACAATAGTGACTTGGTAAAGAAATCTGGCAACACTTAAAATTCAGAAGATGCTTTAACTTAATTCCAAATGTAATTTTTCCAGCTACTCTAGACATCTATTTAAAATACCCATGCTACACAATCTTCCTTTTGTTATGAAAAACATGAAATTTTCTAATTAGATTTAATGGCACCATCACCCTTTCATTCTAACTCTGTTGTTTCCTTCCACTGTAGCCTGACCCATATGATTTTCTTAGGTCATTGAAGTATCCCTTCAGACATACTAGAATTTCCAAATCTAGAATATTGACAATACCGGATGCTGGTGAGAGTATTTGATGAGAAATGCAAAACCAGTCCAGCTTAGTGAAATACAATTTTTTGGAACTGTCAAAAAAACTTATGTTTATCCAAGAGCCTGCACATAGATGTTTATAGCAGCTTATTAATAATTGAAAGAAATTAATAATTGGAAGCTAAAACTTGGAGGTAACCAAGTGATCCTTTATTAGGTGAATGGATAAATAAATGGTGATACTGAACTGTTACTCAGCACACACACACACACACACACACACACACACACACACACACACACAATGAGTAAATGGAATGGAGAGGTAGTACAGAGAGTAAGGCATTTACCTTACACATGCCTAACCAGGATTTGATCCCTGGCTTCCCATATTGTCCCTGTGAAGGAAGCCTCAAGCTCCAAAACTAGGACCTGGAGAGATAGAGGTCTGGAAACAAAAGTCTCTGCAGAAAATTATCCACATAGTGAAAGAGGGCAAGAACGGTTTCAGGAATTCAAACAGTCAAACCAGAAATTCCAACACAAAAGCCTTCTACTCCTAGGAAGGAAGGCAGCTTAGTGGAGCAAGACCAGAGAATGAATGCACTGTTGTGGTCAGAGAAGGGCCAGTGATAACATTTTTTCCTGATGATGACCCATCAATGTAAACACCGGGGTGCCAGGCATAGGAGAGGAGCAAATAATAGAGGAAATCATGAAATGTGTCCTCTTAAAATGTCCTAGGCCTTCCAGCAGGATAACCGGAGGAAACTTTTCCTGAAAAATCAAGGCTTGTTGAAGGGGCTCATTGAGAGGTAGTACGCATTGTTTCCCTTTTTGAAATAAGCAGCACTATTATTTCAGGATCAAAACCTAACAAGCTCAGGAGTGATTCCTGAGTACAGAACCAAAAGTAATCCACGAGCACTGCTGGGTGTGGCCCAAAAGTTAAAAAAGAAATAAAGGAAAGAAAAGAAGTGATTAATAACTCCATGAAAAAATGTAGAAAAAATTAAGTGCATGTTATTCAGAGAAAGAAATCAATTTTAAAAGGTTACAGACAGTGTTAATTCAACTAGATGATATTCTGGAAAAGGCAAAATGATTCAAAACATTACATATTGCTTGATTCCTCAGCAAAAGGAATTATGAAGGTCATGTTGGTGATTTTCATAGGCCTCAGATCATCTGTTGTTGCTCAGGAAACATGGTTTTAGGGATATCAAACCAGGACCATTCACATGCAAGACATTTTCCTTAATGCTTATGCTGTTTTTCTAGACTCTTAAACTTGTTCTTGAAGAGTTATGATTGGAGGTGGAGGAGGCTATTTCAGCAGTCAGATTTATTCTTCTATGCCTATATTCTGGTGTTTTTTTCTGGAGTTTTGAATCAAAAGTGATCATTTGTATGGGGCTTCATTGCTGTCTTAGAAGTATTTAAGGACAAACAAGAAAGTACAAAGAATCCATGAATCATATTTTTATAGAAAAATATAAAACTTTAAACAGGAGTTAAAAGAAGTGTCTCCTAATGCCTGTGTCACAAGGAGAGTGCTAATGATTTCATTTTCCTGGGAGAAAATGGAGTCAATGTAATGAGCTTTTGAAGTTACTTCCACTGGAGTTCAGAGAAAAATTAAAGATGAAAAGAAACATTAATCTTAGGTCTACTTGTAGTCATCCTATCCTGATGGCACCACTGATTACAGGAAAAGGGGACTGATGAGGTAGAGAGAAAGAGGATGAGGCAAGAATGAAGGATTCAGTTTGGCGGTACCGTTTCCTGGGTTTTCATTTTCTTTTTTTTTTTGTTTTTGTTTTGTTTTGGGGCCACACCCGGTGGTGCTCAGGGGTTACTCCTGGCTGTCTGCTCAGAAATAGCTCCTGGCAGGCACGGGGGACCATATGGGACACCGGGATTTGAACCAACCACCTTAGGTCCTGGATCGGCTGCTTGCAAGGCAAATGCTGCTGTGCTATTTCTCTGGGCTCTGGGTTTTCATTTTCTATTGATTTGGAACAGTGCATATATGGGTGAGAGCATATTTATCCCCCAAATTTTACTAATTTGGGGTGGTCATACCCAGTCATTTTCAGGTATTAATCCTACTCAATGCTCAGGGGTCCTTATTCAGTACTGAGGATCACACCCTGGTTGGCTGCATGCAAAGTAAGAACCTCATCCCCTCTATTATATATCTGGCTCTTCCCTTAATTTTAATGAATCTGTTATAAGAAAAGATGACCATTTTGTGCACCAAGTGATGTAGCTGCCATTCTTTAAGAATGTTCAGAAGAAATGTCAAAGATTCTCATTTTGTGTGTAAAATTTTATATGCACACTTCATGTATATATATATGTATGCATGTACACAATCTCAGAAGACACAGAAAGGCTAGAAAAAATGTCCTGAATGAAAATTAACTAAAATAAAAATCAACACAATATCATTGCTTTTACATAATAAAAGTAACTTTAGAAGTGCTACTACTTAAAAAATGTTTTACATTTTCAAATTACAAAAAGATAAAAATTATGGAGAATATTAACTGTGATAATAACAAATAATTACAGATGCTCTTAAAACTCAGAAAAACAAATAGGAAATCACTCCATTTTCTTCATCCAGTGACTACCACCTCGATATTCAGTATTTCCTTGCTCTGCTTTTCCTTTATTTGATAGAAGACGTAGGGTCAGACAGTATAGAGAGGAGATTTGGGTACTAGGAACCCCCAGACCTTGAAGCTAACACTTATCTTTGGTGTCTGCCCCAATGCTATGCTTCTTTCCCAGGAAATGGCTAAACGTGGCCAAATGTTCATCATGTCTATTCTCAGGAGTTATGCCAGAGATAATATCAACCCCCAGGGTAATCTGACCATTGGACCATTGAAGTAGATCTTGAAAGTTCTTGAAAGTTCTCTTTCCACGTCACTGTGCCAAATAGCTCTTCAACTGTCATATATGAGATCCTTAAACTTCTAAAAACAGTGTTGCTTCTACAGGAGGAAAATGTGTCTTGAAGGCTGTTGAACACATCAATAAAATTATTGTATCTGCCCTGATTAGCAAGATACTAAATTTCAGATAACAGGAAAAGCTGATGACAGAGATTAAAGTAACAGAAAATAAATCTAAGCAACTCCATTTTGGGAATTCCCCAGGCCATGTTCAAGGCTGGAGCTATTGAGAAGGAATGCCCTCTCTACCACTGCTAATGGTGATTAGTTGAACATCATTTTGCCAGTTTTTGCTTTCAAAACCATCAACAGTGGCTCTCACATTGACATCAAACTGCCCATGCAGTAGTTCACCATGAACTGGATGGTTGCAGGAAACTGCGTGTATTGGAGCAGCCACTTACTACAATCCTGAATGTCTTCAAGAGTAAAGTGCGAAGAATGTCACCAACATGAGAGATGATGGCAGGTTTGCTCCAACATCTTAGAGAATAAAGCAGCCCTGGAGCTACAGAAAAAGAAATGCCATCAGAAAATCCAGTTTCACTGACAAGTTTGGAACTGGCATTAAAGTAGCTGACTATGAATTCTCCTAGTTAAAGAGGTACCTGAATTTCAAGTTGTTTGAGGAGCTAAGCAGATATATATCACCAGATAAAATCAGAAATCTATGCAAGTTCTTCACTATGAACTCTTAGAGATTTATAGAAATGTAATTCAGTGGTAGAGCACTTGGTTTGTATGGTCAGGATGGTATGAGCCCTGGCACCAACAAAGAACTTTTCAGTGGTGCCTAGCAAAGACCATTGTGACCACACTAGATGGAAAACATGACAGAACTTCACTGTCAGTGCAGAGATACAGGTGGTTGGGGTTCAGAAATTGTTTTCATAGTGCTTCCAAGGCTCTGGACTAGAAGTGATAATTTCTGCCTACTAAAAGTGAACATGTCTACTCCATAACTAAGCCTCTGCAGCTCGCCAGCTTGCCCACTTAGTCAAGTACAACTCAATTTTTAGGACTGGGCAGCAAGAGCAAGATGAAATTTAGCTAGAGGAAATAATCAAGTCACATTTGGACCAGTAAACACCCAAACCCTTCTGGGGGCTAGTCAGTTAATTAAGCCTCTTGATTTCCATTACAAACTAACTAGTAGCTCAAGGCCTCCAGTTAATCTTTGCAAAAGAAGTAGTAATTACTGTAGTAGTAATTATTTGCCTCTCCCACCCTTTTCTGGTTGTACTCTGCTAGTGCTCAAGGCTTACTCCTGACTCTGCACTCAGGAATCATTTCTAGCGGGTTCAGGGGACTATATGGGTTTCTGGATCAGTTAGGCATTTTAAAGTGTTTTTAACTCCTTTATTTAAACACTGATGTTTGTTGGTGTTTTGTTGTTTATTTGTTTTGTTTTTTGTTTTTTTATAATTGTTATTTAAAGAAATTTATCACATAGTTGACATAACTGATAAAATACATTTGTTTCAAGATGATGGAAAACCAAGTTATTAAAAATAGAAAGAAAATAAAAAGAAAAACTAAAATAATAAAACGGAAAAGAAAAAAGAAAGAAGAAAAGTTCAATAGCAAGTATATTTGTGAAAATTATTGTATCTCCAATAAAACCATTAATACAATAGCAGAAGGTTTAGTAAGCTCTTCTTTTTTAAAGATAAAGATGAAAAAAATACAATAAAAAGGTATGTGTGGGATAATTGTTGTTGTTTGCATACACATAGCAAAATATGGGAGAAATAGAAAGGAAATACTTTTGGCCTAATAACAGAGAGAACTTACCCTGAAGTATTCTGCATAAGAACAACTCCAGGCTCCAGGCATACTTGTCCACCCCCAAAGTCTTTCTCTGTGGTCCCAGTAAAAACTTTTTACAATCATGGTTGTTGCTGTCAGGTTTCTGTAGTAAAGATCCTAGTTTCTGTACAGATCCTGTGGAAGTTTGGGTGACACAAAGTGTCTTTTTTTATTTTTTTCTTTATTTAAATATCTTGATTACAAATATGATTGTGATTAGGTTTCAGTCATGTAAAGAACACCCCCCTTCACCAGTGCAACATTCCCACCACCAATGTCCCAAATCTCCCTCCATCCCACCCCACAGGCTTTCCAGTTCCCTCATTCATTTCACATGATTATGGTAGTTCTCTGTGTAGTTATTTCTATAACTGCACTCACCACTCTTTGTGGTGAGCTTCATGAAATGAGCTGGAAGTTCCAGCCCTCCTCTCATTGTCTCTGAGAATTGTTGCAAAAATGACTTTTATTTTTCTTGAAACCCATACATGAGTGAGACTATTCTGTGTCTCTCTCTCTCTCCCTCTGACTTATTTCACTCAGCATGATAGATTCCATGTACATCCATGTATAGGAAAATTTCATGACTTCATCTCTCCTGATGGCTGCATAATATTCCATTGTGTATATGTACCACAGTTTCTTTAGCCATTCGTCTGTTGAAGGGCATCTTGGTTGTTTCCAGAGCCTGGCTATTGTGAATACTGCTGCAATAAATATAGGTGTGAGGAAGGGATTTTGTATTGTATTCTTGTGTTCCTAGGGTTTATCCCTAGGAGTGGAATAGCTGGGCTGAATGGGAGCTCAATTTTCAGTATTTGGAGAAATCTCCATATCACTTTCCATAGAGGTTGCTAGACAGCATTCCCACCAGCAGTGGATGAGTTCCTTTCTCTCCACATCCGCCAGCACCGATTGTTCTCATTCTTTGTGATGTGTGCCAATCTCTGTGGTGTGAGATGGTATCTCATCATTGTTTTGATTTGCATCTCCCTGATGATCAGTGATGAGGAGCATTTTTTTATGTGCCTTTTGGCCATTTGTATTTCTTTTTTATTAAAGTGTCTGTTCATTTCTTCTCCCCATTTTTTGATGGGATTAGATGTTTTTTTTCTTGTAAAGTTCTGTCAGTGCCCTGTATATTTTGGATATTAGTCCTTTATCTGATGGGTATTGGGTGAATAGTTCTCCCACATGGTGGGTGGCTCTTGTATCCTGGGCACTATTTTTTTTTTTGAGGTTCAGAAGCTTCTCAGCTTAATGTATTCCCATCTGTTGATCTCTGCTTCCACTTGTTTGGAGAGTGCAGTTTCCTCCTTAAAGATGCCTTTAGTCTCAATGTCATGGAGTGTTTTACCGACGTGTTGTTCTATATACCTTATGGTATCAGGTCTGATATCAAGGTTTTTAATCCATTTGGATTTTACCTTTGTATATGATATTAACTGGGGGTCTATGTTCGCTTTTTTGCAAGTGGCTAACCAGTTCTGCCAGCACCACTTGTTGAAGAGGTTTTCCCTGCTTCACTTAGGATTTCTTGCTCCCTTGTCAAAAATTAGGTGATTGTATGTCTGGGGAACATTGAGAACTCAAGCCTATTCCACTGATCTGAGGGTCTGTCTTTATTCCAATACCATGCTTTTTTGATAAGTATTGCTTTGTAGTACAGTTTAAAGTTGGGAAAGTAATGCCTCCCATTTTTCCCCCGCTAGGAGTGCTTTAGCTATTCAAGGGTGTTTATTGTTCCAGATGAACTTCATAAGTGTTTGACCCACTTCTTTGAAAAATGTCATTCCTTGTAAAAAAAAAAAAAAAAAAAAAAAAAAGAAAAATGTCATGGGTATCTTTAAAGGGATCGCATTAAATCTGTACAATGCTTTGGGGATTATTGCCATTTTAATGATGTTAATCTTGCCAATCCATTAGCAGGGTATGTGTTTCCATTTCCATGTGTCCTCTCTTATTTCTTGGAGCAGGGATTTATAATTTTTTTTTGTATAGGTCCTTCACATCTTTGGTCAAGTTGACTCCAAGATATTTGAGTTTGTGTGGCACTAATGTGAATGGGATTGCTTTCTTGACTTCCTACTCTTCCCTTTCATTATTGGTGTATAAAAAGGCCATTGATTTCTGTGTGTTAATTTTGTAGCCTGCAAAGGCTATTGCTCTTTGCTTAAAGATAACTCTTGAATGAGTTCAGGGGACCAAATAGCATGCAAGGAATCAAACTGGAACAGCTATATGCAAGGCAAACATCTTAACTCTTGTTCTATCCCTTAAAAATCCATATTTTTCTTAATTTAGCTATGACTTGAACAATTATTTCTTTCTTCTCTTATAAAAAATAAAATTAACACAATCTCTCTTTTTTCTCCACATTTTTGTGACTTTCTATACTTTGTAATAATTTTATCTTTAAACTTTAAATGTTATACATAAATTTCTATTTCTTGATTTATTAATTTTATACACTATTTGTTAACTATAAGGAGACAGATTGTAACTGTTTCCTAATTATAAGTGATCTAAAAGAAGGGCAAGTATGGGTGTGTTTTGGAAACAATGTATGCATAAAAAATATAATGAAAAATATTATAATGGTACCTCAATAAAAATGTTAAAGAAAAAAATTAATCAAATAACAAAGCCCTACTATGACTGCTGGCTACTTTAATTATGATCCAAATGCCTAAAACATTTCTCAAAAATGTTTCAAAATATGATTAGTATTATTTATTTGATAATACCAGTTATTTGAGAATTAATCATAGCAGACAAGAGAACTGTGTTCGTCTGGGGGTCAAGAATGAGAAAGACAATTTCTTCTAGTCTCATCCTAAAGTCATCAGAGTGTTTAGACAAAGGTCATTTTTGAATAAGGTTTCAGGTGTGCTGATAAGAAGCAGTCAACCATCCAATGACATGTTGGTCAGATAATGATTAATTAGGTGTCCTTTCTGTTTAGAGAGCCTGTAAAAAGGATATCTATCCTTTTCTATTGACACTGCTACTCCAGTCTGGGTGCTCTGCTGATTTTGGAGCCAAGAGTGAATAGAAGATGGCAGGGATTAGTTATATATAACAAGCAAAACAAAATTCATGATCCTGTGGGACAGAGTGGAAGGTACAATGACTTTAAATCATGATGTTATCATTCTAGTTATAATATTCTAGAAAAACATATGTATTCCTCAATAAGGAAAAACACAGTTGGAGCTCTTGGGTCACTATGCATACCTTCCTCTGCATTCCATCCTCTTAAGGATAAAAGTAGACATTGGCTGTCTTGTACTTTATCTCAGGCCCTGTACCATGTGATTGGCTTAAATTGTCCCAATTACCCCCAATTTGGAAAAGTTATTGTTTATCTACATTCACAGATGAGGAGTTGGGGTGGAAAAAGCTATTTAAACTAGTAGAGCTGTATTTCTGCTTGACCTGAAATGCTTAAATCACTCAAAGCAAAGTAGTATTTCAAAGTCCAATGTTGATAGGGCTTTGAAAGAACAGATATATTAAATAAATATTAGCAAAATCATTCTAGAGAGCAGCTAATAAAAATAATAATTGGGGGTCAGAGTGATAGGGTAAGACATTTTTCTTGCATGTGGTCAATCAGAGTTTGATCCCTGGCGTCCCATATGGTCCCCTGAACTCACCAGGAGTAATTTCTGAATGACACTGAACATGAACCCCTAAAACAAAAACAATAAACAAAAAACAATAATTATCAGTTCCAATGTCTCAGATATTCTATTTAGGAAAATATGCACTTTAAAAGTTCTATGTCTTAAAAATTATGATGGTACAAAACCATTTATTACATTTAAGTTTTGTTTTGCTTTAGAGACATACCCAGCAATTCTCAGGGCTTACTCCTGGCTTTGAGCTCAGGTATTAATCCTGGCAAGAGACCAAAAGTGGTGTTGGAGATCAAACCCAGATCTGGTGCATGCAAAACAAGAGCCTTACCCACTACACAATCTCTCTGTGACTGCATTGATAGATTTAGAAGAGTGATGAAATTAATCTAACAGTCAACAATTAAAGATTAATTATTTTATAGAATGTCACTTTTTAATGTCTTGTTGTTGTTGTTGTTGTTGTTGTTGTTGTTAGGGTTTGAGTCACACCTGGTGGTACTCAGAGGATACACCTGGCTTTGCGCTCAGAAATCACTCCTGGCAGGGTCAGGGGACCTTATGGGAGGCCAGGATTTAATCTGGGTTGGCCAGTCAAATGTCCAAGATAAACCAAAACAAATGTCCTACCTAATCTACTATCGCTTCATTCCCTTAATGTCTTATTTTAACCATATAAATGTGTAAAAAATATATGTGAGAAAATTTTAAATAAAAAAATGAACACTCATGTGATTTGTGAACACAACCATACAAAATGCATAACATTTATGTGTCATATTTATAACTATTCAAAAGCCAATTCAGACTTTTATATTAATCATATTATTGTCCACATAAACTTAATTTCATGATTGCATATTGCAGGGCCATGCTGAGGGGATAATAAAGAGGTTTGCCTTGCATTTATCCAACCTGGGTTCTATCTTGAAAATGGTACTAAGAATTGCTCAGGGCTTACTCCTGTATCTGCACACCAGGAGCCTTCCTGTCTGAAGAACCATGTGGAGTGTGTGGTATTGAACCCAATTTGGCTGTTGTGCAAGGCAAGTATCCCGTCCACTATAATCCAGGCCCTGGCATTGCCATGCTTGATAAGGGTTGTTGGGTTCTCAAATGATGACCATGAAAGAGTGGCTTTGAGTAGCAATAGATAATGTAGGCTTTATTGCTTTTGGAGAACCCCCAGTTACCGTTCAAACTATTTTCATCTTCATGCTTAGGGTGAAAAGTTTTAGCAAAAAGAAATTTAACTTTTCTATTCTCTTGGTAGTATCTCAATATATCAGACACAGGAGATATGATAGCTAGTGGTCTCATTTATTCTATGGGTAGTAGTTGCAATGAATGCTCATTCCTTTATCTACACAAGAAGAGAGTGTGAAAGGGATGGGGAGAAGATGAAAGAACAGAAAACGTTAGGTTCTGTTGCTCCCAAGACTTCCATGGAACCCCAAGGATGAATCTGGAGTTACTTTTCCATATTATCAAATGGGTATAATCAAATGGGTATATCATTGTTAGATGTCCATGCTTGTTCTCCAGTTTGAATATCCTGAATTGTGACTAATATATTTTCAAAGTATGGTTGAAAAGAATTTTTAAACCCCCTTTACAGTGTAAAGTTGAGGAAAAATAAACAAATATTATATGTGCAACTATATAATCAGTATACTTCAATAAGAACCCAACTATCTCCATTCCTGGTCTTCTGGTTCACTATTACCATGACAGTGGGGGTCAAGCCTCTCTTGTTTGGAGACACAGTAACCCTTCAACTAATCTTCTTACTTCAGATTTTTTACTTTCTTTTCTTTTCTTTTTGTTTTTTGGGTCACACCCGGAAGCGCTCAGGGGTTACTCCTGACTCTATGCTCAGAAATCGCTCCTGGCAGGCTCAGGGGACCATATGGGATGCCAGAATTCGAACCACCATTCTTCTGCATGCAAAGCAAACACCCTCCCTCCATGCTATCTTTCCAGCCCAGCTTTTTTACGTTCAAATCCATTTACCAAGATATGTGCCATTGGTTGATTTTTAAAACAATGGATATCATGGGCCTGAATGGTGGTACAAGCAGTAAGGCATCTGCCATGCCCACACTATCTTAGGACGATCCCTCGGCATCCCATGTGGTCCTCCAAGCCAGAAGCGATTTCTGAGCACATAGCCAGGAATGACCTCTGAGTGTCACTGAGTGTGGCTGAAAAAACAAAAACAAAACAAACAAAAAACAATGGATATCAGATCTTGTCAATCTGTTACTTAAAATCTTCTAAAGACTTCCCACTATCTTAGAATCAGAGTGACTTCTTGGCTCTATGTTGTAACCTTCCAGACCCTATATGGTCTGATGACTGTGTGTGTATGTATGTGAATATGAATGTATGTATAGTTCTTCAGGGTCACACTGCTTCTTGATCCCCAACATTGCAACCACAATCTTCATTTCTCTGCTTTATGATCTGTATGAACTATTTTACACTTAGAGAATTGAAACTTTCAGGGAAGGTTCAGAGCCCCAATCTTCTCTGGTTATCTTCTTTTCTCCATCTGAACTTTGACTCTTTTTTTTTTTTTTTTTTTTGGTTTTTGGGCCACACCCGGTAACGCTCAGGGGTTACTCCTGGCTATGCGCTCAGAAGTTGCTCCTGGCTTGGGGGACCATATGGGACACCGGGGATCGAACCGCGGTCCGTCCAAGGCTAGCGCAGGCAAGGCAGGCACCTTACCTTTAGTGCCACCGCCCGGCCCCCTGAACTTTGACTCTTTGTCATCTTTATCAACATCTTTTCTCTGCCATTGTATAAAAGATCTATGATAGTTACTTTTTCTTTAATTAGCACACATACATAGACAAATGCATACACCCCTGCCATCAGATGATACCAAGTTAGTTTTACTCACCATATTAATATAAAAAGGTAGTGCCTAGATAGCAAATTATGAATATTTATTACCATTAAAGGTATCATTTTTCTTCACACCACTACTTTCTAAATTGCTCTTGAATAGGTGCCAGGGAAATAGCACAGTGGGTAGGATGGTTGCCTTGCAAGTATCTGACATGGGTTCAATCCTTAGCATCCTTCAGCACCACCAAAAGTAATTTTTGAATGCAGAGCCAAGAGTGATCCCTTATCACTGCTAGGAATGGCCCACAAAACAAAATTTTCTTGAATATTTATTTAGGAATGGTCAGTGGATCCATTTCTGCAGGTATATGTTTGGTTGCAATTCCTAGATTTGAGAATAACTACTTCTAAAAAATACATTCTATAACTCTCAGTGCTGTGTCTCTCAATGTGTGAACATATATGCACATCCTTGTATAAGCCCTGGTAAGGAGAGGGTCTGATAACTCTCATTCCATCAGGGGCCATGTGCCATGTGACCAAACACCACTTTTTATCTATAATTCTTTAGTCAGGAGTTATGTTGCCTACAGATCTGGACACTGTGGAAGTTAGCCAAGGTCAGGGCTCCAGTAGAAATGACTCACACTCTGCTCTTGCCTTTATATTGGGCACAGATTGGAACATGATCAACACTGTGATTTTCCAGGCTCAGCTCCCAGGAGAGGAGATTCATTCTCTAAAACATTGATCCAGTAAAAAAGGAATCTGAAGCAGTCATCAGAGGTATTTGTCATTTAAGAGGAAAAAGCTCTTCTATTTGATCTTCTGCACTGTGGTTCTGATTCAAGTTGAATGCTCACTTGTCCAAAGGGGGGAAAATATTATGATTTATATTATGAAACACTAAAGACATATGCACAAATATTAACAACAAAATAATAAATAATTACAGCACCAGGGTCAAGCTGAATAGAATTCTTACATGCCTCACTTGCTTAGGATTTTGTTGCCTTAAAAAAGTTGTAGAGCAGTAAGCCTATTTTAATTTAATTTTTCCTTTCTCCACCTGCCCCACTCTCTTCTGCTGGGGATATAAATATAAAGTACCTATTTATTCAAGTGGTTTGTTATATCTAAGTATCCATCACCTTTTTAAATATATATTGTTTATTTTAAGTCTTCTTATAAATGTTGTCATTCTTTATAACAAGTTTGCTTTATATTGCTAATCTCCATTATATTTATGAAATTTTTCTCTTTTGGTTCATAATGATAGTCAGGTTTATGAAACAGATTGTCTAGGCTACAGCCCTCAATTATATGATAAACCACTCTAAATGTTGCTGTAAAGCTCTTTCTTTTCTCTTTTGATTTTTGGGCTATACCTGGCCATGTTCAGTGGTTGCTCTTGGCAATACACTCAGAAATTACTCCTGGAAAGCACTGGGAAACATAAAGGAAGCTGGAGATCTAACCTGGATTGGCCATGGAAATGGCATAGGTGTTAAAGTTGCTTCCCTTGCATGAAGCTGACCTTGTTTGATCAACATCACATATGGTCCAATGAGAAATTTCAGGAGTAATCCCTGAACACTGAGCCAAGAGGAAGCACTGAGCATATCATATAACCTAAAACAAAAAAAGAGACACAAAACAAAAAACTTAGCTAGTAAACTGGAGAAATTAGAACTTAAAATATTTGGAAATGATGAGCAATAGTAGAGCAAATAGGGTTTTAGCCTTGCATGTGGCTGATCAGGGTTTGGTCATAGCATCCCATATGATTCCCCAAGCAGTACTGGGAGTAATTCCTGCTGGTTATCACATCTTCATGATCCATTCATCTGTTGTTGGAAATCCAGGTTGATTCCAACACTTATTGTACTAAGTGCTGCAATAAATAGCGGTGTACATACATCCTTTTGGATGAATGTTTTTCTGTCCTGGGGATAAATAACACAAAGTGGGATTGCTGGGTCATATGGAAGCTCAATTCTGATTTTACTGAGAATGAAAACAGGGCTGGCAGCATTCCCACCAGCAGTGGATGAGAGTTCCTTTTTCACCACATCTCCACCAACACAGATTGTTCCCAGTATTTTTAATATGTGCCATTGTCACTGGTGAAAGATGATATCTCATTGTTGTCTTGATTTATATTTCCCTAATGATGAGTGACAATGAGCACTTTATTTTTGTGTCTATTTTTCATCTGTTGGGCTTCCTCAGAGTGTCTGTTCATTTCCTCTATCCATTTTTTGATGAGGCTTTAGGTTTTTTAGAATTAACTTTTTTACTATTTTGTATATCCTAGATATCAAACCATTATCAGATGTGTTGAGTGCAAAAATTTTCCCCCAGTTAGTTATTATTTAATTTTAGCCTGTATATATATGTTTTTGCCATACAGAAACTTTTTAGTTTGATGTAGTCCCATTTATCCAGAGCACAAACCAACAATATAGAAAGAAAACAGTACAAAGAACTGATGAAATTAGTAGCTGTTTTTTTTAAAGAATAAACAATCTAGACAACATTGATAAGACTCACAAGGAAAAAATAAAGGAAAGTGCTCAAATAAATTGGATCAGAAATAGAAGAGGAGGAATTACAAAAGAACTCCCAGAGATCCAATGCATATGAGAGTTTATTATAAACAACTGTACTCTGTTAAGCTAGAGAATTTAGAAGAAGCAGACAGATTTCTGGAAACCAAAATTTAATGAGGAGGAAGTAGAAAGCCTAACCAGGCCAATCACAAGTAAGGAAATTGAAACAGTAATTAAGAATCTCCAAAGAATTAAAATCTAGGACCATGTGGGTTTATGGATGAGTTTTATCAAACATTCAGAGAATTATGACCATCAATTTTTAGACTCTTTCAAAATATTGAAGAGACAGGATTTCTCCCTAATACCTTCTATGAAGCTGACATCACACTCATTCCCAAAGCTGACAAAGATACTACCAAGAAAGAAAACTACAAACCAATCTCACTGATGAACATTGATGCAAAATTTTCAACACAGTCTAAATAAACTGAATCCAATAACATATCAAAAAGATTATACATTGTGACCAAGTGGGTTTCATCCCAGGGATGCAAGGTTTGTTCAATATATGCAAATCAATCATCATAACCACATTATAAAAAGAAATAAAAATGATATGAACGTATCAGTTTATGCAAAGAAATCATTTGATAATAGCTTACACTCATTCATGATTAAAATCCTTAGCAAAAGAGGTGTGGAAGAAACCTTCCTCAACAGCTATCTATAAAAAGCCCATAGTAAACATAATTCTTTGTTAAAAAATTTCTTTATATAAGCACTGTGGTTACAAAATTGTTCATTTTTGGCTTTAAGTCATATAATGTACACCATCCTTCATGAGTGCACCCTTCCTGTCACAGTCACCCTCCTAACCCATGCTCCATTCCTTTCTTGCTTTAGGACAGGCAAATTACCTCTTTCTCACCTTTCTCTCTCACTCTTTTCTTTCTGACTATGTGTTTTGCATTATTTTTAATGGAGGGGTGCTATGACTGTTAATTTCTCCACTTTCAGCACTGAGTTCTTGTCCAGGGCTCTCAGTTCCAAATATCATTGTCCTAGTAGACCCCTCCATATACTAGCTACACTCACTTCTCATTGTGATAAGCTTTGTACCCTGGGCTGGACCTCCTGATCTTTGTCTCTTTTGTCTCTGGGTATTATTACCATGCTATCTCTTGTCGTTTTTTTTTTTTATACTAAAATTGAGTGAGCTTATTCTGTCTATTCCTTTCCTGCTGACTCATTTCACTCAGCATACTAGTCTCCATGTCCATTCATGTATTGACAAATTATTTTTTCCTAATAGCTGCATAGTATTCCTTTGGGTAGATGAACCACAGTTTCTTTAGCCATTCATCTATTGTCAGGCACCAGATTATGGCTATTGTCAAGTGCTGTGTTGAACACAGGAGTACAGAGTGTATTTTTGATTAGTGTTTTTGTGTTCCTCGGGTATATCCCTAAGATATTGCTGAATCATAGGGAAACTCAATTTATAGCTTTTTGAGTAATGTCCATATTTTCCAAAAAGGCTGGACCATCCTGCATTCCCAACAACAGTAAATTAGAGCCCCTTTCTCCTCCCTGCATACACACCAGCATTAATTGTTCTTTGTGTGTGTGTGTGTGTGTGTGTGTGTTTGTGTGATGTGTGCTAGTCTCTGTGGTATGAGATGATATTTAATTGTTGTTTTGATCTGCATCTCCCTGATGATTAGTGATAAAGAGCATTTTTTCATGTGCTTTTTGGTCATCTGTATTTCTTCTTTGAGGAAATATCTGTTCATTTCTTCTCCCTAATTTTTTATGAGGTTAGATGTTTTTCTCTTGTAAAGTTCAAATCAGATCTTTATATATCTTATATATTAATATCTTATTTGATTGGTATTGAGTGAAAATTTCTCCTATTCTATGAGTAGTCATATTTCCTTTAATATACAGAAACTTCTGAGTTTAACATAGTCCCATTTCTTTTTATTTTATTTTTATCTATTTATTTTGGTTTTGGGAGCCACACCCATTTGATGCTCAGGGGTTACTCCTGGCTAAGTGCTCAGAAATTGCCCCTGGCTTGGGGGTCCATATGGGACGCTAGGGGATTGAACCGTGGTCTTTCCTTAGCTAGCGCTTGCAAGGCAGACACCTTACCTCTAGTGCCACCTCACAGGCCCCATTATTTTATTTTTATTTTTAATTATGTGAACAATAATGCAAAGAAAGAGGACAAGGTGGGGCCGGTGAGGTGGCGCTAGAGGTAAGGTGTCTGCCCTGCAAGCGTTAGCCAAGGAAGGACTGCGGTTCGATCCCCGGTGTCCCATATGGTCCCCACAAGCCAGGGGCAATTTCTGAGCGCTTAGCCAGAAGTAACCCCTGAGCATCAAATGGGTGTGGCCCAAAAACCAAAAAAAAAAAAAAAAGGAGGACAAGGTAAAGTTACAGTGGAAGGACAATCACCCAAAAACAGAGTTCTCAGAAGAAATCCCCCTGCTGACACCTTAATTTTGAACTTACAGTCAAAGAACATTAAGAAAAATAAAACAGAATCCATGTACAATTACTTTGTCCCTCAAGACCCCAGATTGTAGTACATTATAACATTTCTTAGCGGTACACAAAGCAATCTAAAGCCATAAAATTTATGTAACTCCTTAAAATTTCTTTATCTTTGTTTCCACTTGCTCTGACAGTGTTGTTTCATTTTTGAAGATGCCTTTAGCTTCTATGTCATAGAGTGTTCTGCCTACATTTTCTTCTATGTACTTCATGGTTTCAAGTCTGATATCAAGGTCTGTAATCCATTTTGATTTAACCTTTGTGAATAGTGTTAGATAGAGGTCTGAATTCATTTTTTAATTAATATATTTATTTAAGCACCCTGATTACAAACATGTTTATAGTTGGGTTTCAGTTCTAAAAAAAGCGCACACCCCTTCACTAGTGCCACCTTCCCAACATCATTGGTTGAAGAGATTTTTCCTGCTTCCCTTTGTATTTGTCGCATCTTTATCAAAGATTCATTGTATGCCTTGGTGTCTGTCTCAGAACTCTCAAGTCTATTCCATTAAACTAAGGTCTGTCTTTGTTCCAATATCATGATGTTTTAATGACTATTGCTTTATTGTACAGTTTAAAGTTGGGGAAAGTTATTTCTTCCATCTCTGTTTTTTTTTAAACCAAGAATTGCTTTAACTGTTCATGAATACTTATTTTTCCATATGAATTTCAGGAGCATCTGATCCTCTTCTTTAAAAAATGTCATGGGAATTTTATTTTTTTGTTTTTTTTGAGTTATACCTGGCAGCGCTCAGGGGACTACTCTTGGATTTATGCTTAGAAATCACTCCTGGCAGGCTCTGAGGACCATATGGGATGCCGGGATTTGAACTACAGACCTTCAGCATGCAAGGCAAATGCCCTACCTCCACGCTATTTCTCCGGCCCCCATCATGGGAATTTTTATAAGGATTGCACTGCATCTGTATAATGCTTTAAGAGGTATTGACATTTTAATATTATTAATCCTCCCATTAATCCATGAGCACGGTATATGTCTCCTTTCCTGTGTCCATAAAAAGACATGATGAAACAGCCTAGAAACATCGGAGGCAACATCCAATCAACTTAAAGGTCAAGACTTCCTGGTTCTATCCCTATATAACCTGGCTTGTGACCCCTGGCGGGGCGGGGCGGGGCGGGGGGCTTGTCTCCTGCAGGAGGTGGCCATGATAAGTCAATTTGTAGCTTGTTGGTAGATGGGATAAAGTTTTGCTTTGTTTTATTTTAATTGCGTGGTCTCCTCCTTTAACTCCGGACTCTAATAGTGCCCTCCACTATGCAATCTCTTCAACTCTGATGTTCAGATTAACTGAAGGTTTGTTACTCACATAATCCTAGGTTTTGGACCTCAATCAGATCTGCCTCTTCTTATTTCACTCAAAGCTCAAATATTTTATCTTAATATATTCCCTTATATATGGGGGCTGGATGGTTCAAATCCCAGTATCCCATAGGGTCCCATGCCTACCAGGAGCAATTTCTGAGTGCAGAGCCAGGACTAACTCCTGAGTACTGCTGGGTGTTGACGCAAAAACCAAAACAGTAAAACAATAAAAATAAAATAAATATATTCCCTATACAAACTACTCAGCTTGAAAGATGAGAAAGTAGAGAAGGAAGCAAGAGAGGGATTTAGACAGAAAAGAAATGTCACATCATCTTGCTTAGTTGGGAAAACAGAAAGGGATTGGAAGGTCTGAAAGATAAGAGTAAGCTGTGGTCTATTGTGGAGAGTGGACAGAGTCTGGCAAGAGATTAATGTTACTACACATTTCACAGCCCAGGAGATGACCAGCTGGCAACAAGAGGGAGCAGCAGGAAACCCCAACTGGGTGACTTAGAGATGACTGAGAGCCAAAACTACTCTAAATTTGGAGCCTGTGATGATGGTGACAAAAATAGCAACCAAATTTTCAGTGCTAATTAGTATGCCAGATGTTTTCATTATAGCCAATCCTTATCCAATCACCCAAGGAAGCTCCATCATTTCTGAACTATAGATGCAAAAGCAGAACCTTCCAGAAACCCAGTGTGACATGGACCGGATGCTTCTATAGTCAAGAAGTCTCCTATTACACCAGGCTGCCTTCCAGTTCTTGCCAAGTTCACTTACTCATTTAGCCAGTCAGCTAGCTAGAACATATTAACTGCTAGATTATGATAAAGATAACAAAAATATATGCCACTAAGATGCAAGGAATCTTATATTCTTTTCAAATTCTCATACTTTCTCAAAACCTTTGGTTGGGGATATAGTATAGAAGGTAGGATGCAGCTTTGCATGCAGCCAACCTGGTTTGGATTAACCATATATGGGCCCTAAACCCCGACCAGGAGTGAACCCAGAGCAAAGGTCCAGGATTAATGTCGGAGCACTGCTGCGGGTGGCCCCAAAAGCAAACAAAAACTTTTGCTTGTAGGATTACTATTACAACTCCAGTTCATCCAGGCTACTTTTGAATATGAGCCTCTGAAGCAGGCTAATGGAAGTGTAGTGTTCTGACTTGACTATGAGTCACAATGGAGATGAGGAAAGCTCGCTTTCAGGCTGCTTAATCTGCTACCCAGATGGGTCAAGTGCATGCATTCTGGGTCTGTCACTTTCCCTCACAAAGAAGAATTTCAAAAAGAAGAAATACAGTAAAACAAAACAGTTTTTGTTTAATTTACTTTATTTTTCTTTTAGTTTTTGGGCCACACCTGCTGGCACTCAGGTGTTACTCCTAGCTCTCTTCTCAGAAATCGCTCCTGACAGGCTCTGGAGACTATATGAGATGCTGGGAATCGAACCCAGGTTCATCCTGGGTCGAACAAGTGCAAGGCAAATGCCCTCCTGCTGTGCTATCGCTTAGGCCCCATCATTTCTTTTATTTAAAGAACATGCATAGTCGACAGTAACACATTTGTTACAAGATAAGTGAGAGCAAAGTTATTTTAAAAAGAATAGAAAGAAAAAAAGCAAAAAAGAAAAAAAAGGAAGAGAAGAAAGAAAATTTAAAAACGTAAGTACAACGACAAGAAAATTTATGAAAATAATTTTATGAGGTCATTAAGATTGGCAGAAGGTTTAGTAAGCTCTTGTTGCTAACTGATCATTCTGTTATTTCATTTGTTTCTGAACATTAAATGACATCAGATATACATTGGCATCTAAATTGGTATGGAGATGACAGCATCAAACAAATGAAGATGTCCAGGAATTCAAAGCACTATTACTCATACTGCAGCTTTTGTGGAGCATTTTCTCATCAGCCAGGTCTCCCAGAAGTAGGATAATGTGGGTTGAGGGTGACTACACACACTCAAAAACAAAAAAACAAACAAACAAAAACCTGGTGAGATGAGGCCAAACACTGGCATACCTGGAGTTTGATCAGATTAGATCTTGGCAGAGAATCATAGGGAAGTAGTGAAGCCAGTCCATAGTCAAAGCAGTAATTATGGTGAACAACCTGGAACTTGTTCCTGGTACTATCCATTTTTTTCCCCCAAGTTATGAGGAAGAACAAGATGATTCAAGTTCTGTGGTTCTGTTGGAAAAAGAAAATAAAGAAAGAAGAGAAAAAAAAAACTGCTGGGGGAATCCATCTAGAGGCTATACATCTCAATTTAGAAAAGGAAAGGAAAAAAAGAAAAGAAAAAACAAAAACAAAAACAAATCAAAAAACAAAACATAAAAAAAGCAATGACAAAAAACACAGTGGCAGCAACAAAAATATCATCACTGAAACCACAGCCACAAGAAAAGCATTGGCTTCAGCAGGACAGAAACTTTGCTCACCTTTTCCTCCCAAGATTGCCAGCTTTCAGCTACAATAACTGGTGTACCCATGATTGTTCACAAGTTGGTTTACATCTCTTTTAAGGAAACATCTCAGTTTATTTTGTTTTAACAATTGTTGTTGGTGAAGCAAGGTAGATTTAACTGAAACTTATTTAAACAGATGTGAGAAGAGAGAGAGAGAGGGTCTGCCTTTTTTTTTTTTTTTTTTTTTGGCTTTTTGGATCACACCTGGCAGCGCTCAGGGGTTACTCCCGGCTCTGCACTCAGAAATCACTCCTGGCAGGCTCGGGGGACCTATGGGATGCCGGGAATCGAACCTTCTGCATGGAAGGCAAACGCCTTACCTCCATGCTATCTCTCCGATCCCACAGAAAAGAATTTTAAGAGGAGAAGAAATAACGGAAAAATACAAGTTTTTGAGTTGTTTATTTGTGGGTGAAGCAAGGTAGTTTGTATTCGAACTTATTTAGAAAGATGTCAGGGACATAGAGAGAGAAATACATATTTGAGAGAGAACACAGACTTCTCTAGAGTGGAAATAAGCAAAGAAATATGGAAACAAGCAAGTGAGAACATGGGCTTAAAGAACAAGCTAAAGCAAACCAATTTTTAGAAAATGTGAGGGGAGAGAAAGAGAGAAATATATGTTTAAGAGAGAGCACTGGCTTCTCCAGAGTAAAATAAGCAGAAAGCGAGAGTTTTTTAAAAATAATTTTTATTGTGGTCAAAGTCTTTCACAGTAATATTTAAGGTACATCGTGACAAAGAATTGGAGCCATTCCTGCCACCAGTGTTGTCTTCCCTCCTCCCCTGTTCCCAGCATGCATCCCATTATCTCCCCCCTTTGCCCCATGGACTGCTAGTGTAAGAGATCTCCTTTGTGTATAGCTTGTTGTAGACTGGGTATCAATTCTGGTGTCATTGACTTTGGGTTTGGTTCTTACATCTGATATTTTTTTTATTTCCACTCAGTGTGCATATGACTTGTTGTTCCTGGTACCATCCATTTTTCCTCCTCAAGTCATGAGGGAAAACAAGATGATTCAAGGTCTGTGGTTCTGTTGGAAAAATAAAATAAAGAAAGAAGAGGGAAAAAAAGCACTGGGGCAATCCATTTAGAGGCTATAAATATCAATTTAGAAGAAGAAAGGAAAAAAAGAAAAGGAAAAACAAAAACAAACAAATCAAAAAAAACAAAACAAAACAAAAAATGCAATTTAAAAAAAACCACAGCAGCAACAACAAAAATATCTCACCAAAACCACAACCACAAGAAAGAAAAGAAAAAGAAAAAAACAATGAAGGGCTGGTGTGGCAAGGCTTTGTGGTTTTCTCTTTCTTTCTTTCTTTCTTTCTTTCTTTCTTTCTTTCTTTCTTTCTTTCTTTCTTTCTTTCTTTCTTTCTTTCTTTCTTTCTTTCTTTCTTTCTTTCTTTCTTTCTTTCTTTCTTTCTTTCTTTCTTTCTTTTTTTCTTTTCTTTTCTTTTTTTTTGTATAGGCACTATAAATATTGGGGAAATTAGAGGGAATTCCCTTGGCCTAGGAGGTACAGAGTTTCTCCACCCTTGAAGCATACTGTCATGGGAGCAACTACAGGCTCTGTACAAACTCATTATCAAACCCCAAGGTCATTTTATGATACCAGGAAACTTTCTGTTCAGTTAAGGATGACAAAATCAGTCCTCTGTAGCTAGAGATCTTGGTATTTCAACTGGTCATAGGACAACATCTAGGAGTCTTTCGTTATGGTTTGTAGAAGATATGTTCCATCATTTTTGTTGTAGTCAGTCTTCTGTAATTAGTGATCTTGGTTTTTGTACAGATCCTAGGTCAAAGCCTATGATAGAGTCTTTCCTTATGGCACCAAAAGTTCTGCTCAGTCACGGTTGTGGGTGTTTGCCTTGCATGCACAAGGATGGTGGCTCAAACCTGGGCATCCCATATGGTGCCCCGTGCCTGCTAGGAGTGATTTCTGAGCATAGAGCCAGGAGCAACTGAGCGCTGCTGGGTATGACCCAAAAACAAACAAAAAGTCAGAATTCTGGGATTAGAGATCTTGGTTTTTGTACCAATCCTAGGCCAAAGCATAGGCTAGGATCTTTTCTTATTGGTTCCAGGAAAACTTCTGCTCAATCTTTCTTATTGGTCATAGGAAAACCCCACTCTGAACACGTGTCGTGAGGACCCTATTCCATATGATCAGTCAGCGACCACCCAATTCTGAACCCCAGATCCCAAACAAAGGTCGGACACAGCTTCCTACAACAGCCCCAGGAATCAAACTCCCCCTGGGAAATCCCTAATACCACTCTGGCACCAATTGCAACAGGATGATACAACAACTTGACAATGAGGAAACAGCAAAAACTTGATCCAAGAAAGGTTGCCTTATCTCATCACCTAATGGTAAGATGAAATCAGAAGACATGCCATCCTTTGATCTGTGCAAAAACCAAGATCACTAATTACAGAAGATGGACTATGACAACCACGACTGGGCAACAAGAGAGAGATTTGTTTTCAAGGGAAAAGATAGAAATATTAAGCCAAAAAGCAAGTAAGCAAAGAGACAGAGAGATATATGTTCAAGAGAGAACAGGGACTGAGAGAGCAGTCCCAAATGGTGTTGGAAGGAGGTAATTTCTCCAATGGACTTTTTCCTGGAGTTATCTATAAACACAGAAGTTAATCTGAGCATTGTCACAGGGAAAATCATGTACAATTGTCTTTTCATATTCTTATACTCTGCACTATTGGTGACCCTATTATTATTATTTTATATGACCTTTGACCTGTAGGTTATCTTTTAGTTTCATTTCTGAGGGATCAACCCTTCTCTGGGTGAAGTCTTGGATTTCTTTACCTAGTGCTGCTTCAGTTGTTCTGTCTCCAAAGAGCTCAGGATTTGCATCACAAAGGAATGTGCTCTTTGTGTTACTTGAAGGCTGGGTAATCTCTACATAAGTTTTATAATACACGCAGAAATACATTATCAGGGCCCCCAGTACCCGCAACATTTCTATTAGAATCTTAGGAGGACTTTTTTTTATTGTAATATCTTTATTTAAGCACCATGATTACAAACATGTTTGTAGTTGGGTTTCAGTCATAACAAGAACCATCCTTCAACAGAGCAACATTCTCACTACCAATGCCCCCCATAGCCTTCTTCTCCAACCTCCTGCTTATATGTGAGACATACTACTTCTCTCACTTATTAATATTGTCATAATAATTGTTAGTGTAATTATTTCTCTAATTGTACTTACCACTCTTTATGTTGAGCTTCATATCATGAGCTAGTCCTTTCAGCCTGCATCTCTATGGTGTCTGGGCATTATTACAATAATGTCTCTTTCTTTTTTTTCTTTTTCTTTTTCTTTTTCTTTTTTTTTTTGTTTTGTTTTGTTTTTGGGCCACACCCAGTGACGCTCAGAGGTTACTTCTGGCTATGTGCTCAGAAATTGCTCCTGGCTCAAGGGCTCATATGGGACACCGGGGGGTTGAATTTGGTCCATCCTAGGTCAGCTGTGTGCAAGGCAAACAAACGCCTTATCACTGTGCCACCACACTGGCCCTTTTATTTGTCTTAAAACCCATAGATGAGTGAGACTATTCTGTGTCTATCTCTCTCCATCTGACTTATTTCATTCAGCATAATAGTTGTCCATGTCCATCCATGTGTAGAAAAATTTCAGGACTTCATCTCTCCTGATGGATATAATATTCCATTGTGTATATGTATCACAGTTTCTTTAGCCATTCATCTGTTGAAGGGTATCTTGGTTGTTTCCAGAGTCTGGCTATTGTAAATAATATTTTAATAAATATAGATGTGAAGAAGGCATTTTTGTATTGTGTTTTTGTGTTCCTAGGTTATATACCTAGGCATGGTATAGTTGGATCATATGGGAGCTCAATTTCTAGTTTTTTGAGGAATCTCCATATTGTTTTCCATAAAGGCTGGACTAAATGGCATTTCCACCAGCAATGAATGAGAGTTCCTTTCTCCTCACATTCCCACCAGCACTTATTGTTCTTGTTCTTTATGATGTGTGCCAGTCTCTGTGGTGTGACATGGTACCTCGTTGCTTTGATTTGCATCTCCCTGATGATTAGTGATGTGGAGCATTTTTTCATGTGTCTTTTGACCATTTGTATTTCTTTTTTGAGAAGTTGTCTATTCATTTCTTCTCCTTATTTTTTGATGGGATTAGATGTTTCGTTTCTTGTTAAGTTCTAAAAGTACATTGTCAATCTTAGCTATTAGCCCCTTATCTGATGGGTATTGGGTGAATATTTTCTCCCATTCTGTGAGTGGCTTTTGTTCTGCAGTTGATGTACTCCAGGAACTATATGGGATGCTGGCTATATGGAACCCAGATTGGCTTCATGCAAGGCAAATGTCTTACCAGCTGTTCAATCAGTCCAGACCCATCAGTAGAACAATATATACTTGTAATAATAATTCTGTAAGTGCAAACATCACCTATCAGAATTTTTTTTCTGAGCCTAACAAACTATGTTTTGGTTCAAATTAATCACAGCAGGGACTTTTTTTTAAATATAATTTTTATTTTAATCATAGTGGTTTACATATCGTTCACAGTAATATTTTAGGTACATATTAACATTGAATCACGGGAATTCCCACCACTGAATTGCCCTCCCTCCACCTCTGTGGTTGGTGGTCTTAGTCCTTGTGCTGATCCTAGGATAGCGTCTTTTGTTACGTTACCAGAAGACCCATTCAGTTGCTACTGTCTCAGTCATACCTCTGGAATTAGAGATCATGGTTGTTGTGCAGTTCGTAGGTCAAACCCTAGACTAGGGTTTTTTTCTTGGTCCCAGGATACATACTGCCTGGTCATGGTTCCATCAGCCAGTCATCTGTAGATCACGATCTTGGCTTTTGCACAGACCAAAGGGTGACAAGTCTTCTGATTTTGTCTTATCGTTAGCTGGTGAGGTAGGGTAACCTGCTCTTAGATCAAGTTGTTCCCAATTTCCTCATTGTTAGGATATCCTATTAGAGCTGGACCATGTTGGTGTTTGAGCAGTATTAAGGATGTCCCAGATGGGATTTGGCTGTTGTGAAATACTGTGTTGTTTCTATGCCTGGGATTCAGGGTTCCACGCTGGACAGTCGGCGTCTAATCACCTGGGGTCTAAGTTGGGTCCACATGACATATATTCAAGGTGGGAGATGGCCCTGTGTTGTAAAAATGTATGAGTTCTTATCCCTAATAGATAAGATCCCATTTTTAAACTTAACCTTACCCTTTTATTTAGTGTGCTTTGCAGGAAGAAATGGTGCTACATTATATTGCCGGAGTATTTGGGCTCACCAGGGAATTTATTATAAATTCCTGAACTAGCAAAGTGGAAAACCAAAATTCAAGAATCACATGGCTTCTCTCCCCCATTCCTGGTATCACTACTCAGCCCAGTGGTCTATCCTCATTGGTGTTTTAGATCTTAATTTTACAAGCAGATATTTAGAAAATAAAAATATTTGCAGCCTGCTCCCTGAAGTAGAAAAATATTGCAGCCAATATGAGATTGTTTCTTTGCTTCTAGAACACAGAATCTATGCACATTGGTACATAACAGTAGCATGAAATATTTGAGACTGGACTCAAAATGACAGGTTGCAGATGAATTTTTATAAAATTTGGAATTTGGAGCCACTGCTCTGGCACAATGTCTTATCAGCACCAACTGTTCATGCCATTGCTAAGCAACAGGTGGCTCTCTCCACTTTTAATTTATTCAGTTCTAGTTCTTCTCTCTGTGTTTCTGTTTTTCTTGCTTAGCTTTTCTTTTCCTAGTTTTCAGCCATGGCCATAGAGCAAATGAGTTTGATTCTTGTGCTCACTGGTATTATATCTTGGTCCTTTATCTCAAGCTACTATTTGGTGGTTATACCCCTCCCTTTACCCTGAGCACTGCTTCAACCCTCTTTTTATTATGAACTCTCAGATCATGGGTCCATGAAGTTTTAACTTCAGTCTCCATATGATTCTGTTAGGACCTAGTTGCCATATTCTTCCTGGAGTTTTCCCTTCAGGTCCTAGATCTATGTGCCCTAATATTTAGTAAAGAAGTACTACCAAATGTGTTGCTAGAAATTTAAATCCAACATTCACAAAATCAAGCTCAATTTCAACTCCTCCTGACCTTCACAGAACATCCTGTTCTTCCTCCTGGCAAAGGTACTGATTACCGAGGAAGTAGGACGGTAGTGTACCAGGTGAATTTAGTCTCTTTATATCTCACCCATGATCCAGGCAGACAATCAATATAGATAACAGACTAAGGGTGAGAGATGGCAGCAAATAAAAGGAAGCCCAAAACCCTTCTTTTTCTTCTCTTTAAGAGTATGTTCTCTCCCTTTTTATGCCCTCTGTTTACACCCCGGCAAATTGCAGGAGCAGATAAATCTCTTGAGCCCACATAGATGGCATATTTAGGGAGAGACAATACCAGTAAGTACAAGAATCAAATCCACTTGCACTATGGCCATGGCTAAAGACTAGGAAAACAAGTACAGGATAATAGGAAGTGCTAGTACAAATGAGAGAGCCCCCCAAACAGATACAGAGCACAGAGATGTGACACACAAGTACATGGGGGGCAGGTTGGAGACTAGGAAGAGAAAAACTAGGATAGGATGAAGGAGAATCCATGGACTACAGTCTAGAAAATTTTGAAAGACATGACTCCAGGCACCACTCCCAAAAATCATATATAGAACAAAAAGCAACTATGGCATTGGACCTGGTCTTTATGTACTGAAGGCAAGTAGACCACTTGGGACAGAACTCAGGAGGTTATACATGGGATGAAGCAGCTCCAGGATCAACCTTCACTGGTAAAGGAAGAAACTTGGACATTTGTGCAGAGACCAGACCCTGAGTGTGTCTGGGTATGACCTTCCCATAAATTAAAAATAATTTTTTTTGATATCAAAGCCTTGTTAAATGTATGATATACAACTATCTTCTGACTTTGAATCTTTTTTTGGGGGGTAGATATTTTTTCTGTACTGAAACTTTTTTTTTGAGCAGTTTATTTTTTTTATTTTTAGTTAAACACCTTGATTACATACATGATTGTGTTTGGGTTTCAGTCATGTAAAGAACACCACCCATCACCAGTGCAACATTCCCATCACCAATGTCCCAAATCTCCCTCCTCCCCACCCGACCCCCGCCTGTACTCTAAACAGGCTCTCCATTTCCCTCATACATTCTCAATATTAGGACAGTTCAAAATGTAGTTATTTCTCTAACTAAACTCATCACTCTTTGTGGTGAGCTTCCTGAGGTGAGCTGGAACTTCCAGCTCTTTTCTCTTTTGTGTCTGAAAATTATTATTGCAAGAATGTTTTTCATTTTTCTTAAAACCCATAGATGAGTGAGACCATTCTGCGTTTTTCTTTCTCTCTCTGACTTATTTCACTGAACATAATAGATTCCGTGTACATCCATGTATAGGAAAATTTCATGACTTCATCTCTCCTGACAGCTGCATAATATTCCATTGTGTATATGTACCACAGTTTCTTTAGCCATTCGTCTGTTGAAGGGCATCTTGGTTGTTTCCAGAGTCTTGCTATGGTAAATAGTGCTGCAATGAATATAGGTGTAAGGAAGGGGTTTTTGTATTGTATTTTTGTGTTCCTAGGGTATATTCCTAGGAGTGGTATAACTGGATCGTATGGGAGCTCGATTTCCAGTTTTTGGAGGAATCTCCATATAGCTTTCCATAAAGGTTGAACTAGATGGCATTCCCACCAGCAGTGGATAAGAGTTCCTTTCTCTCCACATCCCCGCCAACACTGTTGATTCTCATTCTTTGTGATGTGTGCCATTCTCTGTGCTGTGAGGTGGTATTTCATCATTGTTTTGATTTTCATCTCCCTGATGATTAGTGACATGGAGCACTTTTTCATGTGTCTTTTGGCCATGTGTATTTCTTCTTTGTCAAAGTGTCTGTTCATTTTTCTCCCCATTTTTTGATGGGACTAGATGTTTTTTTCTTGTAAAGTTCTGTCAGTGCCTTGTATATTTTGGAGATTAGCCCCTTATCTGATGGGTATTGGGTGAATAGTTTCTCCCACTCAGTGGGTGGCTCTTGTATCCTGGGCACTGTTTCCTTTGAGGTGCAGAAGCTTCTCAGCTTAATATATTCCCATCTGTTAATCTCTGCTTTCACTTGCTTGGAGAGTGCAGTTTCCTCCTTGAAGATGCCTGTAATGTCCTGGAATGTTTTGCCTATGTGCTGTTCTATATATCTTATGGTTTTGGGGCTGATATCGAGGTCTATAATCCATTTGGATTTTACCTTCGTACATGATGTTAGCTGGGGGTCCAAGTTCAACTTTTTGCAAGTGGCTATTCAATTGTGCCAACACCACTTGTTGAAGAGGCTTTCCCTGCTCCATTTAGGATTTCCTGCTCCTTTATCAAAAATTAGGTGATTGTATGTCTGGGGAACATTTTCTGAGTATTCAAGCCTATTCCACTCATCTGAGGGCCTGTCCTTATTCCAATACCATGCTGTTTTGATAACTATTGCTTTGTAGTACAGTTTAAAGTTCGGGAAAGTAATTCCTCCCATATTCTTTTTCACAATGATTGCTTTAGCTATTCAAGGGTGTTTATTGTTCCAAATGAATTTCAAAAGTGCCTGATCCACTTCTTTGAAGAATGTCATGGGTATCTTTAGAGGGATAGCATTAAATCTGTATAATGCCTTGGGGAGTATTGCCATTTTGAAGATGTTAATCCTGCCAATCCATGAGCAGGGTATGTGTTTCCATTTCCGTGTGTCCTCTCTTATTTCTTGGAGCAGAGTTTTATAGTTTTCTTTGTATAGGTCCTTCACATTTTTAGTCAAGTTGATTCCAAGATATTTGAATTTGTGTGGCACTATTGTGAATGGGGTTGTTTTCTTTCTTTTTTTTTATTTAAACACCTTGATTACATACATGATTGTGTTTGGGTTTCAGTCATGTAAAGAACGCCACCCATCACCAGTGCAACATTCCCACCACCAATGTCCCAAGTCTCCCTCCTCCCCACCTAACCCCTGCCTGTACTCTAAACAGGCTCTCCATTTCCCTCATACATTCTCATTATTAGGAAAGTTCAGAATGTAGTTACTTCTCTAGTTAAACTCATCACTCTTTGTGGTGAGCTTCCTGAGGTGAGCTGGAACTTCCAGCTCTTTTCTCTTTTGTGTCTAAAAATTATTATTGCAAGAATGTCTTTCATTTTTCTTAAAACCCATAGATGAGTGAGACAATTCTGTGTTTTTCTCTCTCTCTCTGGCTTATTTCACTCAGCATAATAGATTCCGTGTACATCCATGTATAGGAAAATTTCATGACTTCATCTCTCCTGACAACTGCATAATATTCCATTGTGTATATGTACCACAGTTTCTTTAGCCATTCATCTGTTGAAGGGCATCTTGGTTGTTTCCAGAGTCTTGCTATGGTAAATAGTGCTGCAATGAATATGGGTGTAAGGAAGGGGTTTTTGTACTGTATTTTTGTGTTCTTAGAGTATATTCCTAGGAGTGGTATAGCTGGATCATATGGGAGCTCGATTTCAAGTTTTTGGAGGAATCTCCATATCGCTTTCCATAAAGGTTGAACTAGACGGCATTCCCACCAGCAGTGGGTAAGAGTTCCTTTCTCTCCACATCCCCGCCAACACTGTTTATTCTCATTCTTTGTGATGTGTGCCATTCTCTGTGGTGTGAGGTGGTATCTCATTGTTGTTTTGATTTGCATCTCCCTGATGATTAGTGATGTGGAGCACTTTTTCATGTGTCTTTTGGCTATTTGTATTTCTCTTTTGTCAAAGTGTCTGTTCATTTCTTCTCCCCATTTTTTGATGGGATTAGATGTTTTTTTTCTTGTAAAGTTCTGTCAGTGCCTTGTATATTTTGGAGATTAGCCCCTTATCTGATGGGTATTGGGTGAATAGTTTCTCCCACTCAGTGGGTGGCTCTTGTATCCTGGGCACTGTTTCCTTTGAGGTGCAGAAGCTTCTCAGCTTAATATATTCCCATCTGTTAATCTCTGCTTTCATTTGCTTGGAGAGTGCAGTTTCCTCCTTGAAGATGCCTGTAATGTCCTGGAGTGTCTTGCCTATGTGCTGTTCTATATATCTTATGGTTTTGGGGCTGATATCGAGGTCTATAATCCATTTGAATTTTACCTTCGTACATGATGATAGCTGGGGGTCTAAGCTCAATTTTTTGCAAGCAGCTATCCAATTGTGCCAACACCACTTGTTGAAGAGGCTTTCCCTGCTCCATTTAGGGTTTCCTGCTCCTTTATCAAAAATTAGTTGATTGTATGTCTGGGGAACATTTTCTGAGTATTCAAGCCTATTCCACTCATCTGAGGGCCTTTCCTTATTCCAATACCATGCTGTTTTGATAACTATTGCTTTGTAGTACAGTTTAAAGTTGGGGAAAGTAATTCCTCCCATATTCTTTTTCCCAATGATTGCTTTGGCTATTCCAGGGTGTTTATTGTTCCAAATGAATTTCAAAAGTGCCTGATCCACTTCTTTGAAGAATGTCATGGGTATCTTTAGAGGGATAGCATTAAATCTGTATAATGCCTTGGGGAGTATTGCCATTTTGAAGATGTTAATCCTGCCAATCCATGAGCAGGGTATGCATTTCCATTTCCACGTGTCCTCTCTTATTTCTTGGAGCAGAATTTTATAGTTTTCTCTGTATAGGTCCTTCACATTTTTAGTCAAGTTGATTCCAAGATATTTGAGTTTGTGTGGCACTATTGTGAATGGGGTTGTTTTCTTAATGTCCATTTCTTCCTTATTACTGTTGGTGTATAGAAAGGCCATTGATTTTTGTGTGTTAATTTTGTAGCCTGCCACCTTGCTATATGAGTCTATTGTTTCTAGAAGCTTTTTGGTAGAGTCTTTAGGGTTTTCTAAGTAGAGTATCATGTCATCTGCAAACAGTGAGAGCTTGACTTCTTCCTTTCCTATCTGGATTTCCTTGATATCTTTTTCTTGCCTAATCGATATAGCAAGTACTTCCAGTGCTATGTTGAATAGGAGTGGTGAGAGATGACAGCCTTGTCTTGTGGCAGAATTTAGAGGGAGGGCTTTTAGTTTTTCTCCATTGAGGATAATATTTGCCACTGGCTTGTGGTAGATGGCCTTAACTATATTGAGAAAGGTTCCTTCCATTCCCATCTTGCTGAGAGTTTTGATCAAGAATGGGTGTTGGACCTTATCAAATGCTTTCTCTGCATCTATTGATATGATCATGTGGTTTTTATTTTTCTTGTTATTGATGTTGTGTATTATGTTAGATTTATGGATGTTAATCCAGCCTTGCATTCCTGGGATGAAACCTACTTGTTCATAGTGGATGATCTTCTTAATGAGGCATTGAATCCTATTTGCCAGGATATTGTTGAGGATCTTTGCATCTGCATTCATCAGCGATATTGGTCTGTAATTTTCTTTTTTTGTAGCATCTCTGTCTGGTTTAGGTATCAAGGTGATGTTGGCTTTATAAAAGCTATTTGGAAGTGTTCATGTTTTTTCAATTTTATGAAAGAGTCTGGCCAGGATTTGTAGTAATTTCTCTTGAAAGGTTTGAAAGAATTAATAGTAAATCCATCTGGGCCTGGGCTTTTGTTTTTGGGCAGACATTTGATTATTCTCTTAATTTCCTCAATAGTGATGGGTGTGTTTAAATATGCTACATCCTCTTCCTTCAACCATGAAAGATTATAGGAGTCCAAGAATTTATCCATTTCTTTCAGGTTCTTATTTTTAGTGGCGTAGAGTTTCTCAAAGTAGTTTCTGATTACCCTTTGAATCTCTGTCATATCAGTAGTGATCTCTCCTTTTTCATTCCTAATACGAGTTATCAAGTTTCTCTCTCTCTCTTTCTTTGTTAGGTTTGCCAGTGGTCTATCAATTTTGTTTATTTTTTCAAAGAACCAACTTCTGCTTTTGTTGATCTTTCGGATTGTTTTTTGGGTTTCCACTTCATTGATTTCTGCTCTCAGCTTTGTTATTTCCTACTGTCTTCCTATTTTTGGGTTCTTTTGTTGAGCACTTTCTAGTTCTATTAGCTGTGTCATTAAGCTACACAGGTAAGCTCCTTCTGCCTTCCTGATGTGTGCTTGCAAAGCTATAAATTTTCCTCTCAGTACTGCTTTTGCTGTGTCCCATAAGTTCTGATAGTTTGTGTCTTTATTGTCATTTGTTTCCAGGAACCTTTTGATTTTCTCCTTGATTTCATCTCGGACCCACTGGTTATTGAGTATGAGGCTGTTTAACTTCCAGGTGTTAAAGTTTTTCTTATGAGTCCCTTTGGAATTCACAAATAATTTCAGAGCCTTGTGGTCAGTGAAGTTAGTCTGCAAAATTTCTATCCTCTTGATCTTATGGAGGTATGTTTTATGTGCCAGCATGTAGTCTATCCTGGAGAATGTCCCATGTACATTGGAGAAGAATGTGTATCCAAGTTTCTGGGGATGGAGTGTCCTATTTATATCCACTAGGACTCTTTCTTCCATTTCTCTCCTCAGGTCTAGTATATTCTTGTTGGGTTTCAGTCTGGTTGACCTATCCAGTGTTGACAAAGCCGTGTTAAGGTCCCCCACAATTATTGTGTTGTTATTGATATTATTTTTCAGATTTGTCAACAGTTGTATTAAATATTTTGCTGGCCCCTTATTCGGTGCATATATGTTTAGGAGAGTTATTTCTTTCTGCTCTACATACCCCTTGATTAATATAAAATGTCCATCTTTGTCCCTTACAACCTTCCTGAGTATAAAGTTTGCATTATCTAATATTAGTATGGCCACTCCAGCTTTTTTATGGGTGTTGTTTGCTTGGATAATTTTTCTCCAGCCTTTGATTTTGAGTCTATGTTTGTTCTGGCTATCCAGGTGTGTTTCGTTTAGGCAGCAGAAGGTTGGATTGAGTTTTTTGATCCATTTAGCCACTCTGTGTCTCTTGACTGGTGCAATTAGTCCACTGACGTTGAGAGAAAGAATTGTCCTGGGATTTAATGCCATCTTTATATCTAAATTTGGTGTGTCTTTTGGTTAGTCTTGTCTTAAATTAGGTCTTTCAGTTTTTCTCTTAAGACTGGTTTTGAGTCTGTAAAGTTTCTGAGCTGTTTTTTGTCTGTGAAACCATGTATTCTTCCGTCAAACTGGAAAGTGAGTTTTGCTGGGTATAGTATTCTGGGTGAAGCATTCATTTCATTCAGTCTTGTCACAATATCCCACCACTGCTTTCTGGCGTTGAGTGTTTCTGGTGACAGGTCTGCTGTAAATCTCAAGGATGCTTGCTTGAACGTAACTTCCCCTTTTGATCTTGCTGTTTTCAGAATTCTGTCTCTATCTGTGGGATTCGTCATTGTGACTAGGATGTGTCTTGGGGTGGTTTTTCTGGGGTCTCTTTTGGTTGGTACTCTTCGGGCATGCAGGATTTGATCACATATATTCTTTAGCTCTGGAAGTTTCTCTTTAATGATGTTCTTGACCGTTGATTCTTCCTGGAAATTTTCTTCCTGGGTCTCTGGGACTCCAATGATTCTTAAGTTGTTTCTGTTGATCTTATCATAGACTTCTATTTTCATCTGTTCCCATTCTTTGACTTATTTTTCCATTGTCTGCTCATTTACTTTAAGTTTTTTTTTCCAATCTCTCCTCCTGTATGGAATTGTTATGTATCTCATCTTCCACAGCACCAAGTCTATTCTCAGCTTCTGATACCCTGTCCCAGAGCTTATCCATTTTGTCATTCACTTCGTTTACTGACTTTTTCAGGCCTGTTATTTGACATGTTATTTCAGTTTGGAGTTTTGTGATTTCTGTCTTCATATTTTCTTGGTTCTTATTAGTGTTTCTGTTCAACTCGATCCATGGTTTCTTTGAGTTCTTTGAGCATCTTCCATATTGCTAGTCTAAAGTCCTTATCTGGAGGTTGATTAGTTGGTTGGTCATTATCTGGTCATCAGAATTGTCATCTTCATTCTCTATGTCTGATGCTGGCCTGCGTTGTTTCCCCATTGTCAATCTTGTATTGTGGGTTTTTCTACGTGTTGTGGTGGTATTCATTGGGTATATGATGCAGGGAGCACATTCCTCTGGCTCCGCCCTTTCTGGATGGGCTGACTTGCCTCTAAGGGAGGGGAGTCCTCCGTGGATGAAGCCTCACATTGGATCAAATCTTAGGCCCGAACATGCAACAGAGAAGACAGTCCGGAGAGAAATGCTTGCTTCTGTGATATAGGACAGTTCTCAGTGTGATTTTTTCTTCTTGTTGCGATGGTGTTCTTTTCTTAGAAAGAGTGCATGGCTGCATAGCGAAGCGAAGTTGCCGTGCTCTGCTGGAGCCTCTTTTCGCCCCACTCCCAAGAGTTTCACGCAAGAGGACAGTAGACAGACATATACAGGTAGCACTCACAGTTTTTCACAGTTGGGCCCCACTGGGAAGGCATAGTTTCGTGGATTTTCCCAGCCTGATGTCACAAACAGGTGACCTGGCTTCTGCAAAAGCTAGCCGGTTTTTATGCTCTGGAGTCCTGCCTAGCAAAGGGAAACATTTGGTTCCAGATTTTAGCACCTTTGCTATCTGTTGTGGCTGTTGGGTGCTGTTGGTGGATGCAGGGCCAGCTGGTTGCCCTGTACTGAAACTTTTTTAGTTGTATGTGATCTAACATTTTTTAGTATTGTTTCTGCTTCCCTTTCTGATGATGGAAGGCTGCAGAGAAAAGTCACCAACCTCAATTTGTGATGTGAGAGCTATGGGAGGTGATGGTCCCTTCAACTAAAGAAGGGTAGGGACCTAACATTGCCAATAATGAAGAACTTGAGTTTCTGAACTTGGATGCATTGTGATTTTATTAAACAATTGAACAATAAACAGAAAGTGAAATGGCATTGAATATCACATTATGTATCTTTTGCTTTAGGCTGAAACTTGTGGGAGTTTGGCAGTTTGGCAGTTTTAGGCTAAGCATTATGTAAGTCATATGTTAATTTAAAATTTTACCCTGGAAGTTGGAAGCAGCTTAAAAAAATAGAGTTTACTTGTTTATCTAAAAGAGAATTAAATTCTCTGTGATGGAAAATGAGCAAAAGGTATATGCGAAATGATGTAATGGAGTAGAATCAGGTAGATTCAACAGTAGTTAGTACCTAACATGGCAAATGAGATCAAGGAGAGAAAGGAATCAGGGTTGGCTTCTAGACTGTTAGAGTGGCTGAAAGATACCTGGAGTATGAGAGAAGGGCCAGATTGCTTTGAAGGAAGATGTGTTACTTTCTTGAAATGTTTGATATTGTAGAGTTAGTTTTATTTGTTTATTCAATTGTTTAGTGGAGGGGAGTGTGTCCTATGCAGCTTTCAGGGGGCTTTGAGGCCACTCCCAGTAATATACAATTCTGTACTGCTTAGGGTACCTTGTGGTGCTCTGAAATTGAAGTTGAGGCCTCTATATCCCAGGCATATGATCCTGTCCTTGAAACTATATATCTGACCTGTTGGCAGTAGTTTTTTTTTTTTTTAATTTTTTTTAAGGATAGCTTATACCTGGTGGTACTAGCGGCATAGTCCTCCTAACTCTGTGTTCAGGGTTCATTTCTAGATGTGCTCTGGGAGACTATGTGCAGTTTCAGAAATAAGGTTGGGGTAATGAGCAAGCAAGACAAGTGCCTAATCCCTGTATTAGCTCTTTGGATTCCTTGGCATTCATTTTATTTTCAAGTGGAGATGTCTATTTAATTTATTCAAAGTTCAGAGAGAAACAAGAGTTGTGAGTTAGAGATCAAAATGATAAATTAGTAACATAAATATTAAAGAGAAAGGACTAAGAATTGATGTACCCTAAGGAAAATCTATGCAGAGCTTCAGAGGATATATAGAACAAATTGACCCAAGCAAATAAAAAACCAAAACAAAGTAAATCATAGACTTGTAGAAACTGTTAGTTACCTGAAGGAAAATGAAAATGAGGTAGGAGAGGGCTCTTTTAAGTGACAGATGTACTGGAACTTTGGTGATGTGGAAGTGAGAACTGTACATATATAGAGGTCAGACGTTAACCCCCTGAAATTCCCTAAACTAATGAAAACTCAATTAAAATTTTTAAAGAGGAAACGCTGGAGAAGTGATCAGAAACTTGCTCAGATATCTATATTCACAGAAAGGAGATCACAAGATCAAAATGCTCTTAAATTAAGTCAGCAGTCCCTGCAGGGATAGAGGTGTGCTAAGGCTATGAAAAAAATCAGAATTATCTGCATATAAACCTAGACAGACCCTGAGTTTCTCAGTGATCAGAAACAGTCTATACGTGCTTTATGACTGAAAACCAGTCATGAAAATTTTTGTTACTACAGTGCTTAAATAAAAATTTAAAAATCTCTGATATAAAATCAAGTAAGTTTCAATGCAACTGTATTATATAATGTATAATGTATTATATACGTAGTATGGACAGACATGAATTGTAGTTATCTTCCTTTGCAACAAACTGTTCTTAAAAATTTCTCTAATGTTCTAGTATATATACTTTTATTTCATCTAACCTCTATTATGAATATTTTTGGAGTTTTAGTTTTGAACTACCTGTGCTATAGCCAGTGAAACTTATTAATAATACACAAGTCCAAGAGCTTGAATAATGTATTCAAGTTTCATTATGTTTCCTAAAAGAGAGAGCACAAACAAGAGAATTGATGGTTTTTCTAAAGACTTATTTTGCAGCTTTCTGCAGCAATTCTTTGGTCCCTGTGGCTGGAAATGTTTACCTATATATTTATGTAATATGCAGCCACATAGTATTCAAAGCACCTGGAAAATCTAATTAGCCCAGTTTTGATGGACTGTGTGCAGGATAATGCCACAGCCCTCAGTCTGTTTCTTCATATCCTACAGCGTGCCTACTGATATGAAAATGAAGACACAGTAAGAGTTTCCATAAGCAGCTGCCAAACAGGCTTCTTATGATATCTTGTCCACACAGCATAATTACCCATAAATAAGGCAGTCACTCTACCAATCAGCAGCTCAGAAGCAGAAAGCATCTGAGGAAAAAATCACAGCAGCAGTCTTTTCTATATAATCCTATTCCACCATTAGCAGCAAGCATTTTCAACTCTTGCTGTGGACAACAGCAAACTGCACCATATTTTGGAGACTACAAGCAATAGCATCAGGAAACCAAGATTTGATATTTTGCTTTTTTTCTCACTTAGCAAAATGCTGCCACCACCTTTGGCACTGGTGTTTTAAGTATACACAATTTGACTGATTTAGCCTATAAATCAATGTTTCTCAATTGGAACCATATATGGTCCCAGAATAATTCAAATTTTCTGATAAAAATTGCACAAATTTTCATAGCATGTACTGTCACCCACGTTTTTCTTATGTTAGCAAGGGAATCAATAGTTAAAAACCTTGGGTCCCCAGTGATAGTACAGTGAGTAGAGTAGTACAGTCTTGTTTGACCTGGGTTCATTCCTGACATCCCCAAGACTTACCAGGAGTAATTCCTGAATGCAGAGCCAGGAATAACTCCTGAGCATACCAAGGGTAGGCAAAAAAAGTTGACTAAGCTTTAAGGCCCATAAAATTTGTATCTATCCCTGGTCTTGGGCCAAATTTTATCCACTCTGGCTGAACTCATTAGTATTTTTCAGGGGATTCATTCTTTCTAATTCTTTCAGTAATTCAATCACCCATCTCCATTCTAAGTTCAAGGCTGTAACATCACCCAGCTTTGTTAGAAGCTAGGTGGGGCTGTGTGATCTTCTCACTAAGACAACTCCAAGTAAAGGAAAATTCAGAAGGCTGTGCACTCCTCTCCCCCTTTTTTCTTAACCCTTTTCTGCTGGCAGCAAAAAGACATTTATGGGAGCCTTGGGCTCAGAGGGAAGCCAAATGTTAATGATAGTAAGAAATGCCAGACCACGTACTGCTGGTTTGTTACATGAAAGACATAATCTCATATTTATTTAGACCTCTATACTTAATGGACTTTGTGAGAGTGGCTTGGCTTATATCTTTTACTGTTAGAGGGTCCAGTGGGTGAGGATTTATTTCGGGACAATGTAAAATAAAGAGTGCTCGAAAAGTAAAGCTTAATCAAAATCTTTTAAGGGTATTGAAGAGTTAAGAAAGAGACAGATACGGGACCAAAGAGATAGCATGGAGGTAGGGCGTTTGCCTTGCATGCAGAAGGATGATGGTTTGAATCCTGGGCATCCTGTATGGTCCTTCATGCCTGCCAGGAGCTATTTCTGAGCATAGAGCCAGGAGGAACCCCTGAGCGCTGCCGGGTGTGACCCGCCACCAAAAAAAAAAAAAAAAAAAAAGGTAATGAGACAAAGCTATCAGGCAAAAGAAGCAGAGTAAATTGGGACAAGCAATTGGAGGATGGGAAAACAAACCAGTGATTGAAAAAGTAGCACTGTAGCTACACTTTTTGAGTTTCTCATGAGATTGATATTTGATTTCTTGTACCACCTCTGACCAACCTTCATTTTTTGTTCTTTTCTATGGGCCACTTTCAGTGATACTAAAGGATTATTCTTGGCTCTATGCTCAGGGGCACTCCAGCCCTTTCAATTATCTCCCTGTCTTCTATATTCTTTTTTTTTTTTTTTTTTTTGGTTTTGGTTTTTGGTTTTTGGGCCACACCCGGAGGTGCTTAGGGGTTACTCCTGGCTGTCTGCTCAGAAATAGCTCCTGGCAGGCACGGGGGACCATATGGAACACCGGGATCCGAACCAACCAACTTTGGTCCTGGATCGGCTGCTTGTAAGGCAAATGCCGCTGTGCTATCTCTCCGGGCCCCTGTCTTCTATATTCTAATCTCAATCTAGATTCACAATTTTTTAACAAAGGGTCCAAATAAAGAATAAAAATGAAGCCTATGTTATTGGGTTAGAGGGGATGGTTGGGGCTATATCTAGCAGTGTTCAAAAGCTACTCCTGCATCTGTGTTCAGGACTAACGAGCAGTGGTTGGGTATTATAGCTGGTGTCAGAAACCAAACTGTGGTCAGCTTTCTGCAAGGCAAGCACCTTATCTTCTATTCTAGCTTTCTGACCACCTTAATTATTACTTGGACCAAAAAGTACGAGATTGGTTTTGGAAAAGTCAGGAGACTGATAAAATGTGCATGAAGGTTATTTTTGGGTTATTATATATATGTATATATATTTGTATATAATTCATCCAGACAAAGTGCATAGCAGAATAACACTGTGGCATTGTTCATGTTCACAGCAGATACAAATTTGGAATCATTTATGTGTATTTAGTCTCACTGCCGGAAGAGTTGTGAGAACATTACATGCTATTCTGGTTCCCACCTGTGAATGTCAGTTGGAGGGAGAGGAAGAGGTTTTATACCACATTCTGCAGACATTACTTTAAGAAACTATTTTCAAAAAAAAAAATAAAAAAGATGAGAGCCTTAATGTTAACACCTGGCAGCCATCTATAGAGCATAAGGCCATTTTACCTTATCTGGTTTGTCTTCACTATTTCTCAGAGAGAAAAATGAGTGTGCCCAAGAAGCTGCCTTTCAATTTCAGAAATGAGGTCCTGCAGCAATCCCTCCTTATCATTTACTTTTCTTCAAGAGCCATTCTCATCTCCAGCTCAATCAGCCCCTGCTATCGACTTGTCTGTACTTCAGGCTACACAGTTGTGCACCACCACCTCTAAATCTGACATCTGTTCTTTTGTTAGCCAAATCTAAACTCAAATTCAAGCTCTTTGAGTGGGGGTGGGGAGTGGGGGTGGGGTTGGCTCTCTCTTGCCGCTAGATTATGCTGGCAGGTGCCACATATGACTTGGCAAGCAAAGCGGACTCGAAGAGATAATGTATTCCCAGCCAGATCCTAAGTGCCAGGAGCAGGAGGGTCAGCAGCACTGTGACTTGAGAACTCAATCTGTTCTGCTATTTCTGTTAAGTGGAGTTTGACTGGAATATGGTCATTTCTATTTGCCTTCATCTATGGCTGCTTTTGTATTTTAATAACAAAGTTGGGTAGTTGTCTTTAGAGCCTTTATTATTTATTTTCTTCTTTTTAACATGTTTGCTGATCTCTGACTGAAGGAAAGGGATTGAAGCTAATCTAACATCTGACATAAAGGAAGCATTCAGAGTATGCTTACTGAAGAAGCACCCAAAGGATAGAACGAAGCACAGGGAGATAGAAGAATTGCCCTCAAATTACATTTCCCAGAATGAGATGTGAGTAAGAATAGGATTCAAGACAGAATATACGTAGCTCAGAGCTTGAGTAATAGTAACAAATAGAGTATTTGACTTCCCTGCATCTGATATGGCACCCCAAGCCCTACCAGGAATGGTCCCTGAGCAGATTCAGGAATAAGCTGTGAGAACTTCCTTATAAGGATCAAATATCATATATATGTATATATTTATATTCAGAATTTTTATTATAGATACAGAGGATGGGGAATGGGGCAGGGGCATAGGATAGTAAGAAGCACCATAGGTAATTTTAGTCTCTAGTTTGTTAAACTATAAATTGAGTCTTATAAAGGGTCCTACAACTTTTTTGGGGGGCCACACCTGGCAGTGATCAGGGGTTACTCCTGGTTATCTGCTCAGAAATAGCTCCTGGCAGGCATGGGGGACCATAAGGGACACTGGGATTCGAACCAACCACCTTAGGTTCTGGGTCGGCTGCTTGCAAGGCAAATGCCGCTGTGCTATCTCTTCAGTCCCGGTCCTACAACTTTTTAAGGGTTTGTTTTAAAATAAATTTCATTGGGCCGGGAAGGTGGCGCTAGAGGTAAGGTGTCTGCCTTACAAGCGCGCCAAGGAACGGACCGACCGCGGTTCGATCCCCCGGCGTCCCATATGGTCCCCCCAAGCCAGGGGCGATTTCTGAGCACATAGCCAGGAGTAACCCCTGAGAGTCAAACGGGTGTGGCCCAAAAACCAAAAAAAAAAAAAAAAAATAAATTTCATTATGATACTTAATGGTCTAATATACTCTGGTTCTAGTTCTGGAATGTGCACAAGGCTTGACTGTGTGGCCCTTCTATTCCCTGTGGCATCAATGAGGGTCACTCATGCTACAATAGTTGGACAAGTTCTAAAGGTTTTGTTCAACCTTTGTTTTCTATTGGGTTTGGCAGTGCTAGGGTCACCCAAGTTATACCTGGAAGTTCTGGTGGGATTACTACCAATATTGAGCTTCATTCCTTGCTCTGTATCCTGATGGAAATCCTCAAGGTTGGCCTTAGCTGCATCTGTTCACCAGAAAGCCTTGGTATTTTCACTTTAGTTACTCTAAGGGAGTTCAGAGTTCTAAAAGCAAGAGTTTCAGTGAATAAGACAAAAAATTACATCATCTTTCACCACCTAGCCACAGAAATCATAGAATGTCACTTCCACTCTTTATTAGTTTCTTTAATCATGAGCATGCTTAGATTTAAAACCTGGGGTTTAGATATCTATCCCTTCATTGGGGGGGGGGCTATTCCAAAAAATGTATGAACATGACTTCAAACTAGCCTGTGTTTGTGGTACAGGAGAATATGGAGTAGCTATGTAGTAGGTCACCAGCATTTTCTAAAAAGCTATTCATAATTATTTCAACACATTTTCTAAGAAATGCATTAGTAACCCCATTTTGTAGCTTAAAAAAGACATTGAGGGACTGGAGATAAAATAGAGCTTGCCTTGCATATGGCCAACTCAGGTTTAATGCCTTGCACTCCATATGGACTTCAGAACACCAGAGGTGACCCCTGAGCACCCAAGTGAACCCAACAAAACCAAAAATCATTGAGAGCTGGGAAGTTACCTCAGCAGCCAGGATTGATTTTAAAATCTGGCCCTGCAGGCTCCCCAACACAACGAGGTATAGCCCAGAGGAACCCAAAAAATTTGGGGCATTTTGGTATTCCCAGCACTGTAGGAACAAAGCAGAACAAAAATGTCAAGAGGATCAAGAGCTTAGAGAGGGGGTTGAGGGAGGAAAGAGGACAACCTGAACTGTAATAAGTGAGAAACACATTGCTGTATAATTAAGGGTCTATAAAATACCAAACAATGACAGAGATCTTCTGGTTGGTGAATCCATTCACTTGCTGAAAGGCTGGGCATACTGAGTTCCACAGGAACATCTGCACTGAGACCCCTATGGAACTTATCCTATGAACTTTTTTGTCTAAAAATGATTAAGTCAAGATCTAAATTAATTTACTCACTTTGGTTTCCATAAATACCAGTGTAAATAATGCCTTTTTTCCAACTTCCTTTGTTTTTTTGTTTTATATTTTGCCCTTTGGGCTAATGCCAATTAGGTAATCAAGGGGCCATATACTTCCCAAGGCTGAACTGAGAGTCTCACCCTTAATAGACATGTGCTTTACCTCTAAACCACATCTCCCACCCCATGATATGGTTTTAAATAACTTGATTATACATCATATTTTTTAAATCACAATCTTATCTTTCACCTTATATTATTTAAGCGTCTATTAAACTTTAGCTCAGGCAAAGACGTCACAGGTATTTTGTTGGTTACATGGCTCTAGTTTCTCACTGTCAATATATGTCTACTGGCAACATCTGTTTGTCTATCATTGTAAATCCTGTCATTTTTATGATGACAGACTTAAGCCACAATGTGTTACATAACAGAGGGACAAATCTTACTTTAGGAAAAGATTTCCTAGTGGAAAATTACAGGTCTTTGACATAAAGACAGTGGCTGATACCATGCTATTATTGACAATTTGATATCGAGACAAACCCATCTGACTGCAGTCATATAATAAAAAGTTAATAAGAGCAAAACCAGTAAGTTGAGGAGGTTGTTTTGCAATGGCATTCACACAAGTTCTATATTTTACAAAATATACAGAAATCACTTTTTATTTTATTTTAATTTATTTATTATTTATCATTATTTTATTTATTTATTTTCTTTATTATTCAATCGAGGTATATTTCCCTGTTTCACAACACATCTCTATGACTTTTTTTATGTAGAAAAATGGAAAGTCCATATTCATAAAGCAGGTCTATTCAGACCTGCTCCCAGATCCAGGCAACTACAATTCTGTTTTTTGCTTTCTTTTGTGTTTGTTTGTTTGTTTTTGTTTTCTGGGTCACATCCAGCAGTGCTCAGGGTTACTCCTGCTCTATGCTCAAAATAGCTCTTGGCAGGCTCAGGAGACCATATGGAATGCCGGAATTCGAACCACTGTCATTCTGCATGCAAGGCAAATGTCCCACCTCCATGCTATCCTTCCATCCCTCACAATTCTGCTTTCTATTTGTGAATTTGTCACTCTAGATACACATGTAAGTGGGATCATACAATTTTATCTTTTTGTAACTGACCCTTCTACTTTTTAAGAAACTAGACTCCAAATTTATCTTTTTCTTTCTTTGTTTCTTTGTTTCTTCGTTTCTTTCTGTCCTTCTTTCTTTCTTTTTCTTTCTTTCTTTCTTTCTTTCTTTCTTTCTTTCTTTCTTTCTTTCTTTCTTTCTTTCTTTCTTTCTTTCTTTCTTTCTTTCTTTCTTTCTTTCTTTCTTTCTTCGTTTCTTTCTGTCCTTCTTTCTTTCTTTCTTTCTTTCTTTCTTTCTTTCTTTCTTTCTTTCTTTCTTTCTTTCTTCTTTCTTCTTTCTTTCTTCTTTCTTCTTTCTTTCTTTCTTTCTTTCTTTCTTTCTTTCTTTCTTTCTTTCTTTCTTTCTTTCTTTCTTTCTTTCTTTCTTTCTTTCTTTCTTTCTTTCTTTCTTTCTTTCTTCTCTTTCTTTCTTTCCTTTTTCTTTTTCTGTCACTCCTAGCATTGCTCAGAAATTATTCCTGGCTCTGCACTCAGGAATCACTCATTGTGGGTTTGGGGGACCATAATAGATGCAGGGGACTAAATCTAGATTGACTGGTGCAAGGCAAGTGTCTTACCTGCTATACTATTGCTCCAACCCTCCTTTACCTTTTTATAAAAGACAAAAAATAGTAACAATAACATTAAAATATTTATTTGGGGGGGAGGAACATCCTAGCAGTACTCAGGTGCTTTCCAGACCACTCCCAGAGATATTGAACTAAGTGGTACAAGCCTGGTGGTTTAGTACTTGGCTGCCAGTGCAGTTCTGCTAGAGCTTGGAGGTGCTGGAGACCACCAGTGTAAGGAGGTTATGCAATGCCAGGGATCTAATGTTTGGTCTACCGCTCCGCTCTTTGAGTTAGGTTTACAGCTTCCAAAACAATAATAAAAATAAAGATGCCTAATGATAATTATATCCTATTATTTTTATTGAGATATAATTCCTATAAAATGTCATTCATTTTTGGTGTATAATATGATGATAATTTTTTTATGGATTATACCCACTGATACTCAGTGGTTACTCCTTGCTATGCACTCAGAAATCACTTTTGACTAAGAGGACCACATGGGACACTGAGATCAAACCCCGGTCTGCTATGGGTCAGTTGCGTGCAAGGCAGATGCTCTACTACTGTGCTAATTGTTCTGGCCCCATATCATGATAATTTGATATTTGTATAGAATCTTATTATTTTAGGCATAAAATGAAACACACACATATATGCACATGTTCATGTCCATATTAACTTTAAACAATCACAAACACTTGAGTCTATAATATAGTAAACATCTTTCCTTCTGAAACTCTCATACATGGGTTTTTTTTTGAAGTCTAGGCTTCCATTATGTTAATCTGTCAAAAAGTTGAAAGATTGATTCTATTACTTATGCCTTCTTGACTGAGAAAAATTATATCAGACCTTAAAAGAATCACTATTCTATTTTATTTTATTGAAACTATTGTGATCTACAAAGTCCTTCATAGTTGAATTTTAGAGATACAGTGAGTTAGGGCCATTCCTATCACCAATATCAACCTCCATCCACCATGAACCTAAAGTGCATCTTATACCACCCTTTGCCCACTGCCTTGCCAGTATAACAGGCCCATTTAAGTTTAGATTGTTAAAAGTTTAGGTCTCTTAAAGGGATTACTATTATTATTCATGAGATAATAAGCAGTGGTTTGTACCCTTTTTTAGAATTGGGCAAAAATGTTATTGTTTGTTTTTGAGTCACACTTGGCTATGTTCATAGGTCATTCCTGGATCTGCATTCATGAATCACTCCTGGAGGGCCCAGAGGTCTGTATGAGATGTTATGTATCAAACCCAAGTTGGCCATGTGCAAGGCAAGGTCCTACAACTGTACTATTATGCTGACCTATGAGAACAAGAATTTTTGAGGGGCCCAGAGAGATAGCATAGCGGCCTTTGCCTTGCAAGCAGCAGATCCAGGACCTAAGGTGGTTGGTTTGAATCCCCGTGTCCCATATGGTCCCCTGTGCCTGCCAGGAGCTTTTTTTTTTTTAATTTTTTATTTTTAATTATGAGAACAAAGATGCAAAGAAAGAGGACAAGGTAAAGTTACAGTGGAAGGACAATCACCCATAACATAATTCTCAGAAGAAGTCCCCTTGCTGATATCTTAACTTTGAACTTTCAGCCAAAGAACATTAAGATAAATAAAACAGAATCCATGTACAATTACTTTGTCCCTCAAGTCCCCAGATTGTAACACATTATAATATTTCTTAACAGCACACAAGGCAATCTAAAGCCATAAAACTTACGTAACTCCTTAAACATTAGAGGCATAGTATTTTTACATTTCCATGTACATGCATATTAGCTTAAATTAACCTCAAATTTTAAGTGGTATTTTTTTTAAGGATTAGAGTCAAAGGAGCAAAGTAAAAACGGTGTTAGAGTGGCAATTGCATAGGCCCACCAAAATATGAGGGGCATGGAAAGAAATAACCTTGGCCTAAATACAAAGAGAAACTACCCCTGAAGTTTCCTGGCATAAGACCACCTCTAGGCTCCAGGCAAGCTAGATCATCCAATCCAAGACATTGTCTGTGGTGCCAACACACTTTTATTTTTCACACAGTTTCTGTTGTTGGTATCATGTTTCTGTATTAAAGATCCTGGAATCTGCATATCCTACATTGAAGTCAGGATGTGGAGCGTCCTCTTGGTTCACCTCACCATTAAAAGGCAATGCAGGAAGCCCTGTCCTATAAGCAGGTCGTTGTTGTTAAGTCCTCTCAGTGTTAAGGGAAGTCACTTTTGAGCAGGTTGATGTCTGATCAGTGGTAGCGTCTTCCGTGGTGATGTTATAAACAAACCTGGATGTTTCATGGATGGCTTCTCGAGTTCAGGGGTGAATGGAAGATGCCCTTTCTTCAGAGGCCTGTGCCAGGTCATTATGTCAATGTTCAGTGTGTAAGGTCCCTTTGCACTACAAGATTTGTGTGTTTCAATCCCTATTAGATAAGATCTTATTCGTATGTATAATATTTTCCCATTTTAATGTGCTTATGCATAAAAGGAGCAATGCCACGTGGTGTTATTGGCACATATGGGGGCCATAAGAACAAGTCCAACAATCCCCATGACATGGTTCAATCATAAGCATTATACTGGGGGACTCTTTCACCAAAATTCCTTGTTGAACAGTTCATAAAGAGAAGATAAAAAGTTGTTAGAATCGTAACTGTATAAGAGAATATTTAGTAAGACTTATAGCTGTCAGAGAAAAAACACAAAATATTCGAAAGAAATATGTGTCCATTTTATGTCCCTTGAAACAGTTTGGGGTTTTTACACACAATGCACTCTGAGCAGACAGCCAGGAATAAACCCTGAGCACCGGGTGTACCCCCCCCCCCAAAAAAAAAGAACTTTTGAGGATGAAAGTTATTTATTTCCCCCAAAATATACTTAATCACACATACTTTTCACATAATGTAGTTTTATAAAAGCTAATTTTCACTCCAGAAAATATTACAAGAGTAGATTTGGAAGGATTTAAGTTCAAAGTGTTTATTATGTTTAAGAAACATGGTGAAACACACACACAAACACACACACACACAAACACACACACAAACACACACAAAAGAAGGGGAGCAAGCACAATAGCACAGTAGGGCATTTACATTGCCTGTGGCCAATTCAGGACAGACCTTGGACTCAGGGGTCTGCAACCTTTAAGACATAAAGAGCAGGCCGGAGCAGTGGTGCAAGTGGTAAGGCATCTGCTTTGCCTGTGATAACTTACAACAGACCGAGGTTCGATCTTGATCTCCCTGGCATCCCATATGGTCGCCCATGCCAAAAGCAATTTCTGAGCACATAGCCAGGAGTAACTCCTGAGAGTCACAGGGTGTGGTGCAAGAGAAAGAAAGAAAGAAAGAAAGAAAGAAAGAAAGAAAGAAAGAAAGAAAGAAAGAAAGAAAGAAAGAAAGAAAGAGAGAGAGAGAGAGAGAGAAAGAAAGAAAGAAAGAGAAAGAAAGAAAGAAAGAGAGAGAAAGAAAGAAAGAAAGAAAGAAAGAAAGGAAGGAAGGAAGGAAGGAAGGAAAGAAGAAAGGAAGGAAAAGAAAGAAAGAAAAAGAAAGGAAGAAAGAAAGAAGAAAGAAAGAAAAAGAAAGAAAAGAGAAAGAAGGAAACAGTAAAGAAAGAAAACACAGCAAAGAATATATTAATAGGTGCTACTGTGAAGAGGCTTAATTTTGCTAGTGGTTCTCTGAGTCGACATCTAGAGCATACTTTAAAATCATGGTGTTAACTCTCCAGCTGGCAATGCTTTTGGGAGGCTCCTCCAACCACAGAAAACTCTAAGGAAGAAGAAACAGTTTTTTGAGAAGGCTTCCAAGTGTGTGGGAATTATTCACCTAAATTGGAAGTTTTCAGGAGCTAGAGATACAGCAGATAGGGTGAATGTCTTTCACATGATCAACCTGGGTTGGATCCCCAACATCCTATATGCCCCTAAGCACCAACAAGAGTAATTCCTGAGTACAGAACCAGGATAAACACTAAGTATGGCCCAAAATACCAATAAAATAAAATAAAAATAAACTAGAGGTATCCTTAGAGAGAATTCAAGACTGTTGATGGGGCAATGATGTTGACATAGATACCTGAACATTTATTTATGAATACTAGTCAAGAGCCTTTTGGAGAGTTTTAATAATATGTCTTGTAGTTGCACTTATCCTGAGTTCTGTTTAAGCTGTATATAGCTCTCTTGAACTCACAGGGCTTATTTTTTTTAGCAGATATTTAAGCAAGGCCCTTTCAATGCAGCCTATAATAGATATTCATGCTGAGTTAGCACCCTGTTTGAGCAGCTTAAACTTAGTAGAGCCGTATCAGTGCCTTAGATCTAGCTATCATTATTCACTCTAGAGTTCATTCTGACAGTACTTAGCAGCAACACTGACCCAGTAGGCTCTTATGCTTAATTTGAAGGTTTACATGGTGGCTATCTACAAAACATTAAATGGCAATGACCTCACCGCCACCTCACATTGTATTCTCTATTATTCATTTACAGCACTATAGAAATCTCTAAAGAAGGCGATCAATTTTTATTAAGCAACAAAACAGCTGCAACATGATGATAATAATGATAAAATACAATTTGAAAAAGCCCAAGCACTGGAATTTGGGTTTTCTAGTAAAAACTTCCATGATTGTTACAAAGTAAGGTTTGGGAGCAGATTAGTGAATTGGGTTGGGTTTTGTTAAGTGTTAAACTGTGTTCCTTTCCACCACTCCACACCCTCAAAAGGTATTGAAATATTATTCTAATGCTTCTTCAAATGTGACCTTATTTGTAAGTAGTCTTTCTATGTGTTCAAGCTGAGATTATTAGTTTTAGATGCCTTCTGTGACACTGTTCCTGAACCTCCTAACAGATGGAACTCATGTAGAGCTCTTTTTTCCAGGGGACCCCATAGTGCAGTTGTTCAGGGATTCTCCTTGTGTCTTAAAACTTCAGAGACTCCACTGCACCAGAGAAGGGAAATAACATCACAAAGTTGGGTACCATCCGCCCCTGTTTAGTGACTCTTAAAAGAGCTTGCCATCCCAACTTCCTTACAGAGAACTCTGGTTAAAGGAGATAATACCTATCAATACTGTTGGTCTATAGTCACTCCAAAGCCCATTGTTCATGCTTAGCTTCTTCCCAGTATCTCATCTACCCACCCCACCCCCAGTGATGTCCTGTTACCCTTCAGATATTCTAGTTCCTCTTTTGATTCTATATAAGAAGGGAATAAATTGCCTCTTGGGTCATAGGCTCAGACCCATTCTTTCATGGTTGACAACAGAAAAGACATCCTTGGTCCCCCCCAAAATCTAGGGGAACAGAAATTGACCCTTGCTGACTGACAGAGTTGCACTTTTAGAGTGGGTCTGGACAAATATGACTGTATCAGTACAAAAATTAGAAAGCTAGAAGCAATGACATATACACACCAAAGAAAAACAATGTGAATATATTTGTAGGTGGAAAATGCTACCTCAAAGTCAAGGAATACTGAGAACATTCTTTATCATAGTCATCATAAATAACCAACCCTGCTGACACCTTTATATTGAACCTTTTATTTTGAGTCAATATATTTTTGTAGATTAAGTCACAGTTTGTAGTACCTTTTTTATGGCAGACCAAGTGCAATAATGGGACTTTAAGTAAGAAAACAAACTGAAACCAGGCAATAAATAAGAAAGATAGGGGATTTATCATAAATAGAGAACACAGCAAGAAATGATATTGGGCGTTAGAGCCATCATACCTGTGTCCCTGAGTCACCAAAGGCCTTCTTGCTGAAAACTCTGGGGTATCTTTGAGAGGGAGCAAGTTGAGTCCACACCACGCTGAAGCCCCAGCAACCACAATCACTGTCATGCCAATGTCCCAAATCCACTAATTCACAACTAATCTCTGCAGAGATAACAAACCAACAAAAATTATAGGCACATGAGCTTGTTGGCTGAGAACTTGTGGGTCTTCTTGGAAGGGGGCAAGCAGCCTCCCCTGAAACCTCAGAATTCTGAAAATCCCTACAGCCATATCCACATCCCATAGCCACCACCATGTAGGCTCATTAATTCTACAGATCCTGGAGATCCTGGAGCATGCAGCAATAGGCATAACACAACACCTCCAAATCCCTCAATACAACAACCCAGTCAAGTAACATACTAACTTAGATGGGAAAGTAGCATCAAAACTACTTAAGTTAAATAAACCAAAACAACAACATAGAATGCTCAATTAGCAGAAAACCTTCAGACAAAGACCGTATTGTGATATATAACAATTTTCAAAGATTTTTTTACTTAAGTATTTTTCTATAATACTATTAATAATTTAGTTGTAACAAGCAATATACAAAAAATTATTTTGTCCTTGCCAAAGGGGCAGACTTGGGGGTGGGTAAGAATCTGGGGACAATGGTGGAGGGAATGTCACACTGATAGTAGGATTGGTGTTGAAATACTGAATGCCAGAAGCAACTATATTATGAACAACTTAGTAAACCACTGGTTTAAATAAAGTAATAAAAAAAAATAGAGCTGGGGAGATAGCATGGAGGTAAGGCTTTGCCTTTCATGCAGAAGGTCAGTGGTTCAAATCCTGGCATCCCATATGGTCCCCTGAGCCTGCCAGGAGCGATTTCTGAGCATAGAGCCAGGAGTAACTCGTGAGCACTGCCGGGTGTGACTCAAAAACCAAACCAAAACAAAACAAAACAAAATCAAGGGAGGAGCCTGCTTGCCTTTGCCAAATGCCATTCCAAGGGGCTGCAGCAGATCATCTCTGTGGTTGCTGAGAACAACCCCTGACCAGAAGCCCTTGCTGAATATGTGTAAGTGGGGGTAAGCTGGAAATGCCCAATCAGGGAAGAGCCAGAGGAGCACAGCTGCTTCGCTTTGCGGCCTCTTGAATTTTCTAGCCCAGTGGTCGGCAACCTTTTTTTCAACTGAGCCAAATCTCGCCAAAACCATGATTGAAATTTATTTTGAGAGCCACATTTTTAAAACCGAAAATACATAGGATGGTACACTGTTTTTAGTTTCAATAAGTTTTTATTGAGAATATTCTGCATGCAAGTATCCACATAGGTCGGGAGGATACAAATAACACAACTATTAAAACAGAAACTTTAGAACGATATTATTTATCGATAATGTTAAATTACATAAAATTTGCCTTACAATGTAGAGAAAATTACATCCTGACAATGACTGACAAAGTCACAAACACTAATGTGAACGTTGGCCTTGCATTTCCTTGGATAGTTTGAGTAAGTCAGGTTTGTATGATGTTGTTTTTAATTTTAGGCACGATTTCAGGTTCTCATCGATGAGACGATTTCTCAATTTACTCTTTATAAGATTCATGCTTGAAAATGATTGTTCGCATAAATATGTAGACCTGAACAAGGAAAGGACAGCAAACGCTAGCTTTTTTAGTTGATTATATGAGTCAGAAATACTATTCCAGGTGTTAAAAATCAACATATCTTCCTTCTCCAGGTCTTTCAAAGCAGACCACTTGTGCTATGAACTAAGTTCACATTTGTGTTTCCCAATCTTTCTAAATTAGTACAAAGACATTCAAATTTCAAGCTCCACAGTTCTTTGTTTTTTTAAACCCAGCAATTGCATTTCAAAGTTGCCAATGTCGAAATTAAAGGGAGAAAAATTTAATTCCGTTACAGTGACATCCAGAAGTTTTTTTTTTTAAACAAAGGCCAACGTTGCTTTGCTGTTTCTGAAATCCTGAAACCTGTTGAGAAAAGCTTCCTTCATATTTAAAAGTCCTGTTTTAAAATAGGTAATGTCAATATCAGAATTATTTTCTTGGCGATGTTTCAACAGGCTTGGAAAATGAATCAAAGTTTCTTTGTCAAAATCTTGAGCAAAAACAGATAATTTGTTTTCAAACGAAATAACTTCTTCTAACATCAAAAAAATTGTGTTTCCTTTCCCCTGTAGTTTATGATTAAGCTGATTTAGACGTGAAGTAACATCCACCATGAAATACAGTTTTTGAATCCACTGATCGTTTGTTAATTCTGGATAGTGAACACCCTTCTCGAGGAAAAATGCTTTGATTTCTGATAATAAGGAAGCAAAACGTTTCAAAACGTTTTCTCGTGATAACCAAAATGTGCTGAAAATTTGAAACCCTACAATATGGAGATGAAACGGGTAAAAGAGAAAAACCTTTTAACAATCTTTAAAAGCAAGAACAGTGTTCCAGAGAAAAGTAATGATTTCACTGAAAGAAAAAAAAATCTATTAACACTTTAGTGTGTGCTGCAAGAAACCAAACTAAAATACAAACAACAACAAAAACGGCACTTTGTTAAAGGCATGATATATCATAAAGGAATTATGATAGAGTGCCTAAAACATTTTAAAGATAATTTTTTCATTTAAGCATATTTGTTACAAAATTATTCATACTTGCATTTCAGTAATAGAATATACACCAACCTTCACCAGTGCACTTTCCCCACCACCAATGTCCCTTGTTTCCTTCCCCTTCACCCTCCTCTGCCTATGTCAGGAGCAGGCATTTTGCTTTTTTCTCTCTATCACTCTTTTTCTTTATGACACCGAGGTTTGCAAAATTTCCTTTATGATACTATGGTTTGCAATATTGTTAATTAAAGGGTACCATGCATGTCTCTTATCCATTTTCAGCATCCAGTTCTTGTCCAGAGTGATAAGTTCCAACTATCAATGTCATAATGTACCTTTATTCTAATTGAACTCACCACTTTTTATGGCAAGCTTCCTATCATGGACTAGTCCTCCTGTCCCTCATCCCTTTTTTCTCTAGATATTATTACCATATTGCCATTTAGTATTCTTATATGCCACAAATGATTATTCTGTGTCTACACCTTTCTTTCTGACTCATTTCACTCAGAATAATAATCTGATGTGTTGATGTATGTACAGATGATGCACTGTGCATGGCTCAGTGTTTTTGTGTAGTCACAGAAACAGAGGTTGCACACCTGTGTATTGTATCCACTCATTGTATGATAGACTGGATTCAAATAAACTTCCTGCTGAACTTGTGAAATTCACAATTGTAATCATATCTGGGCTATTCACCACCTTGGGTGAGAGTATGGATGCCCACTATTAGCATCTTCTTTATGAAGAAGTGAAGTGGCTGTTCAGGGGAAGGGTGCTCTTTCACCTTGTTGGCAAGACGGAAGAAGTAGTGCAGTTTCTGTGAGAGCAGAATTCTGACTTTGTACAGGCCCAGTTGGACGAGGAATGGGTAGCTAAGCTTGTGTATTTGGCAGATATTGTTCATTTTCTCTATGAACTTAATATTTCTCTGCAGGGGAGTTTCACAAATAGTTTCTACAATGAGACATAAGATGGATGTGTTCAAAAAAGAATCTGATTCTGGGATAGCTGTATCTAAGAAGGAGATAGTGAAATGTTTCCACTCTTGCAAAAAAATTCTGATTGGCACTTATATTATGCAGAAAGTCATAATCAATATGAAAAACAGCATTTAAGGGCATAAGCTCACAACTTTAATCATGAGTACTCGGAACATGAGAATCCACAGAAAAGAAAACTCTGGGTTGAGAATCCCTTCATGGAAGATGCCCACTCTCGTGCAAAATAAAATATGTGTTTTAAGATCACTCCAGGCACTGTATTTCTTTTTTTTTTTTGGTCCTATTTTTTTCATTTTTTTTTAATTTAAACACCTTGATTACATACTTGATTGTGTTTGGGTTTCAGTCACATAAAGAACACCACCCATCACCAGTGCAACATTCCCATCACCAATGTCCCAAGTCTCCCTCCTCCCCACCCAAACCCCGCCTGTACTCTAAACAGGCTCTCCATTTCCCTCATACATTCTCATTATTAGGACAGTTCAAAATGTAGTTATTTCTCTAACTAAACTCATCACTCTTTGTGGTGAGCTTCCTGAGGTGAGCTGGAACTTCCAGCTCTTTTCTCTTTTGTGTCTGAAAATTATTATTGCAAGAATGTTGTAGCAATTCAGCCCCTGAAGAGGTTGACTGATGGAGGGATGGAGAATGAGGCCCTTTTCTTCCAGCTCGGAGCACGCGTCTGCCACCCTGTCTAGCCCACGGTTCTGAGGTGAAACGGCGGGTAAACAGCTCGCAGACAATCAGGCTCGTGGAAATATTTGCTTTATTCGGATGGACAAAACTGAAGTCCAAAGACTCAGATTCAGTTCCAGCCAGCAAAAAGCTCCGGACTTCCACAGACCCTTGTTTTTATAATCCAGAGTCAGGTACCACCCAATGGTGGGATCAGATACCAACCAATGGTGGAAGCAGAATCAGGTCCTACCCTAGGGTGGGGGCAGAATGCCAGGTCACACCCTAGGGTAGGGCACAATCACCTAATCAGTTTGGGGTGAGCAACATAGTAATCCCCCAAAATATTTACATACACAACAATATTCTTTCATTTTTCTTAAAAACCATAGATGAGTGAGACCATTCTGCATTTCTCTCTCTCTCTCTCCCTCTCTCTCTCTCTCTCTCTCTCTCTCTCTCTCTCTCTCTGACTTATTTCACTGAGCATAATAGATTCCGTGTACATCCATGTATAGGAAAATTTCATGACTTCATCTCTCCTGACAGCTGCATAATATTCCATTGTGTATATGTACCACAGTTTCTTTAGCCATTCGTCTGTTGAAGGGCATCTTGGTTGTTTCCAGAGTCTTGCTATGGTAAACAGTGCTGCAATGAATATAGGTGTAAGGAAGGGGTTTTTGTATTGTATTTTTGTGTTCCTAGGGTATATTCCTAGGAGTGGTATAGCTGGATCGTATGGGAGCTCGATTTCCAGTTTTTGGAGGAATCTCCATATCGCTTTCCATAAAGGTTGAACTAGATGGCATTCCCACCAGCAGTGGATAAGAGTTCCTTTCTCTCCACATCCACTGTTTATTCTCATTCTTTGTAGTGTGCAGGCACTGTATTTCTAAACCTCACCCAACCTGGTCTGAAGAAGCAGGGTAGCAGGAAAGAAATAATAAACCAAGCTAGCCAAGAAAGGATGATCATGGAGTCCATGGCCTTTTACCTTGTACTCTCTGCCTCAAGCCCAAAAAGGCTAGAACATCTCTTTCTTTATTAAAACCAATTCCCAATACCAGGAGGCTTCAGGTCAAGAGAGAGAGACAAAAGTACATATTCAGTGGGCTTTTACATATCAAAGGAAGAGGTTTAAGAAAGGATGACATTGGGGGAACACCTTTGTTTAGGGTCGTTACTGGGTATCATCTTACACTCTTGATGCGCACTGACAGAGGCTCCTATAGGAATAGGTTCCTGACTCCTGGAGCAGCCTCCCCGCCCGGCACACAGAAGAGCCAAATTAAAAGTGTAAAGAGCCACATGTGGCTCGCAAGCGGCAGGTTGCCGACCACTGTTCTAGCCCATGAAACCTATCACAACACGCCATAGAAGCCACACTACAAGTGTGTCAATGGGGAAACAACTCAGGACAACAGCATGCATAGAGAATGAAGATGGCAGCTCTGATAACCTGAAAAGTACCAACCACCTAGTTAGCCTTTCATAAGGAATTTAGAGTAGAAATATGGAGGATACTCATAGAATTCAAAGAAAGCACAGATCAAGCTGAACAGAACACAAAGATATCAGAAAACTCCAAACTGAAATAACTGGACTGAAAAACAGTAGATGAAATGAAAAACTTAAGGGAAAGCCTCTCCTACAGAAAAAGCAGCTGAGGACAGAATCAGCGAGCTGGAAGATTAGATGCAGAGCAACTCTATACAACAGAAAAGACTGAAAAAGAATCTTAAAGCAAATAATCAGACAATTGAAAAAAATACTCAAAAAATGTGAAAAGATGAAAAATAGAAGTACTTGACTGTTGTGTAAGTAAATATTTTAGGGGATTTTTATGTTACTGACCCTAACCTGGGGGCAGGATGCCAGGTCACACCCTAGGGTAGGGCACAATCACCTATCAGGTTAGGGTCAGTAACATAATAATCCCCTAAAATATTTACATACAAAACACTTGACAAGTTCAACAGAAACAACATTATAATCATTGGAGTCCCAGAGACCCAGGAAGAAAATCCCCAGGAAAAACCAACAGTCAAGAACATCATTACAGAGAAATTCCCAGAGATAAAGACAGCAAGCAACCAAATCCTGCATGCCCGAAAATACCAGCTAAAAGAGACCCAAAGAAAAGCACCCCAAGACACATCCTAGTCAAAATGACAAATCCCACAGATAGGGATACAATACTGAAAGCAGCAAGATCAAAAAGGGAAATGACATTCAAAGGAGCATCCTTAAGATTTATAGCAGATCTGTTACAAGAAACCCTCAAGGCCAAAAGGCAATGGTAGGATATAGTAACAAAACTCAAAGAAATGAATGTTTCACCTAGAAGAGTGCACCCAGGCAGACTCACATTTAGGTTTGAAGAAGGTATACATAGCTTCACTGATAAACAGCAGCTCAGAAACTTTACAGACTCAAAACAAGCCTTAAAAGAAAAACTGAGGACCGGAGAGATAGCACAGTGGTGTTTGCCTTGCAAGCAGCCAATCCAGGACCAAAGGTGGTTGGTTCGAATCCCGGTGTCCCATATGGTCCCCCGTGCCTGCCAGGAGCTATTTTGGAGCAGACAGCCAGGAGTAACCCCTGAGCACCGCTGGGTGTGCCCCCCCCCCAAAAAAAAAGAAAAAAGAAGAAAAACTGAAAGGTCTACTTTAAGACAAAACAGACCAACAGACACACCAAACTTCTACATAAAGATGACACTAAATCACATGACAATTATCTTTCTCAATGTCAATGGACTAACTGCATCTATTAAGAGACACAGAGTGGCAAAATGAATTAAAAAGCTGAATCCAACATTTTGCTACCTATAAGACACATATCTGAATAGTCAGTACAAACATAGACTCAAAGTCAAAGCCTGGAGGAAAATCATACAAGCAAACAACTCCCTTAAAATATGGTGTGGCCATATTAATATCAGATGACACAAATTTTCGACTCAGAAAATTTAAAAGGACAAAGATGGTCATTTTATACTAATCAAAGGCTATGTAAACAGAAAGAAATCAATTTCCTAAACATATATGCATCCAATGAGGGACCAGGAAAATATTTAATATAATTGTTGACAAATCTGAAAGAAGATATCAATAGCAACACAGTAATAGTGGGAGACCTCAACAGTGCCCTGTCACCCCTTGATTGGTCAATCAAGCTGAAAACCAAGAAGAATATACTAGCTCTGAAAAGAGAAATGGAAGAAAGTAGCCTAGTAGATATATATAGCGCACTCACCATCACAAAACTGGACACACATTCTTCTCCAAAGCACATGGGTCATTCTCCAGGATAGATGACATGCTGACCCATAAAACATATCTCCATAAAGTCAAGAGGATAGAAATTGTACAGACTACCTTCTCAAATCACAAGACACTGAAATTAGAGGTGAACTACAAAGGGTCACAGAAGAAAAACTTTAACACCTGGAAATTAAATAGTACACTGATGACAACCAGTGGGCCAGAGAGGAAATCAAAGAGAAAATCAAAACATTCCTGGAAACAAATAATAATGAAGACACAAACTATCAGAATTTATGGAACACAGCAAAAGCAGTACTACGAGGAAAATTTATAGCTTTGCAAGCACACATCAGAAAGGAAGAAGGGGCCTACATAAATAGCTTAATGACACATCTTTTATTTTATTTATTTTTTGCAGGGGTCACACCCTACAGTGCTCAGGGGTTACTCCTGGATCAATGCTCAGAAATCACTCCTGACAGGCTCGGGGGGACCATATGGGATACTGGGATTTGAACCACCAACATTCTGAATGCAAGGCAAACACCTTACCTCTATGCTATCTCTCTGGCCCCCAACATCTTTTAAAATTAGAAAATGATCAACAAATGGAACCAAAAATAGGCAGAAGGAAATAACAAAACTTAGAGCAGAAATCAATAAAGTAGAAATAAAAAAAAAAAAATCCAAAAGATCAAATGAAAGCAAAAGTTGGTTTTTGGAAAAAAATAAAAAACAAGATTTATAGTCCACTAGCAAAACTCACAAAGAAATGGAGATAGAAACTTAATAAACTGGATTAGAAATGAAAAGAGAGTCCTGAAGACAGACAGGGGGTGGGGGAGAAGGGAAATGGGGAAGATTGATGGTGGGAAAGTTACACTGGTGAAGGGTAGTGTACATTAGATGACTAAACCCCAATTACAAACATTTTTGTAACCACAGAGCTTAAATAAAGAAATTATTTTAAAAATATAGGTCTGTTTTACTGGTAGACTGAGGGGCAAAGGGTGGTGGTATGGTATGCACTCTGGGAACATGGAGGAGGAAGTTGAACACTGGTGGTGGGATTGGCACTGATTCACTGTATGTCTGAAACCCAACTATGAAGGACTTTCTAAATTATAATGGTTTCAATAAAATAAAATAAAATTCTCCTCTAGTCTCTTTTACTTGTATATTTATATGATTTATCTATTTTTGTCAATTTCACAGAATATTCAAGTAAAATTTAATCCTATTAACATTTAAATTGAAGAAAGAAAAAAATTAAATTGATATAACTTTAAAAAGAAAAATGTACAGTTTTTTTTTAATTTATCAACTTGTTTATAATTATGTGGAATTTCAGGGACTTAGCTTTATCTATCTGTATGTATGTAGGTATCACTACTCCACGATATAAAAGATCTCTCTCATATCAGAAATATAAACATTTATAGTGTGGTAACAACAAATGGGCAAATATATTAGAACTAGAGATTTTATCTACAGTACTGATCTTACCTGGAAAAAAGGAGAATGGTTGAGAGGGACTTTTGGGACACAGGTAAAAAGAAGCGGGCTCTCTGATGGTAGGTGTGGTTTTGGAGCAATGTTGTGAGAAAAGTTTAATTAACAATATTGCAAGTCACAGTACCGCAGTAAAAATGGTAAACAACAACAAAAACTTAAAAGAAGGGGAATTCATGGTACTAGGAAAGACACTCAAATTGTACAATACCCGCCACACAGGGACAAAGTCTTGGGTTAAATTCTTGACAGAGCATGCCGATATCCACTTCCTTGTAGATGCCCTGGTCTCTGAGCACTGCTACATCTAGACCCCTCAGCAACTAGCACAACAGGAAGTAGGAGGAGCAGATAAAAGAGAAGAATGAGAAAGGAAGGGTTGCCTTTACAAATACATGTCAGAAGTTTCACATCTAATTTCATCAATACCAGTTCAGAATTTAGGTGGACAGGCAAATCATTATGAATGTTATGGGTAAAGGAATTTATCATGAAAAAAAAAAGTCTTATGCCATGGGAGGAGCTGTGGAAAGTTGCAGGGAGGAGCTAAAAAATGAATCATTATCTTGTTATTTTGAAAAGCTCAGCATATCCAATGGCTTCCTGGGTATCAGGAAAGGAGAATGGATTGATGAATCTTTAGGAAGCTGTGACCACTTTTAGGGAACCTCAATCGAGCATCTGAGGGGGTGGGTCAGTGTCTGTAAGTGGTCAACAAGTTCAGAATTTGAGAAGAGTTGGACATGCAATGGAAGATAATAGTTCTCCTGGATGCTGCTAGGTAACTGCCTCCATCTGTCACCAGATTGAGTAACTAAACTGACTTTTGAGAATAATGGACACTGTCTCCTGAATTTCACATAAATTCTTCTTTTGGACAATTCTAACTAAGAATCACATACAAAATGTAATGTTGGGAGAATTAGCTCCATAATTAACAAAGGTGATATGGCACAAACTGGCACAATCTATCTTACTGGCATTTTTTTTTTTTTTTTTTTGGTTTTTGGGCCACACCCGGCGTTGCTCAGGGGTTACTCCTGGCTGTCTGCTCAGAAATAGCTCCTGGCAGGCACAGGGGACCATATGGGACACCGGGATTTGAACCAACCACCTTTGGTCCTGGATCGGCTGCTTGTAAGGCAAATGCCGCTGTGCTATCTCTCCGGGCCCACTGGCATATTTTTAAAGCTATAATTTTCTAATGAAAACATTAGTAAAATGTTGCATACATTGAATATAATTCCACTATTTCTTATATAGAAGAAAAATGAATACTCTCTCCTTCAAAAATTTACACAGAAATTCATGTGCTTCTTTTGTTCTTCCTGGATTATGTTTAATTTTTAGCTGAGCTATGTTCCATTTGATTGCCTTTAACTTAAATATTAAAATAGTTAACCATATCAAAAAAGCTCTTCTTTTTATATTCTGTTTTGAAGACTTTTTTATTTTTATAATTAAATTATTTAGTTGAATCACCATGATTGTCAGTCATATGATATAAAATACCTTTCACCAGTGCACATTTCCTGCCACCAATGCCTCTAGTTTCCCTCCCACCCTTCCCCCTGCCCTCTCCCCTTCTGCCTCTGTGGCAAGTATTTTCTCTCTCTCTTTTTCTCTCTCCTTCTTCATCTCTCTCTCCTTTTTTCTTTTAGACACTATGGTTTGCAATTTTTGTAACTGAAGATGGTATCATGCATATCATCTTAATTCTTGTCTAGAGTGAACATTTCCAACTATAAACAACAATCCTATTCTTGATTGATTAATTGGAGAGGGAAATGTTTCAGTTAACATATATTAAAAATCTATTCATATCAAGTATGAAATAGTCATAAATACTTCAATCCTCAGGCCATATTGTATTTTGGTCCCCACTCCTTTTTGTATCTTTTACTTTTATTTTATTATTTTTTCTTTTACTAACTATCCTGTTTTCTTTTACTTCAGCAAGCAGTTGATAATAATCCATCTTGATGGGTTGAACTCAGTTTTCATTCCAGAAAGGTCAGGGTCATTAGCAGTCCAGGTTGAATTAGGATTACTGTAGTTTTCCATTAACTTTTATCACAAGACTCAGTATGACTAAGAGGCAGCCCAAGAAATCTCTTGCTTCCAATACACACCCTTTCCTGTTCACTCTCTTCCATGATGATAGAATCAATCAGTTCAGCCAATAAATTTAGAAGCCCTTACTTGAGATATATTCTTTCTATTTTGTGATTTGACACTAGTACCCTAATGTGATACGAACCACATATCAGATTCTAGTTAAAGCCCACTGTTGTGTTACCCTGGAATCATTTCTCCCTCAAGAGGACAAAGTTGTGAAGACAAAAGGAAAAAAAATCACTAATGAATCGTTATGGATAATACACTGTGATAGTACACTGTGAATCCAGGGTACGTAAATCCTGACTGTGGGAGAAAGAGCTATTTATATAGGTTTATAATTCGGAAATATTTTGCAGCCTGGCTGATATTACCCTGACCTGAAAAGTATTGCCACATAATTAATTTTTAACATAATTTTTATTGTGACAAAAGTGAATTATGAATTGTTCACAGTAATATTTGAAGTACATAGTGACATTGAATCAGGAACATTCCCACCACCAATGTTGTCCTCCCTCCACCTCTGTCCCAGCATACAGTCCATATCCCTCTTCACTACCCCAACCAGATTGCTAGTATAACTGGTCCCCACTTTGTATAGCTTGCTGTAGATTGGGTATTGATTCTGTTGTCATTGACTTTGAATTTGGTGTTAAATCTGATCATTTTTTATTCTACTCAATGTTCATATGACTGTTTGGTCCTGGTACCATCCATATTTTCCCACAATTTATGATATTGTCACATAATTTATACCATGACAGAATCTCAATCTTTTTTTCTCCTCCTCTCTCTTTCTATCTTCCCGACACCCCCCTCACACACACACACACACACCCACACACACCCACACACACACACTCATACACTCTTTCATTTTTGTGGGTTTAATTGACAATGACAAAAAGTTTGCATTTAAAGTTTGCTGATTCAATATATTTAAACTCTGTGTTTCTTCTCTTAATGTAGAGCTCATTTCAATACTTCCTTGTAGAACAAGCCTGGTGATGGAAAACTCTACAATTCTATTTATCTTAAAAGGCTTTTATTTCTCTATAATATTTAAATGATGATTTTGTCAGATACAGTTTGAAAATTTATCAATGATAAATTTATAATTTTTTTAAGAAAATGTATCAGTTAATTATTTGCTATAATTAATTTAGAGTTACTACTTGTTTCTTCTTCAGATTTGGAAATTTTTCAGCTCTTATTTTTTTTAATGCAGTTTCTGTTGTAGAATAATTTTCTGTGGTTGGCTTAATTTCAGTTCTAGAAAACTATTGTATAATTCCATTTTCTCTGAGAATTTAATCTAAACCTAGTGGGTTATATAAGCTAACCAAAACAGGATCTTGACTAGCAAATGTTGGTGTATTATATAAATGAGATGTTTTGACTGATGGTTGATAGCATCATTAGGCTTTGTGATTTCTAAGAGGAAAAAAATGAGAGGAATTCTTAAATGTGAAAATATTTGAGTATATTTTATAGTCAGATATATCCTTTCAAAACATTTATGTGTTAATTGGATATCAGTACCCTACTTTCACAGGCACAACTCTCAAACTGATCTCTTTTTCAAAATTTACAGTTATCAAATTTTTGCCCACATACACTAATTTTAACTTTTTTGAAACAAAAGTTTCTGTTATCAACATAACCCCAATTTGCAGAAAACTTTTTAATGAATATTGACTTTCTCAAAGAAAATATTTGTGTATCAGAAATTCTTGTTTGATACTGCTTTAAAGTAGAGGAATTAGGGGCTGGAGAGGTAGTACAACAGATAGGGTGCTTGCTTTGCATGAACTGAACCGGTTTCATTCCCCAGCATCCCAAAATGATTCCTTGGACATTCAGGAGCAATTCCTGAACAGAGTCAGGAGTAACACTGAGTATCACCAAATGTGGTCCAAAAAACATAACAAAACAAAATAAAATGGGTGAATTAGTAGGGAGTTTACAGTAATAGAAAACTCATAAACTTGATTTATGAGTATATTTTACATAAGACATGCATGTGATTTTCATATACCTTACATAGTAATCTCTTATCAGCTATATGATTTGAATATCTTTTTTTCTATCAGTAAAGTGTCTTTTAATTCTTTATATATTATTTTGCTGTATTTTCATATATCATATATAATTTGTCTTCTAATTCACCTTTGCAAACTTAGGGGTTTTTTTGTTTTGTTTATCATTTTGTTTTTGGACTGCATCCAGTGATGCTCAGAACTTATTCCTGGCTCTGTACTCAGAAATTACTCATGATAGTGCTTAACAGATCATAGATCATAGGTACAAGGGATCGAGTACAGGTAAGCCATGAACAAGACAAGCACCCATACATGATATACTTTCTCTCAAATTGGGTTGTTTATATATCTTGACAATTCCAGATCATGCTTAGATGACTATTGAGTGCACAGATACTTTTCTGTGTTTATTATCATGTTATATGAGAAATAGAACCAGTTTTACTTTCTGATTCCGATACCTTCTGTTTCTTTTCCTTACTGAGCTAAAATTTACAATACTTTCCTCAAATAATAGTGGACTACTAGATAAACTTGCATTATACTTGATCTCTAAGGAAAATCTTTCAGCCTTTTGACATTTAATATTATGTTAACTATTGCTATATTAGATTAGTTATAAGTGGCCTTTATTATGATATAAGTATTCATCTGTCTCAATTTCATATCTCATATTTCATATTTGATTATTAAAATTGGTCAAGTGCTTTCTCTTCATCTATTTACATGATCATCTGATTTTTCTGCTTATCAAATATACATTAGTTAATTTGCATAAGTCAAACTATTCTTATAATTAGGTAAATGTAAATTAAATTCAGTTTGTTAATTTTGTTGCTAATCAATGTTTTTAGGGATATTGGTTTATATTTTTCTTTATATCATAATCAGGTTAATGTTCACCTCATAAAATGTTTTGGAAGCATGTACTCATTTAATTTTTGGAATTATTTAAATTGTAGTTATTAGTTTGTCTTTGAAAGTTTTATAAATTAATAAAACCAACCAGTCCTGGACTTTTGTTTAAGGAAAAGCCTCTAGAATTTTTGTTTGTTTTTTATTTTTCTTCTTGTGTCACAGCTTCCTGCTTGTTCCACAGTTTTCCCAGAAGCTTTGGTTCCCAACAGATGAGCAAAGCCCAAAGACATGGAAAATGAGGGCAGTTATTTCCAGTGTCTGTGAAATGCTTCCATCTGGTTTATGGGGCTACAGGTAAGTAAAAGGACCTGGAAAGTAACTGGAGCTAAAGATGTGCAGGGGCTTTTGAGAGGTCTGGGATTCAGGACCTAATGAGATTTGCAGTGACTTAGAGGTAGCAGATATGTAAATGTTCCCATAGGACCATAACCTTGCAGTATACAGAGTTATGAGGAATGTTTAAAGGTTTCCAAGATGGTACCCACCGGTGTCTGATTCTAGTCTATGTTTCAGAGTTTCCTACCTTTCAGACAAATGCTGTACCTTGGATTCTTTCCCTTTTGCATCAAATGAGGTGTTACTGCTTTGGGTCTCAGAGCAAGCAAAACTGTCCTGCCTTTATGAAGAACTGTCTTCCTCAAAAGAGAGGAGGGCTTGACATTACAGCCCACTTCATGAACCTCACCACAAAGAGTGATGAGTTTATTTAGAGAAATAATTACATTGTGAACTATTCTAACAATGAGAATGTATGAGGAAAATAGAAAGCCTGTCTAGAGTACAGGTGGGGGTGGGGTGGGGAGGAGGGATATTTGGGACATTGGTGGTGGGAATGCATTACCGGTGATGAGGGGTGTCCGGTGATGGGGGGTGTCCTCTTATATGACTGAAACTCAACCACAATCATGTTTGCAATCAAGGTGTTTAAATAAAAAATATTATTAAAAAAAAGAACTGTCTTCCTTTAATTTCTGTGTTCCCTCCCGCTGGGTCTCAATAAAGTTTCCAGGGATTCATTCCTCTAGGTGTAATAGTAGGGCTAGACTGTCAGGTGCCAAGGACAAACTCCTACTCCCAGGAAAAAGATCTTCATTTTCATGAAATCTTTCTGATTATGGCAGAGGTGGGATTACTTCCTCAAGGAAGTCATCTCTCTGTCTTTCTCCTTTGGTTCTGACCTCTTTATCCCTTCCTGAGGAAAGGATCTATTTGTCCAGTGTCAGATCTGGTTCTATATAGGAATAATAGATTAATTCCTATTTTGATGGAGATTTAGGGTCTTCATTGTAGAGAACTTCCCAGGTCAGGTGGGAAGGTAGAGCCTCATTTGCAGAGAAATTTCCCCAAAGCTGGGGCTGGGGCTACTTGAAGGCTCTGTCTATTATATCTATTATATCATCTTTGGCCCTTATTTTCTCCATCTTTTCAAGGTACATTTCAATTCTAACATTCCATTCATCTATTTTCAATCTAATTGGTTTATTTTATTTAAAAAAAACCTTTTTTTTTTAATTTTTTGGGCCACACCTGGTGATGCTCAGGGGTTACTCCTGGCTATTCGCTCAGAAATTGCTCCTTGCTGGGGGACCATATGGAATGCTGGGGATCGAACAGAGAGGTCCATCCTGGGCCAGCCGTGTTTAAGACAAGTGCCCTACTGCTGCACTACCACTCCAGTTCCTAATTGGTTTACTTTATTAAAGTTATTCTATGACAGAATTAGACATGGTAATGTTTTTTAGCATTCTGTAAAGGGCACTACAATTTCTAGGAGTGTTCATCCATAAAAAATGGAGAAAGCATTATCCCAGAATGAAAGTTTTCAAAATTTGTTTGCACAAGCATTATTATATTACAAAAACATAAAATCAGAAAACTATTGATATTCTTAATGTTCTAAATACACACATTGGCCAATTTTAAATATCTCTTAAACATATAAAACTAGATTGGCATTCGAATATTATCATTCAAAAAAAAGATATCTACTTAATTTTTAAGAATACAAAATAGTGCATGCTGTTGAAAATTCTTCTTTTATCTTATTTTATGTTAAAACATAGACTGCTGGAAGCAACTCCCACTATTTCTTTTCTCAATCTGCCTCAAACTCCTCCAAAAATCCCAACTCAATTTCTTTTTTTTTTTCCTCCCTCCATCTGCCTTATCCTTTTCTTTTTTCAGCATGAGAATGCACCATAATGAACCATCTGGCAAATTGGGGCCTACCCTACTGGGCAAAACAGAAGTAGAGCAAGTAGAACCCAAAATCTTCTTTATTGTAAGAATTTTGGCAAACTTATATCCACTTATATCCTTGATCATTTCTCTACTGAAACCCATGCATGCAGGTATCTGTAAAGAATTATGTTTGTTGATAATATAAGCCTGTAAAGTTTCCTGTTTAACTTAAATTCTATGAGTATCAGTTTGCATATATATAAAAGTAATAAAAACATTTAGTTTTTCTAGTATGGTCTTGAGGGTTAAAGGATTGTTACAAAATTTTAGGAATTAAATTATTTCAGGGTTATTACAAAGCATTTAGAAAGATTACATTGAATAAAATAGAACTCTAAAAGTTTTAGTAGGTATCGTCTCAGAAATTAAATCTAAGGCCTATAATAATGCCATAAAACACGTTTATACTGGCTTTTTTAACATAAGTAAACATTAGGATTATACTGTTGGTTATGAGAGATGTTATAAAATTGTACACTTTCTTCTTTCAGGTTTTCTTTATTCTGAGCATGATAAAGACATGATATACTTTTTCCTATCAGTTAAAACATTGGGGTTACTTTTTATAGATAATATAATAACAACCAGTATTTGGGAATGTTATGACACATTGGGACTCTCTCTAAAATTTATTATGTATCATTTTACTTAATTGCCATAGCAACTGTGTAATACAGGGATCATAACTATCTTCTTTTTTTTTCAATTAGGAAGCCTGAGGCATCAGAGTGTTTTGTTAAGCACCAAGAGGACATTTTTTCTTGTCTATTTCCTTAATGTGCTATCTCCTGTAGACTTTAGCAAATATTTGCTGAACGTATTAAAGAAATAGTCAAACCATGCTAGTCTTTCTTAAGCTCAAATCAGGTTTTCAAAATCTTTTTGTTTGTTTGCTTTTTTGTGCAATACCTATGGATGCTCAGGGAAAATTCCTGGATCTGTGCTCAGGAATTACTCCTGGTAGTACTCAGGGTACCATATTCAATGCAGGAGACTAAACTGGGTCAGCAGTGTGCAAGGCAAAACACTACCCACTGTACTATTTCTCCAGCTCCACAAAATATTTACTAAAACAGACACATCCATAATTAAGAACTAATCAACTAGTCAAGGTAAGTTTAAGAGGTAATGTGATGATATGAAAATATGAAACCAATGTGAGCATAATGGTAAGAGAAAATACAATGGGAAAGGTTCTATTGTTATCAGATGGCTAGAGAGATAGTAGAGTGTATTAAGGTACTTGCCTTGTATAAGAGCAACCCTGGTTAAATTCCCAGAACCACATATTCTCCAGGCACTTCCAGGAATAATCTCTGAGATTATAACCAGAGGTTGAGCCCTGAACATCACTGAGTATGTTGTCCTTCCCCACCCCACCCAAGATAAAAAGGTCACCAGAGTAGGATGGGTGACTAATATAGAGAAGAAATTAATTTCACCCTGTAAGCCATGAATAGAGATAAGAGTCGTGAGATATAGGATGACACCCATCTATTAGCCCAAGACAAAGACATTCTCCCACCTTCCTCCTTCCTTAAACCTCTTACTTCGATAAAGCCCACAGGATAGTTACTTCTCTTTCTGCCTTTGTCTCTGTCTCTGTTTCTCTGTCTCTGTCTCTGTCTCAGTCTCAGTCTCTGTCTCAGTCTCTGTTTCTCTCTCTCTTTCTCTCTTTCTTTCTCTCTCTCTACTATACCCCTCCTGGTATAGGGAATTGGTTTTAATAAAGAAAGAGGAGCACTGATTTTTGGCTCAGGCAGAGAGCACGAGGCAAAAGGCCATCAATGCCATGATCATCCTTTCCTGACTGGCTCATTTTATTATTTCTTTACTGCTTCCTTGCTTCTTTAGACCCATTTGTGTGGAATTTAGAAATGATGGTGCATAGGATGACTATCACAACCTAAGGATTTTTATTTTACAGTAAAAGGTACTTTCTGCTTCTTCATACTATTCGTATTTTGAGGACTGGCATTTTGGGGCTTATATTAGAGGTACTGCTAAAATGGAGACTGAAGTAAAAGCCACTTAGTACACACATTTGCTTCACTGATCCCCAAAGATCCACAGTCCTAGGAGAATTGTAGGCTTAGGGATCTGGAAAAAGCATCTCTAAAGATTGATGGTTTCTCTTGTTCATTATCCATATGGTGATACACATGACTCAGTGGTTTTCAGGAGCATTTCAATTTTACTACCCTTAGTTAGAAGGAAATTAGAACCAAGTTCACATGTTTGTAAGCTGCTATTAAAACTACTAATCAGCATATTCATCCAATTATAGTTTATTTTAAAGAAACAAAATAAAGGAGTGATTCTCAAAGCATGCCTGGATCAAATGCATCACCTGAGTCAGGAGAAACTACCTGGATGCTAAAAGCAATATATGGTGTGTGTGGTGAGTGTAGGGGAGGGATAGTAAGAATGTATTCTATTGTTGGTCTTTTTAGTTTAAATTACAATATTGGATGATTTCAATCAGTTAAAAATGCTCTCAGTTGCAATTTACTGTTAAAGCTAAAGAATTGAATGAGGCATGAGTTCACAAGCTCAGTAACATTTTAGATGAATTATTAAGGGAAAATTTATATTTTAAGTCCTACTTGAAAATATATTTGTCACCCTTTTTAGGATCTTATAGGGCAATTAGAAAAGATTTATTCACTGATATATTCCTTTGAAGAAACCTCCTCTTTTCTTCAGGAACCACCAAAGAGTGATTTTTAAGCATGCCTGTACCAGAAACTTCAGCATTAGCTAGAATGTATGTCATGAGACCTAATTAAATTAAGGTGGGGTTTGGAGGCACTGGGACTTTCAAATGGTACTCATTCCCTTGGCCATTGCTCAATGCAAGGGCTTGGGAATTTTGTTTTATTTAGGCCCTGTGGTTCCAGGGTGCAGTGATTACCAGGGCCATGCCAACCATGCCTGAGGATCTCCAGGACTAGCTCTGGTGGTGCTGTAGAATTGGGGTGGATCACATAAAAAATATGTACCTTAATCTCTGTACTCCTCCTATCTATCAATTCCTATTAAAGTGTTTCAAAGCTATAAATGTAGTGAAAATGTAGTACAAGGTGGAAGAGAATTTGGGAAAGGGATGAGATAAAAGAGAATGAGGAGAGCTGAAATAGATTATAAAAAGGCCAGCCATTCATTCACTTGATTATAATTTATTTGGTATAAAATGCATACATTAAATTATATAGGATGTGATATAATATGTAATGAATAAGCATACAGTATATAAAATACATACATAAATAATAATATATTATTATAATAAGTAATAATATATAATATATAATACTATATATAATATATAAATAAGTAATATATTACTTATTAGGCACCAACTTTATGAAACCTAACATGGTTATATACCAACAACATTAAAATTATCTAAAGAATCTGTAGAGATTAATTAGATTACAAAGATACTCATCTTTTTAAGTTAACAGGAGACTAGATGGTCAAAAAGTAATGTTCTTTAGATAGAAAAAAAGAGTATTAAAAGACCCTATAGACCTATGGTGTACTTGAACAACTAATTCAGCTCATTTTTTATTGTTATAATATTATGGTTGTAATAAAGAACTTAAGGATGAGTGTGAGGCAAAAGAAGGTGGTGAAGTCAAGTATAGACTAGACCATATACTGCTTTGCAAAACTTGTGTGGAACTGTGTTTAATTCCTAGCACCACAACAGAAGGATCATGAGTTTAAATGAATAGAGATTTGCTTCTCTTACATAGATACAAATAGTAGCTTACATAGAATAGTCACAATAGTCAATAGTCAAATTTTATATGGTGAGAGTAGAGAAATAAAACAGTTAAGATGTTTAGCTTACATATAGCTAACCCTGGTTAGAGCCCCTGACTATGTATGTCCCCCCCACCAAGGATTGCAATAAGGAGTAATCTCTCAGCATATAGCTACACATAAGTCTTGAGTTTAGCCAAGTGTGGACCGTCCCCACAGCAAATTATATATGGTGTTTACATAAAGTCAGCAAGAAGCTTTCATTCTTTTGTTTAATGACCTTTGGTTCTAGCTTCCATCTTCAAAGACTCAAGATAGTTTTTGAAATTCTTAACATCACATGCTCTAGGCATAAAGAAACAAAAGAACATGTATCCTCCTCCTCTCAGTCTGAGTGAGCCATCCTTGCCTCCTCTTGACCAGTGCTCATCTCTGGCTGCATGAGCCATTTATGAAGCCTCATTATGTGTAACTGAGCACTTGTCTGGCCCTGACAGATTCAGTGAACTGGAAAGATACCTCAAAAAGGGCTGAGTGCATGCTTTGCATGAGAGAGACCTAGACCACAACTGGGAGTGACCCTCAGAACAGTCATGAAAGCCATAATATTTTGCAGCTCCACAACAGGATGCAGCAAGACAGAGACACTTGTCACTAGCTTAATTGTGAGTGTAGCCTGCACAAGAGACCAGTGCTGCCACCACAGAGGGTGGCCATGCCCCCAAGTTCATACAAAGGGACAAGCCAGCTGCTTCCATCTGTGGCTGTGTATTTCTTCTAGTCAGTCAACCACAGCAAAACACATATAAAACACCAAACTGCAAAGGTGACAGTAGATAAACAATGCATGCTTAGAGAATGCAGAATGCTAGCTCTAAAGGCCCAACAAGTATCAGTCCCCTATATAGCCTCTCCAATAAGGACGTTAGAAAAAAATGTGGAGGATGTTAAAAAACAAAAAAACCTCAAAGAAAGCATGGAATGAACTGAAAGAATCACAATTAAGAGTCAAGAAGATATAAAAGTAGAAATTAGAAAACTTCAAATTAAAATAATATGAATGAAAAACATGTAGGTGAAATGAAAAACTCACTGGAATCTCATTAGCAGAGTAACAGCTACTGAGGACACAATCAGTGAGCTGGAAGATGAGCTGCATACAATAGAAGAGAGTGGGAAAGAGCCTTAAAATAAACAATCAGAAGATGCAAAAAAATCCACAAAGAAAGGGAACAGTCAACATTGGAGTGCTAGAGACCCAAAAAGAAAACCCCAGTGAAGAAACAACTGTCAAAGACATCATTGCCGAAAAGTTCCCAGAGCTAAAAGTGCATAAAACCACATCCTGGATGCCTGAAGAGATCCAAAGAAAAGCACCCCAAGGCACATCCTAGTCACAATGATGAAATCCACAGATAAGATATGACATTGAAAGCATGAAGATCAGAAAAAGGATATTACATACAAGGAATCATTCTTGAGATTTATAGTAGATTTATCACAAGCTGTCCTCAAGGTCCAAAGGCAGTGGTGAGATATAGTGACAAAACTTAATGAAACGATTGCTTCATCAAGAATACTTCACTTAGACAGACCTTCATTCAGGTTTAAAGGAAAGTTTCACAACTTCACGGATAAACAGTAGCTCAAAACTTAATAGACTCAAAACTGACCCTAAAAGAAGAACTGAAGGCTCTACATTAAAGCAAGGCAACAAATAACAAACTTCTACTAAAAGATGACACCTAATACATGATAATCATCTCTTTCAATCTTAATGGATAAAATGTTCCAGTCAAAAGACACAGAGTAGCAAAATGAATTAAAAAAAAAAACAATTTGAATCCAACATTTTTTTTGCCTACAAGAAACACATATGAATAGTCAGATCAAATACAGACACAAAGTCAAATACTGGAGGACAATCATTCAAATAAACAATATCCTTAAAATGACTGGGATAGCTATATTAATATCAGAATTTACAGATGTTAGGCTTAAAAAGGTAATAAGAGACAGAGATGGATATTACTTAATAATAAAAGCATATGCACAACAGGAAGAAATCACACTCCTAAACATACGAACTCAATGGGGGCTAAAAAAATACTTAAAATAATTGCTGATAGATTTGAAGGAAGACAACAATAGCAACACTGTAATAGTGGGAGAATTCAACACCACCATGTCAGCCCTTGATAGGTCAACCACGCTAAAACCTAACAAGGACATACTGGATCTGAAGGAAGAAATGGAATTTTATCAATTTTCTTTTCAAATCATGATGCATTGAAAATAGAAGTGAATTACAAATAGAGAAAAAAATTTTAATACCTGGAAATTAAACAGCTCACTACTGAACAACCAGTGGATCAGAGATGAAATAAAAGAGGAAATCAAAAGATTTCTGGAAACAAATGAGAATAAAGACATGAATTATCAATATTTGTGGGACATGACAAAAGCAGTATTTTTGTTGTTGTTGTTGCTTTTGGGCCACACCCAGTGACACTCAGGGGTTACTCCTGGCTATGCACTCAGAAATAGCTCCTGGCTTGCGGGACTATATGGGACGCCAGGGATGGAACCAATCCTGGTTCAGCTATGTGCAAGACAAGCACCCTACCACTGTGCTACCGCTCTGGCCTGACAAAAGCAGTATTGAGAGAAAAACTTAGGACTTTGCAAGCATTCATCAGGAAGGAAGAAAAGGCCTATATAAGTAACTAATGTCACAGTTTAAAAAAATTAAAAAATGGTCAACAAAATGAACCAAAAATAGGCAGATTGAAGAAAATAGTAAAGCTTAAAGTAGAAATTAATGAAATGGAAACCCAAAATAATCGAATGAAAATCAGAATGTTCAATGAAAGCAAGAGTTGGTTTTTGAAAAAATAAACACAAGAGCTAACTCTCTATGAGCAAGTCTCACAGAGGAAGAGAGAGAGAAACTTAATAAATTGAATTAAAAATGAAAATAGGGAGGTCATCACAGATACTACAGAAATTCAAAGGATAATCAGAGGTTAACTTTGAGAAACTTTATGCCATAAAACAAGAGAACCTGGAAGGAATGGATACATTCTTGGACTCCCAAGGTTGAACCAAGGTAATATGGGATATCTGAACAGACAGATCATTATTGAGGAAATTAAAATGATAATCAAAAGGTTTCTCCCCCCGAAAAAGCCCAGGGTGGATTCACTAGTGAAATATTTCAAACCTTTAAAGAGGCCCTATTGCCATCTTTTTAAGGATCTTCCAGGAAATTGTAGAAACAGAAACACTCCCAAGTAGTTTCTATGGAGCTAACATCACTCTGATTCCAAAAGCAGACAGAGGTGTCACCAAAAAAAGGGAGAAAAAGGCCAATATCTTTGATGAACACAGATGCAAAGATCCTTAACAAAATAATAGCAACTAGGATTCAATGGCTCATCAAGAAGTTCATACAACACAACCAAGTAAGATTCATTACAGGTATGCAAGGATAATTTAACATACATATGTAAGTCAATGAATTAAATATACCATATCAACAAAAGTAAAAATAAAACTCATATCATATTAAGATGCAGAGAAAGCATTTGACAAGATTCAACATCTATTCATAATAAAAACTTTCAACAAGGTGGAAATGACCTTTTCTCGATATAGTCAAGGCCACGTATCACAAGCCCATGGCAAATATTATACTCAATGTACTCTAAGATCTTGCACAAAACAAGGCTACCTCTTCACACCACTTCTATTCACTATAGTACTGGAAGTACTTTCCATAGTAGTCAGGCAAAAAAAAAAAAAAAAAAAAGATATCAAGGGCATCCAGTTAGAAAAGAAAGAAGTCAAGCTCTCATTGTTTAAAGATGACATGATACTGTTCTATAAAATCCTAAAGACTACTTAAAAGCTTCTAGAAGCAACAGTTGTGTATAGTAAATTGGATAGCTACAAAATTAATACACAAAAATCCATGGTATTTTATATACAAATAAGAAAAGAGAAAAATACATTAAAAAAACAAAAATCATATTCACAATTGTGTCTCAGAAATCCAGTACCTTGGAGTCAACTTAACTCAAGAGGTGAAAGATCTATACAAAGAAAACTATAAAACACTGCTTCAAGAAAAAAAAAAGAGAACACAAGGACTGAAGACACATACCCTGCTCATGGATTGGGAGGATTAATATCATTAAAATGACAATACTCCCCAAAGTATTGTACAGGTTTAATGCAATTCCTCTAAGGATACCTATCAAAGAAATGGATCAAACATTCCCGAAATTCATTTGGAACAATAAACACCATGAACAGTTAAAGCAATCCTCATTTAATTGTCATTAATACAGCATGGTCTTGGAATAAAGACAGACACTTAGATTAATAGAATAGACTTGAGTATTCAGAGACTGACCTCCAAACATACAATAAATTAGTCTTTGATAAAGGGGCAACAAATACAAGATGGAGCAAGGAAAGCCTCTTCAACAAGTGGTGTTGGGAAAACTGGTCAATTACATGCAAAAAAGTGCACTCAGACCTCTTCTTAATACAAGGCACAAAGGAAAAATCAAAATGATTTAAAGACCTTGACATCGGACCTGAAACCATAAGGTACATAGAAGAAAATGTAGAAAAAACACTTCATGACATTGAGACTGAAAGAACCTTCAAGAATGAAGCATCGGGGCCGGGCGGTGGCGCTAAAGGTAAGGTGCCTGCCTTACCTGCGCTACCCTAGGACGGTCCACGGTTCGATCCCCCGGCGTCCCATATGGTCCCCCAAGCCAGGAGCGACTTCTGAGCGCATAGCCAGGAGTAACCCCTGAGCGTCACCGGGTGTGGCCCAAAAACCAAAAAAAAAAAAAAAAAAAAAAAAAAGAATGAAGCATCACTGGCCAAACGAATGGAAGCAAAAATAAACAAATGGGACTACTTTAAAATGAGAAGCTTCTGAACTTTGAAGGAAATGGAAAAGCCCTTTGCACTCCTACACTAATTGCTACACTGTTCATAACAGCCACAATATGGAAACAACCCAAGTGCCTAAAAACAGATGACTGGACAAAAAAGTGGTACACAATGAAATACTATACAGATGTTAAGAAAAATGAAGTCATAAATCTTTTATACATAGATGGATGTGGGCAGTATTATGCTGAGTGAAATGAGTCAGAGAAAGAGAAATAAAATAACTGAACTCATTTTGAAATATTAAAAATAACATAAACACTTATTCTTCTGTTAGGTAACCTTACAAACACTCTTTCACCTTTGAAGCAATATTCATATTATTTATTAGTATTTAGGGTCTTGGCACTTCATAATTATTTCTGTACCCTTGTGACAGTTAAAGAAACTTTAAAGGAAAATGCCAAGATAATCTGTAAGCCATAAATTCAGGAGTTAATTTTATGTAGAAGGAGTCCTGTTTTCCTGCTCAGGTTGGTTTTGTCTGCATTGACTCATCAACTAGCATGACTTTTAGTGAAGTTTGTAGCCCACCATATAGTAGCAACCCTGCTTTGAGCAGAGGGTGCTTGGATCCTGTCTGTCTTTTAGTTTGATTTGCATCTCCCTCATGATAATGATGTGGAGCATTTTTTTCATGTGCCTCTTGGCCATCTGTATTTTTTCTTTGAGGGAATGTCTGTTCATTTCTTCTCCTCATTTTTGATGGGATTATATGTTTTAATAGTATCCAAATATAATATTGATGAGGTCCGGGAGGCTCAGTCCATGGTAGGAAACTTACCACAAATAGTGGGCCATGCAGTTAGAGCAGAGAAGGGACCAATATAACAATATTAGTTGCAAATTATCATTCTGGACAAAAACTGGGTGCTAAAAAGAGATAAAGTGATATGCATGATACCCCTTCAGTAACAACATTGCAAACCACATTGTCTAAAAGAAAAAAAGGGAGGGGGAGAGAGAGAAAGAGAGAGAGGTGGTGGACATTATATTACTGTCACTCAATTGTGAGTGTCATTACAAATAATCTTTGTTACTGTGTATCTCATGGTGATTCAATAAAATTGTTTATGAATTAAAAAAATAAAAAACAAGCTAGAGTGGCTGGAGTGATAGTACAAAGGATAGGGTGCTTACACAGCATGCATCTGACCCAGGTTTAATTCTCAGCTTCCCCGATGATTCCCTAAGACCTTTCAGCAATGATCACTGAGTACAGAGCTGGGAGTAAGCCTTGGTCACCACCAGATGTTGCCCAAAAAACAAACTTCTAGCAAATTAAAAGATAGAGGCTAGAAAATTGTATGGAGTCCCAAAAGTATAACATTGCAGTTTAGGATATTTAATATCTCATCCTTACCCTCTGCAAGGTAAATCAAGTCGGAGGAAAACTAAAGCCATAAAACTATTATGATCTTTATAAAATGTTTAGATCATGTTAAAGTTGTCATAAAATATTAATCACATACCATTCTTCTCTTGGGCATGTGGTTCAGTGAGACCTCAATAAAACAGTTATTGGAGTTAAGATTTACTAAGCTATTATATAATTATACAATCACTACAATACTCCTGTAAGGTAGATTCTATTACAGATTTCATTTAAGAAGTCAAGAAAAACTGAGGGTCAAGGTGATTCAGTAATTGGCCAGCAACACATGCTACTTAGTGGTACCAACAGGATCCAAGCACCATCTGCTTTAAGCAGGGTTGCTACTAATATGATGGGCTATAAAACTCACTTGAAATGATGCTAGTTGATGAGTCAGTGCAGACAAAACCAACCTGAGCAGGAAAACAGGATTCCTACTACATAGAATTAACTCTTGAATTTGTAGCATAAATATTATCTTGGCATTTTTTTAAAGTTTCTTTAACTGTCACAGAGGGTACAGAAGTAATTATGAAGTACAAAGATTCTAAAAATCAAGGCCCTAATTAATCAAATCTAATTAATGAATCAATAAATATTGTCTCAAAGGTGAAAGAGCTTTTGTAAGTTACCTAACAGAAGAATAAGTGTCCATGTGGCCTTAGAAATACCCAGGCAAACATGAAAAAAAGCGAATGCAGACCTCTATCTAACACCATGCACAAAGGTCAGTTCACAATAGATTAAATACCTTGATATCATACTTGAAACTATAAAGTTTATAGAAGAAAACATAGGCAAAAAAATTCGTGACATCTTCAAGGAGAAAATAACCACTGTCCAAAATAATGGAAGCAGAGATAAACAAATGGGACTACTTTAAACTGAGAGGTTTCTGCACTTCAAAGGAACAGTAAGGAGGGTAAAAAGGTCACCCACGGAGTGGGAGAAACTATTCACACAACACTCATCAGATAAGAAGCTATAAGGTACTGACAAAACTTAACAAGAAAATAAAAGTAACCCCATCTAATATCTAACATCAAAAAATGGGGAGAAGAAATGAACAAACATTTCCTCAGAGAAGAAATACAGATGGCCAAAAGCACATGAAAAAAAAAAAAGCTCCACATCATTAATCATCAGGAAAATGCTAATCAAAACAACAAAGTGGTATCATATCATGCCACAGAGACTGACACACTTCACAAAGAATAAGAACAACCACTGCTAGTGTGGATGTGAAAAGAAAGGAACTTTCATTCACTGCTGGTGAGAATGCCGTCTAGTCCAGTCTTTCTGGAAAACAATATGGATATTCCTTAAAATACTGGACATTGAGCTCCCATATGATCCAGCAATACCACTCCTAGGGATATACCTCAGGACCACAAAAACACAATACAATAAATGCCCTCTGCATGCCTATTTTCATGACAGTACTATTTATAATACTCAGAATCTGGAAACAATCCAGATGCCCAACAGATGAGTGTCTAAAGAAAGCATGGTACATCTACACAATAGAATACTATGCAACTGTTAGAAACAAAAAGAAATTTGCTTATACATGGATGTATATGGAGACTATTACTATGTTGAGTGAAATAAGTCAGCAAGAGAGAGAGAGAGATAAGCACAGAGTAGTCTCACATATGGGATTTAAGAAAAATAAAAAACACTAAAATAATAATACCCAGAGACAATAGAGTTGAACGCTGGAAGGACCAGGCCATGATAAGAAGCTTATCACAAAGAGTGTTAAGTGCAGTTAGAGAAATAACTACACTAACAACTACCATGACAATGACAGGCAGGGGGTGGGGGAGGAGGGAAATGGGGAACAATGGTGGTGGGGAAAGTTGCACTGGTGAAGGGAGTGTGCATTTTATGGCTGAAACCCATTTATGAACATGTTTGTAACCATGGTCCTTAAATAAAGAAATTATAGGGAGAAAGGAGATGGGGGTGTTGGTGGTGGGAATGTTGCACTGATGAAGGGGGTTCTTTTTATAACTGTAACCCAACTACGAACATGTTTGTAATTATGGTACTTAAATAAAGATATGATTCAAAAAAAAGAAAGTATATATTAAATAATAAATAAAAATTAAAAAAAAAGAAAAAATACTCAGATTTCTGAGTATTTGCTGAGATTTCAAAGAGCTATTCTGAGATTCCCAAACTTACCTGTGTAATTTGAGGAGAAAAATCTTTGAATGTCAAAGTCTATTCCTACTTTAGCTCTGAGGATTTTACTCTCTTTTGGCTTATCATCTTTCCCAGAGACGTTTACTTATTTCAAGGAAATGATAAACAACTGAAAGAAATCTGGAAGTACCTTACATCTTGGGAGGTTTTCTTGAGCCAAAATATCTGCTAAAATTGTTTCAAAGGGCAGATTTTTGATCATTGTAAGTTGTTCTGAGTCAAATTTGGCTGTAGCTAGAGGTTATTTACCAGGTTATAGACTTGAATTTATTTCCTTTCCTACAAATTTCCAACTCCACCAGCAAAATGAAGGGCAGAAATAGAGGATCCTTGGAACCTGTCTGCTTGGGGGGCAAGACAGAAAATCACCAGAATTGAAAATCACCAACAAGGGCTGGTGCAAGCACCAGGCATCAGCCTTGTCTGTACTAGCCTAGGACTGACCGCATTTCAATGCCCCTGGCGTCCCATATGGTCCCCCAAGTCAGGAGCAATTTCTGAGCGCATAGCCAGGAGTGACCCCTGAGTGTCACTGGGTGTGGCCGAGAAACAAAACAAAACAAAACAAAGAAAGAAAATCAACAACTTTTTGTTTGTTTTATTTTCCCTTAGGAAAACAGGGTTCCTTAATTGTGAGGATTTTTCATTACTGCTTCTGGAAATCCAATAAACATTTTGTTGCAGAATTTCTTCATTCCTTCTTCTTTGCTCCAAAAGAGAAACTTCATCCCAGATCATAAACTCTGAAGATAATGAAAGAGATAAGATCTCCCTCCTCTTCTTTCTTTTATTCTCAGATGGAAATAATTCAGGGTCTTTGAAGACCAAATCAGGAAAGTTTGGAAGGTATGTAATTATTTAGTGTACTTTTTTCTAGAGATGACTGCGGGGATGGGGGAGATTTAGGATCACTTAGGCCTGAAGATATAAGGTAATTAATTGTAAATGAGAGCAACCAAAGCTCTGTCTTTGCCTTTTTATGTCTTTCTGTCTCTCTTTCATTCTTTCATCACACACACACACACACACACACACACACACACACACACACACACACACACACACACACACACACACACACACACACAAATGTCCTTGAATCCTTTTAACTAAAGGTTTATCCACAATAAAGTTATTTCACTGTCAGCTTATTCATTTTCTTGTAAGAGGCAGAGCATTATCTTAGCCCTAATGTATGTTTTTCTTTTCTTTCTTTCTTTCTTTCTTTCTTTCTTTCTTTCTTTCTTTCTTTCTTTCTTTCTTTCTTTCTTTCTTTCTTTCTTTCTTTCTTTCTTTCTTTCTTTCTTCTTTCTTTCTTTCTTTCTTTCTTTCTTTCTTTCTTTCTTTCTTCTTTCTTTCTTTCTTTCTTTCCTTCCTTCTTTCTTTCTTTCTTTCTTCTTTCTTTCTTCTTTCTTCTTTCTTTCCTTCTTTCTTTCTTCTTTCTTTCTTTCTTTCTTTCTTTCTTCTTTCTTTCTTTCTTTCTTTCTTCTTTCTTTCTTCTTTCTTTCTTCTTTCTTTCTTTCTTTCTTTCTTTCTTTCTTTCTTTCTTTCGTCTTTTCTTTTCTTGCCATACCTTGCTGTGCTCAGGTTTTACTCCTGACTCTGTACTCAGGAATTACTCTTAGAATGGCTCAGGGACCTTATGGGATGCTGGGATTGAATCTGCTTTGTACAAGCTCTGGTGCATGCAAAGCAAACATCCTACCTACTGTACTATTAGTATAGTGTTTGTTTTTTTCAACCTGGATAAACTGGCTTTTCACTAATTTCATTCACCTTTCCCAAAGCCTTAAAATCTCTTTCCAGTATACTAACTTTAACTGAAAACAAGTGTATGGGGGAATAGATCAGGCAGATCAGAAACATCTATAACTGTAATAACACTAAGATGGTTTGTATTTATTTTCTAGCTACTTTACTTTCCTAGCTATTTTACTTAGCTAAATAAATTACCTTATATATAAATTTAGAATTACCTTATATGTTTGATATCTCTCAGTCTTTCTCCCTCTCTCAAAATATTTTAACTTAGAACAGAAAAAAATTAATTATAATAAAAATTTGAATTAATTACCTGGATCTTAACCACTCTATTATTTTGACATCAGAAAATGTCACTACTTAGGTGTAAGATACTCTAGAGAAGGAAATCATGAAAGCTCATAGACTCACACCATTCTCAGAAGAGAATTAAGCCAAGCTGCTAAAGTTCATGGGTACACTAGTATCCTAGCTAGGCTCTGGGCACCCTCAGGTGGGAGTGGGCTGAGTCCCTGCACTGCCAAAGCGCCAGAAGCCACACCCATGTTCCACAGTCACCACCATGTCACCTCATTAGCCCAGCAACACAGATTTGCAGTTCCTAGACATCTCAAAATTCTTTAACACTGACACCCCAGTAGAAGCACAGAAAATTAGATGGAAAAGTAGCAACAAACCTCAACAAACAAAACAACAACACAGATTGTTCACCTAAGCAGTAAACCACTTGTTAGCCTCCAGACAAAATGTGATGACTCCACTTTGTGATATAAAAATTTTCACAGATTTTCTTTTACTGAAGTTTTTTGTTCAATAATTCAGTTATCATTAAGTTGTACCAAGCAATATAAAATAAACTATTTTATGCCTGCTAAAGGGGAAGACTTTAGGGGTAGGCTGAGAAATAGGGAGCAATGGTGAAATAATGTTTTTATTATTTCTTTTCTACAGACTAGCTCAAAGTGTTGAGCTAAATATGTGGGCACTAAACTAGTAGGGGTTGAGGTAAGACCATGACTTGAGTTTTTCTGCCTAAGTGCTCACTTGTTCTATGACCTTCTTAAGCCTCCCTGAACCTAGACAAACATCTTACGATATTTGCTAGGTACTGGATTTTGAGCAAAATACTCTGAATCAAAAGATGTGGACTCCACCCTCCAACGGACTACTGTTTTCTTTGGGAGGTAACTTATATTCTCATCTTATAACTATGTAGACAGCTCAGTGTTTTTCAGAACCATTTTATGGTATAGTTACTTGTATATTTATTGTCCTAGATACAGCAGACATTCAAAATGAGTTGAAAGTAGTATTAGTGATAAACATAGGCAGCTTAGAAGAAAAAAAATGAAGACTTTGGAGTCATGCCAATATTCATTTAAGTCCTGCTTCTGCACTTTCTGGTTTTATGACTCTAGGTGAATAGAGCTTTCAGGGCCTCAGGTGCATCAGCCTAATATCTTGTAGATGCCTATTATTCTGGGTATCTTAGAATGATGGCAAGGTCTCTGAGCAAATGCAAGAATATCCTTAATACAAAGGATGTGAATAAGAACCACTTTCTGTGCAGTTGTTATTCTTATTAGAACTTCTGCCTCATCACCTTCCTAAATGAGTTTTAGCTCTTCATGCTAAGCTTATGACACTTCCTCTAGGTATTTCAACATGAGCTTCTGTTAAGTCTGTAATCATAGGTACTTCTCTTTTATCTTCATTTAGGCAAGGAATATTCAAAGCCATGGTTCAATCAAGTGCAACCTAGCAACATAACATCCTTGGTTGTAAAAATGCATGTTAAGATGTCAAAACTGAGAGCTCTCCACCCCATGCCTTGCAGGTGTCCACTCTCTTCCTCAACAGGCTCATCAAGAAACAGGTTAAATTTGGAGCAAAAGTCTTTGAATCAGAAACCTTTTCTATTAGGGTATCTTTATACGAAGTGTAATTGCCTTAGTGAATTTTGTTCCTATGTTATGGGTTCTTTCAACAGAAATGACCAGGCACCAGGTCAATCCCTAGTTAGAATGTTCCTGGAACCCACTTTGGAAGAAAAAGGGTCACATACTTGTGATCCAGGATGTTTTACAAAGAGTTATCCCTTTTCTCTGTGCCCATGCTGGGCTTAACTCCCACAGATAGGCTGCTGTGCCTCAAGAAGCCTCTGAGATTGGATGACTCTAGCACAGTAACATCAAATCTGTCCATTGTTTTCTCTAAAGCAGTCTCAGAAAAAGGAAATACTGCCTATGTTGAAATGGGGCCTCAGAAAAACAACAACAACAAAATTTCACTGCAGATTCAGAGTACCCTACCTTCTATTTGCTCCATAGGGAAATACACAGTAACAAAACTCCAGGTTCACTACCAGGTACTCTGTTATTTAATGTAGCTCTAACTTACCCCTTTCTGTGATTCAGACAGGGAAGGAGAACAAATTGTGTTGATTTTCAGAGTCTCGGAAATAAGCTCTTTTGCTAGTTCTGAGCTTGCTTGCCTGATATAGAAGAGAGCTCTTCCCCAATGCTTAAGCTCTTTCTCTGCTTCCCTGGCACACTGCATAGAATTGGCAGAAGTGTCTATTTCTGATGAGAACTATGTGCATAGCATAAAATGCTTTTATACTAATTTGTCTGTAGTTTGGGATGCACCTGGAATATGTCCAGGTAAGCCTTTTGAATATTCTTTGTTCTATACTTGCACTTTAAACAATTGGCCTTCTCATTTATGAATCCATTTAGAGTTGACATCAGTATTGAGGCTTACTTATTTTATTTGGTTTTAACCCAACAAAGACCCAGTGAATCTAGGGAAGAGATAGGGCAAAACATGGGCTCTAGATTATGGAAAGGGATGGAAAAATAAAAGATAGAAGGAAGGAAAGATGGAAGGAAGGAAGGAAGGATGAAAGGAAGGAAGAAGAAAGGAAGAAGGAAGAAATAAAGGAAGGAAGGAATGTAAGGGAAGAAAGGAGAAAAGGGGCTGAGGGAGTGAGGGAGGGAGGAAGGGAGAAAATCAAGAACATGTCTAGAGGTGTAGCAAAGAAACTACAGTCAGAGGCTTTGACATTACCGTTAGTTTAGAGATGAGGGATCTCTATATATGTAAAACACTAGACCCCACACCAAAATTTTGGAATGCAAAATACAATAATTCAAATAAAAATGTGTCTATCAAGGAGTAGGAGGGAATATGAGAACATTGGTGGAAGGATGAGATTGGGAAGGCTAATGGGATTGGAGTTGGTAATATTGCATGCCCGAAATCCTATTGTAAACTACATTGTTGATCACAGTGTCTAAATTAAAAAAAAAGAAAAAGAACCCGTAGTGTTATTGTTATTATTAAGTCTCTTACACTATTAATAAAAACAAGGAAATGTTATTCTAGAAAATATTTTGTTCTTCTTTCTGCCAGATTGTCTCTCAGTTAAAAATTGTGAGTCTTTTCTCTTTAGGAATGACAGTACTTTCAGGTGGAGACTAAAATTTTGTGCAAAGTTCTCAATTGGATGCTCACAATCTGATGAACGTTTTGTAGATGCCATAATCAATTTATTGTCAACAAGAATTTATGTAAATCACATCTTTATTTAATAGAGTTTCTTAGGTCTTCTTCCCATCCTCCCTCCCTCCCTCCCTCCCACCTTCCTTCCTTCCTTCCTTCCTTCCTTCCTTCCTTCCTTCCTTCCTTCCTTCCTTCCTTCCTTCCTTCCTTCCTTCCTTCCTTCCTTCCTTCCTTCCTTCCTTCCTTCCTTCTTTCCTTCCTTCCTTCCTTCTTTTTTTTTTTCTTTCTTACACTCAAAGTGCTCAAGACCTACTCCTACCTTGCCACTTAGGACTCAGCACTTAGGTCTGCAGACCCAGACCTCTTCCACACAAAGAAAACACTCAGCCTATAATTTATCTCTAGGCTTAGAAACTCATAGCTTTCCCCTTAATTCCAAATCTTTATTCCTGCTTTGTTTGTTTTAGGACCATGGACCCAGAAGTTCTCAATGTTTACTCCTGGTTTTATGTTCAGGGATCATTCCTGGCGAGTTCAAGGATCAAACCTGAGTTAGCCACAGCAAGAAAAATGACTATTGCTCCAGCCCCTAGTTTCAAATATTAAGAAAGTTGGTAATCAATTTGAGGGAGACGAGTCCATATGAAACAGAAAGATAATGTGTTTATCTAATTGTAAATATTTCAGCTCCTACTAAAAGGGGATCCACCAGAGGAAGTGGTAAGAGTTGAGATGACCCATAGAGAAATAAACCAATCAACCTGCCCCCAAATGGAAGAGGTGGAAGAAATATGTGGGAAATTTGTAAGTAAAGTCTGGGGATGGAAATAAAATGGGCACTTCTACCTGTAGTAATATAACATAATAAATTAATATAATGTATACTATGATATGATAGGCTAGAATATGATATATGATATAATATAACAACATATCACGTAAATTCTAGTTTTTATGTATCATCAAAGCTGCTAATTCTAGGTGTCTTAGAGAAATTTTCCATCCCTCTGGAGATAAAAAAATATTTCTTTGCTCATCAGCAGATTTTCCTGTTGAAGATGAAGTGGGACTCAAAAGATCTATAGCGAGAGGATATTCCAGAAGTGAGAGGGCTGGTTTGATTCCAGTTCAGTTCATCTGTTCTTCCTGTACACCTTCTACTGCTGATTATTTTCTCTAACCTATTTTTTGAAAAATGAATGTATAAAAGTTAAGAAGTGGAGTAAAGCAACACACAAAGCATTTTGACATGGTCACCATGTGATGTGTTTGGTCTTTGAGGTGAGGGATGAGGGTATAAAATCTTAATTCAACATGTTTTCTTTGATTGATGTGTCTGTATCTTATTATATATGTTATCCCATTGAATCTTCATGGGAGAGATAGTTCATTAACAATTATCAAGCCTTTATGAAGATGACAAGTTGGAGGTTTGGTGAGTTGATATAAGTCCACAAAATCATATTACTAATCATTGACATAGTTGGGATTCATTGGGATAAACTGGGAGGTCTTTGTAGGGTCCTTGAAAATCTACCATACCATACCATACCATACCAAAACAAAACATCACATCGCATCACATCTCAACACAACACAACACAACACAACACAACATAACATAACATAACATAACATAACATAACATAACATAACATAACATAACATAACATAACAACATAACATAACATAACAACATAACATAACATAACATAACATAACAACATAACATAACATAACATAACATAACATAACATAACATAACATAACATAACATAACATAACATAACATAACATAACATAACATAACATAACATAACATAACATAACACAACTGCTTTCCATGTCAGGATTGTTTAAGAGCCTCACTTATAAAATATTCAGAGAAATGTCTAGATTCTGGGGCTGGAGTGGTGGTACAAGCAGTAGGGTGTCTGCATTGCACTAACCTAGGATGGACTGCGGCTTAATCCCCTGGCATTCCATATGGTCCCCCAAGCCAGGGGTAATTTCTGAGCACATAGCCAGCAGTAACCCCTGAGCATCACTGGGTGTGGCCCAAAAACTAAAAAAAAAATGTCTGGAGTCATGCCAAAGAGATAGTGCCAAAGAGGGAAAAGTGCTTTCTTTGCATGCAGCTAATCAGAGTTCCATCACAGTACCACATATAGTCCTCTGAGCACCATCGGGTGTGGCTCCTCAAAACAAACATCTAACAAAAAAGGTGTCATAGGGAAGAGTAGATTGAAGCAGTATAATGTGAGGCTTCTAGCCCATGCTTGGACATCATGGGTTTCCAGGCATCAGTCTTAGACTCCACCATTCAAAAACCAACAAATGTTGTTTCTTTTTGTCTTGTGCTGTGACTTCCCATACTTAAGAATTTTGAAAGTACCCACAAAGTACAGAGGACTTAACAAATTCTGTCCCAGTGTCTGGGATATCCCAGACAGAGGAGAAATTGATGCTCAGTTACTATATTTTTTAACTTAGCTTCTCTTTTTTTTTCATTTTTTTTTTGCATGACTTTGGCCTTCATTAAAATGAAACTAGTAAAATACTTTATTGAGAGGTAAATCTATCTCTATCAGGCAATAAAATGTGAGAAAACTCCCCTATTGTCCTCCAGTTGGATGAGGAACTCTAGATATCCTTAAGATACATTAAGTACTGTTCTACCAACTACCCACATACTCTACTGGGCAGGTGTAGGAGCAGGTGGGTTATCCTGGGGCAGATGCTAAAGATGGTTTAGAAAAAGTTAGTAGATAAAATTACATCTTCATAAAATTGAATGCTGTACTCTCTCTCCTGCTGTGCCTTAACTCCAGGGGCTAGCACAAATATTTTAATTAGTTGCAGCTTCCAAAAGAATTCTAGCAGGCCAGATTTTGGAATCTGCCTCCTACAGGGAAAACTCTTTCAAATTCTATCAGTTGGTAACAAAATCCTTTTCAACAAAACCCAAACCACCCACATCACATTTCTAATGAGATAACTATGCTTCTTAGACAGCTACCATATACATTTGGCAAGATGGAGAGGCACTAACTTGGGTAAATGCAGAACTTTTAGATCTTGTAATGTTTCCTCTGTCTCAACTTTAGACTATCTAAAACACTATAGAAATTCAATTATCCAACACTCCTTTATTTCACCTTTTCCCCTCCACACCACATCCAGCAGTATTCTGGGTTTGCTCTTGGCTCTGTGTTTAAGGAACACTGCTGGCAGGGCTTGGGGGACCATATAGTATACCAATGATTGAACCTAGGTTGGTTGTATGCCCTACCTACTGTGCTCCTGATTTTTTTGTTTTGTTTTTGTTTTGTTTTTGGGCCACACCTGACGATGCTCAGTGGTTACTCCTGGCCCTCTGCTCAGAAATCACTCCTGGCAGGCACGGGGGACCATATGGGATGCCGGGATTCAAACCACCATTGGTCCTGGGTCAGCAATTGCAAGGCAAATGCACTACCGCTGTGCACCTACTCCTGGTTTTTTAAATATAGGTAAATCCTAGAAAGATAAGAGATCTAAATATAGCTAATTTATGTTGAAAATCCAAACAAGCTTTTATCTTTTTGAAGTCACCAAATGTTATGATACTTATTTATAGCTATCATCAACTTAGTATCAAATGTCAGGTATCAATATAGGTAATACCTGATTTCCAAAAGAGATACTCTATACCTCTTTGCTTTTAGAAAGGAGTTAGGTGTGTGCCTGTTTTCACAGAATCTAATAATGATTTTCACTTTTATGACAGAAAAGCAAAAAGCAAAATTCCCATTTAGGGTTTGTTTTGCAGCATTATTCTCAGTTATCTAGAATCCAAGGAGTGTTAGTGGCACTACTATGCTTCTTGCTGAGTATTTGCCATGTTATCCTGGGTTTTATGGGATAATTGATATGATTAAAGTCTATTTTTCTGGAGTTTGAGAATGCATATCTTTTTTTTCTTGATGTAATTGCTGCTTCACTTGAAATCATTTTATTTATGAAGAATTTGTAGGAAAACTCTACTTTTGGATAGCAGATAGCCATATTCTGTTTTTATAAGGGAAAAGGAGGAATAAGGGATTAGATACATGTAACTTGTCCATTATCACAACTGACACATACAGCACCTGCAATCAAATGGTCTCACCCACTCACCCACTCACTCCTGACCTGTATTATAGAGCTAACTGCTCTTGCTAAGCAGTTCCGCAGCCTTGAATTGAATTCTTTACTTAATTTCTTTTCAGATCATTAAAATCACTGCTTTTTGTATTTGACTGAAGAAACAAGGGAATGAAGCACACTACATTTTTGGCCTATATGCTTTCATAGCTCATCATTTCCTATCCCTTCATTCCAGCTGTTTATTGAATCCTGCTATGTTCAAGGAATGGGATGCTTAACAAGCCAGCTTCTTTGACACTGTCTTCAATCTTGGGTTTGACACTGTCTATCTTCAATATCATTGGTATTTATGTTATCTAATGTCAATATAGGCTAACATTTCCTAAGAGATGGGGCTTCAGGAAGAATTTCCTTTAAGCCAGTGTTTCTCAACCATTTTCTGTTTATGGTTTCCTTTAACTTTATTTTCTTCCTGTGTCCCTCTGCTCTATGATTGGCCCCCTAGTCTCACGCTTTAGCCCACATTTACATGACTTTCATTCTGTGGTCCCCTGGATTGTCCTAGGACCCATAAGGTAGATATATGGTCCCTGGCTGAGAAATTCTGCTTTAGACTGAATTTTTCAATGACATAAACAAAACTTACTATTTGAACATCTTGAACTGCACTATTCAATAAGACTTTCTGTGGGGTAGAATGTCCTATTTCTGCATATTGTAGTCACTTTCCACATGAAAAATGTGACAAAATGAATATGCAAATGGATATGTAACTATTGTAGCTGAGAAATTTAAATTAATACTTTTTTATTATTAGTTTAAACTTAAACAGTCACACGTGTCCAGTAACTTCTATATTGAGCAGCACAGGTACAAAGAAAAACATTCTCTAATCTTACTATTCCTATTACAAAATTTATTTAAAATACTACATGCCCAAAGTCTTGGATTGGTTGAGATACATTACACATTTTGATGTATAGCTAAATATTTAAACATTCATTCATTCATTCAACACTTTATTAAGCACATACTTTTTTTGGTTATTGTTTTTGGGCCACACCTGGTGGTGCTCAGAGGTTACTCCTGGCTATGTGCTCAAAACTCGCTCCTGGCTTAGGGGGCCACATGGGATGCCAGGATGGAATCGAGATCTGTCCTGGGTCAGCCAAGTGCAAGGTAAACACCCTACTGCTGTGCTATTGCTCCAGCCCCTAGGCATCTATTATTTTTAGGTACTGCTCTGAATGCTGAAGATAGAAAAAAAAAAAGGACCTCTGCTTTATCACATTATGAGAAGAGACAATAACAAAGAAAGTAATTGCTGTCAGTAGAGCATAGTTTAGTAGGGGAAATAGAAAGTGAAGTGAAATGTCATTAGTCTTGGGAAGGGTCCTATTTTAGTTATAAAGTCTGGAGAGGCCTCTTTGGAAAGAATATACTTCAGAGAACTGATAACAGATAGCTAAAGCACAGAGACTGGAATTGGTATTCTAAGAAGAGCATTTAGAAACCCAAAAGTCAGAAGAGAGTAACATCTTGATAATTTGGAAAACATAAAGATTAATATTACTAATTACTAAGGAAAGGGTGAGAAGAGTTAGATGAGACTGAAAGTCAGAAGTAGGTCAGGCAAAACCTACAAGAAATTGGATTTATTCTAAGAGAAAGGCCAATTCCTAAAAGGTTATAGGCAGCAAAGATCATTTTGACTGCTGGTGGGTGGCAAAAGGACTGTGTGGCAAAAAGACTGTACTCTTTGGTGAGAGTACAACTCAGAATAACAGCAGATAGAGTAGAATGCTCAGGATAAAAGTAAAAAAAAAGAGAGTAATTTACATTTCTCCCATCCTAGGCAAGTTGATTATTTAGGTCAATTATGCTTTTTTTTCAGACAACCCTTTCTTTACATTGCAATGCCTCTTTCACTTTTTTCGAGATGTATATACCCTCCTCTTAGTGGATATAGATGATCATATTGATTTTTTTCTAGGCTAGTCTTAGAAGAGACAAATTACAAGGATTTCTGGGATAAAATTTTTATTTAATAGTAATAATAATATTCTTTATTAAATTCCATTGTAGTGATGTTCAACTTTCAAAACAGCATGAGGTATGTTATTTTAATTATAAAAGATATCCCCAGAATTTCTTTGAAATGGAATTTTTCTCAGTATTGTTTTCTTTACGCGATCTGTTTTCAGCATTTTCAATGTGCTCTGTGTTATGTGTCTGGGGATAAAGTGAGCAATCTCTGGAAGAGAAATATTTTAAATTAAAAAAATATGTTTTTGAATTGTGACAGATGGAATCAGCAAGGATCATAGTGGGTAGAGGAAAGCAATTTGACTCGCGGTGGTCACTAAAAGTGTCTCTAAGAAAGGAACATTTAATTCTGAAATTTTCTGAATACACAAGGCCCATCTTGGCAAAGAATGAGGAAAAGAAAATCGGAGTAAAAGTGAAAACACATTACTAGAAGAGGTCATATCTTCTGCAGAGGTGAAAAGCAGCTGGAAAATTAAAAAAAAATGAAATTGGAGTGTAGAACAGTCTAAGAGGAAGTGAGAGAAAGACTTGGTTTAAAGGATCTTTAAAGATTTAAAGAAACGGGGCCGGAGCAGTGGTGCAAGCAGTAAGGTGTTTGCCTTGCCCGTGCTAGCCTAGGACGGACTGAGGTTCAATCCCCCGGTGTCCCATATGGTCCCCCAAGCCAGGAGCAATTTCTAAGAGCATAGCCAGGAGTAGCCTCTGAGCGTCACCAGGTGTGGCCCAAAAACCAAAAACTAAAAAAAGATTTAAGGAAACAAACTATTTAAAGAGTTAAGGAAGCAAAGAAAGTTGTTATATTGGGCTATTTTATGATCATAAAACACCTCCTAGAAAGAGCTGACACGCTTTTCCTCCGTGACTTTCCCTCAGTGACTTTCTGCTGGAGGGAATGGGACAGTCATTTCCTGGATACATGTGGGAGTCAGACCCGTCCTTTTTTTAAATCACTAGAAATAAATTATAATTGTTTCCCTGCTATTTTTAAAACTAGTGAAGAATTGATTTTCTGTGTACATTATGAATTCATTTTCTTATTTGTTAGTAATATTTGTCCGTTCTGGAGAATTAGTGGGTCAAGACATTTCAAACTGGTGAACCATAATCTGACCTGAGTTCATTGCCACGGTTTCTTTGTTCTGTACAGTACTTAGTGAAACAAAGGAGTTGCAGTGATAGAAACTGCTCTGGTTTGCCAAACACATTTTATTTTGTGATAGGTATACAGCTAGGGCCTAGGCTTTATTTTCCATGTTCGTTGGTATATAATTGGGCCTGAAATCTATGAACTGAAAATTGGCAAACATTGTGCAGTGGAAGCATCATAGCCAATGATGTTTATCTGAGGCCTGATTATTCCTAATTGATGACTTGAAAGTAGGCAAAATTGCTTCTGATTGTTGCTGGCCTTGCCACTAAACACTCCTTTCTCAGTGCTCCAAACTTTTCAGTATCCATCTACAATTAATACAGAAGTGCATATCATAAGTTATGCAGAACCCCTGATAAAGAAAACCTGGGTTCCTGAATGATAAGAGAGAAAACCACATGACCTGTGACTTGAGTAAAATTTGGAAATATGACAAATGGAGGTTAAATCCCAGTGCATCTTCCTATGTTCACTTACTTTCCCTAATAACCACTTATACCTCATGGAGTTTTGGTGAGGAATGAGTGAGATAATTGCCATAAAAGATGTTATAAATGCTAGCTTTTATTATTATTAGCAAGAAAATAAAATTGAAAGGAAAAGCAAATAAGATAAGAATAGACCTCAAATTGTGCTCCTTGTAAGAAAGGACTAAAGCAAATAATGCATTCAGAAAGTGCCCTTCAAGAGGAACATGTGCAGTTACAGGGCATTCATTTTAATAAACGTTTGTTTTTCTTGGAAAATATTAACATATTCCATTATAAGATGCTGAGTATTATAAGCAAAGCACTCTATCCTTGTCCACTCTGCCAAAAAATTTCTCAAGTTAAAGCTACCATTTGGTTATTATAAAAAAAAGGACAAAAATAGGATGAACTATAGAAAATGATAAATAGAAAAGAATAGATGAATAGAAAAGAACTAGAGAGACTAAAACATTTTTGTCAGAAAATCAAATTATTTCAAGGAATATTTTACCCTTTTCTGGATTTTATTCACATGTAATATCCATATAAGATACATTTTAAAGGAACAGAACATTTTGAATGTTTTATTTTTCCACAAAAGTAAACAATGCTGGGGCCTGGAAAGATAGCACAGCTGCGTTTGCCTTGCAAGCAGCCAATCCAGGACCAAAGGTGGTTGGTTCAAATCCCGGTGTCCCATATGGTCCCCTGTGCCTGCCAGGAGCTGTTTCTGAGCAGATAGCCAGGAGTAACCCCTGAGCACCACCGGGTGTGGCCCAAAAACAAAACAAAACAAAACAAAACAAAAGTAAACAATGCTGGAAATGATAATGTTTGCATTATCATATCAATATTATTGACCTCTGAAACCATTAAATTGTAAAAAATATTGTACTGTCCAGCAATCTCACTGAGGAACAAGTTAAAGGCATTGCTTGATAAACAGAACAGATCATGCAAGGCCTAAGAATGGCACATTGGCCAATCACCATGAGGTCATGATTTAAACTGAGTTGGATACAAGCTGAGTGAGTAGTGGCATTTAAATACATTTCTCTTCCTTTTTTAATATTCATAATTTTTGTTGGGGGAAAATGGCAAAAAGACATATAAAAATGTTCCACATCACTAATCATTAGGGATATGCAAATCAAAACAACAATGAGGTACCATCTCATGCCACAGAGATTGGCACACATCACAAAGAACAAGAACAATCAGGGGATGTAGAGAGAAAGGAACTCTCATTCACTGCTGGTAGAAATGCCATCTAATCCAGCCTTTATGAAAAACAACATAGAGATTCCGCCAAAAACTGGAAATTGAGCTCCCATATGATCCAGCTATATCACTCCTAGGGATATACCCTAGAAACACAAAAACACAATACAAAAAAAAAATGCCTTCCTCACATCTATATTCATTTAAGTGCTATTTACAATAGCCAGACTCTGGAAACAACCAAATTACTTTTCAACAGAGGAATGGCTAAAGAAACTGTGGCATATATACATAATGGAATATTATGCAGTTTTCAGGAGAGAGAAAGTCATGAAATTTTTCTATATATGGATGTACATGGAATCTATTATGCTGAATGAAATAAGTCAGAGGAAGAGAGATAGACACTGAATAGTTTCAGTCATCTATGGGTTTTGAGAAAAATTAAGGACATTATTGTAATAATGCCCAGAGACAATAGAGATGAGGGCCGGAAGAAACAGTTCACAATATGAAGCTCACCACAAAGAGTAGTTGTGTAGTTGAGGAAATATCTACACTAACAACTATCATGACAATCTTAATGAGTGAGAGAAGTAGAATGCCTGTCTCAAATACAGGCAAGGGTTGGGAAGGAGGAATGGGTGCATTGGTGGTGGGAATGTTGCACTGGCGAAGGGGGTGTTCTGTTTATGACTGAAACCCAACGACAATCATGCTTGTAATCATGGTGCTTAAATAAAGATTTTACATATAAATATATTCAAAATTAAATTGTTGAGTAAAATTAGATTGATTAAAGAAAATAATCTACATGTTATGATTATATAAGCCAATGACAGAAAGGTTTACATTAGAATTTATAGTAGAATTCTTTGCAGGCATATGAATTTGCTCTGATTCACAAGAAAAAATTTCAAAGGATGTAAAATCTCACTGAAGAGATGGCTATTGTGGCACAACCACTCAAACTTAAAGGCTTAAGTCTGAGGTCAAGGGACAGATTGATTGTACTCATTTGATGAATATAAAAACCATAGTTTGAGAATAAAATTCGAAGACAAAAGAAACAAGGGCCAAAGGACTGATTGTAGAAAGATTGTTACAGTGGGTATGAATGGGATGAAGTATGGTTAGGACAACTAAGGACCATTATGATAATGATAATGAGAAATGATCAGTCTGTACAAGATCCAAGAACTAAAAGGAGGTCAAGTTTATGTGTGGTACCCTTCAGTAACAATATTGCAAACCACAGTGCCTAAAAGAGCAGTCCTCAAACTTTTTAAACAGAGATTGTTGGAAAGCTATAGTTTGGGGTTGTTTTTTTGATGTTGTTGTTGTTGTTGTTTTTGGTTTTTCAGCCACACCCGGTAATGGTCAGGGGTTACTTCTGACTATGCGCTCAGAAATCGCTCCCGGCTTGGGGAACCATATGGGACTCCAGGGGTTCAAACCACAATCAGTCCTAGGCTAGAGTGCCAAGGCAGTCGCCTTATGGCTCACACCACCACTCAGGTCCTTAGTTAGATGACACTCAGTGGTCACTCCTGGCTATGTGCTCAAAAATCACTCCTGGCTTGGGGACTATATGGGACACCCGGGGATCGAATTGCAGTCTGTCCTAGGCTAGTACACGCAAGTCAGACAGACGCCTTATGGCTTGGGCCACCTCTCTGGCCCCAAGAACAATATTTAAAATGAAGAATAAATTAACAAATTTACCAGTGTTTCAATGGGAACTGATTTTGGTGGGCCATATTTTGAGGCATCCTGCCTGAGACTGAGAGGAAGTGTCAACAGACAGAGAGAAGAAAGGGATTCAGAGAGTGCAGCATCCCACACAAGGAAAAGTTGGCTGTTAAGCAGGACAAGCAGCAGTGGCAAAAATACCCAGCTGGCTGGATAAATGTCCTTGGAGAGCCACATGTGGCCCATGGGCTGTACTTTAGGCTTACCTAAAAGGAAAAATAGAAAAAAGTAAAAGAAAAATGTCTGCCATAGAAGCAGACTGGAGGGGGACAGAAGGGAGAGAAACTAGGGACATGGGTGGTAGTAAGTATTACTCCACCCTGGATTTACGTGTAGCGACCTGAGACCCACCCATTTCTGGGAGGGGTCTTGGGAACCGGATAATAGGTGTGACTTTACCTGCTAGACCCGGCCCATTCCTGGGAGGGGTCTTGGAATAGGTAGATAAACCCGGAAGCCAAGGGATTAAAGGTCTTTTGCCTTTTGGCCCTGCTGGGCTCTCTGAGGGAGAAGGCTGAAAGAGGATAAGACGCAGGGCAAGCCTAAAATGGCTGTATGCTTGAAAGGTTATGAGATAGGCCACACACATGTGGTGGCTAGGGCCTAAATAAAGATGATTCTTCCTGAAGCCTGCCTGTGAGTGAGTGATTTCGCGTTTCACCTGGAACTCGCCGGCTGCATGGGGGTTGCTGAGCCATCCAGCCCCATCCTTAATTATTTAACACTACAGTAAGGACATACTGGTGAAGGGATGGATGCTTGAACATTGTATGACTGAATTCATACATGAACAGCATTGTATGTTGTTCAACAACATCTGTGTCTTATGGTCATTCAATTAAAATAAAAAAGTAAAATAAGCCAGGTCATGTATTTCTGTAATGTGTTTGTTTCCCCTATATATCTGAGATTAGCTGTGTTTATGCTTAGATGGTTCTGGTCTGTAAATTGGCTACAACCCCTAAAATCTTCTGCACATGCTTTTTTGTTTTCTAGTGCCATAGGCCAGTGATTTTTGAGCGCAAAGCCAGGAGTAACCAACCCCTGAGCATCACCGGGTGTGGCCCAAAACCCCCCAAAATAAATCTGTATTATAAACAACCTTACACATGCAGTGTTTAAATAAAAAATTTGAATATCACATAAAAATGAGGAATTCTCAAGTCTAAAAAATAAAATAAAATGATAGAAGGAAAGGAGATTGTTGCCAAAATTATATTCTTTTATGAATAACAAAAACATACAAAACAAACAATAATTAGATAAATTATTTTGCATTCTGCACAAACAATTTCTCTTTGTCCCAACAAATTTTACTTTAAAACCAAAAGGCTTCTCTGGACGTACACAAGAGAAAAGAGTCTTCCTTAGTTTTCCCCCTTGAGTCTCCATCACCAGATGCTGATATGACAGTCAACTAGAAGACCACAGAGACCTAACAGATGTTACCTCATCCCTGGAGAATGCTCAGAACTCAAACTTTACATATCAAAAATCACTCCCTGCCAAAACTAACTCTTTGTCTCCAAAACATAAGACACTAATGAAAGAAAACTCTTTTTACACATGTTTGTAGGTCCATTGGTTAATGGTTTTGACCTTGCACAAAGGGCAGCCAAAAATAAAAAGTAAAACATTCAGTCTAAGTTGAATTTCAAATAAGCAAAGAAATAATGTTAGCATAGGTAATTTCACATATTATGAATATTGTCAATTTAAAGGCAATATACTTGCCCTGAAAAATATCTATTTCTATCTTAAACTCAACATTTGATAAATTTGGCAACTCAAGTGAGCCTAAATTTATAATGTATAATTATAGTATAATATATTTATAATATATAATTTTATTTGTTCCCCTATATATGTAACCCTTAGGTAGAGAGAAACATCTGACCTAAATTTTGGTCAAAGGAAGACCTAAAACTTTCAGCAATTTTAAAGCATCTGAATATGATCATATATAAAAGCATTCTAAGACTATACTCATTTTCTTATGGTCAGGAAATTCAGGAGGTGGATCTATTTTAGTCTTTATCAGAATAGAATGCAGAAATTAGAGGTGTCATATATATATTTTATATGTTTGTAGTGTGTAATAAAGCATTGGAAATGTCTCCTTGGCATCTAGAAGAGAAAAACAAAAGTGACTCTTTAGCTGAAAAATTAAATCAATGAAGTAGACTTTAAATATTGTTTAACCCTCCTAGAACAATTTTCTGAAGAAAAATTTGACTTATTGGCAAACACATGAAAGTGAAGCATGATCAAAAGAGGTCATTAACCACTGATCATAAGAAAGGCAAAATTGAAGATGAGTTTGGTTGTGTCTTCTTGCACAGCCTTGGGAAGAGACAGTAGCTAAAGTGAGAGAAAGAGAAAGGGGCAAGAACTCACCATGGGAAAAAAAACCTGGTTCATGGATTATTTGCATTTTGTTGCTATGTGCAGCAGAGTGAGAACTCAAACTCTTTGAAACATCCAATATGCCTCTTTGTACGAACATTGATGCTCTAGTGTAATGTACTCTAATTTTGTGACCCATGTAAACACTTCGGTGCTTGATTAAAATAAAGGAATGATAATAACTAGAAATTGCTGCTGCTTCCTTCTTAGTCTTCATACCTTTGAACATGATTCAGTGAGCAACCACTTGATTGGTTCTAGTCCTCCAGCACAATGGAGGTTGTCCTACTTTAGCCTTTATTGACAAGGAGGAAATGAAAGGCCAGCAGATGTCCAGAGTATTAATCTATGAAAGGACAATTTTCTCTGTTTATAATGGTCGGGATGATTCATCTGATAAAACACTATTGTTTCCTGATGCTTCCTAAACAGAGCCCAGGTAAACACTCAAATGTTCCAAATGCTTCTGCCTCCCAGCTTCATGAAGGATCTCTTTCCTTCCTGGGAGCCAGGAGGCTCTAGCAGCATGCAGTTCAGCAGGCCTCCGCCATGCCAGAGGCCTTCTTAAGTAGGCCTGGGGGGGGGGTGAGACTTGGGTGACCCCAAAACCCCTCTACCACCTTGCTTCAGATTTCCAGGGCTTCCATGGGCCACATGCCTGGGCAAGCCAGCGAGGTGGGTCCCTTGGCGGAGCTTGAAGGTACCCTAGGCTTTTCCCCATTCCCCACTAGGCTCCTTAGGGAGGGTCTGGGCGGGGCTCTGAACTTCCCGCCTCCCAGCTTCTTGAAAGATCTCTTTCCTTCCTGGGAGCCGGGAGGCTCTAGCAGCATGGGGTTCTGCAGGCCTCCGCCATGTCAGAGGCCTTATGAAGCCGTCACTGGTAATCTCTTACCAGTCTATATTTTCAAAACTGCGTGGGGGTGCTGATTATCATTGAATTATGTTTTTATGTATGCAGAATATCCATTTTGTACTCTGCTCTTTCTCACACTACAAAAGATCATTTTTCTCTTTAACTTTCTCACCCCCTATCATCATTACTCTACATTTACCCTTTTTAACTTAAGTACTGTAGAGTCCTAAGTCACAGACCAAAGTGGTGCCCTGAAGTTAACACCCCCTCCACTATCCAAAAGGCATAAAAAAGGACACGTATGTCTTTTCAACATGTTATGTGTGATTTCTTTGACGGCTATAACTCTTGCTGAATATTTTCTTATATAGTGACGATCCCCCCTCCTTTTTTTTTTTTATCTTTTCTTCTCTTTGTGAACTGTTCAATAGGGAATTTGGTGAAAGAGTCCCTCAGTTTAATGCTTATGTTTGAACCAAGTCATGGGTATTGTTGGACGTGTTCTTACGCCTCCATATACTCTGATAACGCCACGTGGCTTTATTTCTTGTTTGCATAGGCACATTAAAATGGTAAAATACTATACATACAAATAAGTTCTTATCTAATAAAGATGGGAATACACAAATCTTGTAGTGCAATGGGACCTTACACCCTGAACATTGACATAAAGATCTGGCACAGGCCTCAGAAGAATGGGCATTCTCCATTCACCCCTGATCTAGGGAAGACATCTACGAAACATCTACCAGGGAAGACCCTACCGCTGCTCTGACATCAACCTACTCAAAAGAGACTTCCCTTAACACTGAGAAGACTTAACAACAACAATGACCTGCTTACTGGACAGGGCCTTCTGTATTGCCCCTTAATTGTGAGGTGAAACTAGAGAATACTGCACACCAGCCTGACTTCAATGTAGGATGTGCAGATTCCAGGATCTTTAATACAGAAACCTGATGCCAACAATAGAGACTGTGTGAAAAATAAAACTGTATTGGCACTACAGACAATGACTTGGATTGAATAAACTAGTTTGCTTGGAGCCTAGAGTTGGTCTTGTGCCAGGAAACTTCAGGGGTAGGGTCTCCTTGTATTTAGACCAAGGCTTTTCCTTTCCATGTCCCCCATATTTTGGTGGGCCTATGCAAACAATATTTGCCACTCTAACACAGTTTTTACTGAGCTCTTTTGACTCTAACCCTTAAAAAAAAAACCTCTTAAACTTTTGATGTTAACTTAAACTAATATGCATGTGCATAAAAATATAAAAATATACTATGCCTTCAATGTTTAAGGAGTCACATAAATCTCATGGCTTTAGATTGCTTTGTGTACTGCTAAGAAATGTTATAATGTCCTACAATCTGGGAACTTGTGGACAAAGTAATTATACATGGGTTCTGCCTTATTTTTCTTATGTTCTTTGACTGTAAGTTCAATATTTAGGCATCAGCAGGGGATTTTTTCTGAAAACTCTGTTTATGGGCGATTGTCCATCCACTGTAACTTTACCTTGTCCTCTTTGCATCATTGTTCTCATAATTAAAAATAAAAAAAATTAATTAAAAATGTTCCAAATTAATTTCTCCTCATATTCCTCTTGTTTGTATTCTTTCCTCTAACTATGCCAGTTCGAAGTGATAAAAATCCAGGTCACGTAATTTTGTTTTGTTTTTGTTTATCAGATGCCTGGGTAGCACACAGCATGCTTCAGTAGCTGGTTTTTTTTTTTTTTTTTTTTTTTTTTTTTTTTTGGGGGGGGGGCGTGCCCACACTCGTCTATGCTCAGGATCTACTCTAGGATCTGGACTTAGGAATCACCCCTAGTGGTGCATGGAGGAACCATCTGAGATACTGGGGATTGAACACAGGTCTGCTTTGTGCAAGGCAAGCACTCTACCAGACGCTATTTAAAAAAAAAATTAATTGCTTTAGTGAAAGGAGGTAGAAATAAGAAGGTAACACCCCCAATTTATCAATGGGGAAACTAAGGTACAGAGTTATAAGAAATCTGTCTAAGTAAATGGCAGCGTCAATATTCTTGACACTTTTATTATGGGTTCTCATCATTAGTATATGCTTCTGTAATGTGTCCCATTGACTATACCAATGTAAAGTTTCTTGGTTCTTCAGGAATGTATTATTTTAATTTAATTTATTTTGGGGGGGTTCATATCCGGCGGGCCATAGGGGTTACTCCTGGTTCTGCACTCAGAAATAGCTCCTGGCAGGTTTAGGGGACCATATGGGATGCCGGGAATCGAACCAGGGGCTGTACTGTGTTGACGGCGTGCAAGGCAAAGGCTCTATTGCTGTGCTATCTCTCTGGCCCTGGGAATACATTACTTGAGATAAGAGACAAGAATGGAGTGTCAAGGAAATATAAAATGTTTTCAAGGAAAGATAAAATGCTATTCTGTTCACTTAAATGCATAGATCTACTTTGTAGTCTTAAGGATTTTAGTAATTGGCTTCCTAGTATACAGTTTGCTTAGGGGTTGACATTTAAAGATGGTCATGCAACTTTAGTGAGGCCCACTTTTACAGCTGTCTCATACTCTAAAATTTGGCATTGATGCCTCTACAATGTTCTAAAATGTTTTGAATTTAGTAGAAGTTAGAGGCAATTCCTTTTCTAAGGTTATTATAAAGGTTTCATTGTGAGATACTTTTATTGATCATATAATACAGGTGATAATTATCTCATAATCCAATTTGGAATACTTTAATAGTAAATTGGGAAATTATGAATAATCCTGAAAAGATATCTTGGCTTTAAACAAAACTCTACTGGGCAAACAGGTCATAGGGTCATCGACATGATAAATAAACTTACATCAAGCAATGATCTAAATTCTTTTCTTTTTTTTTTTTTTCAAAAATATGGAATGCTTCACAAATTTGCATGTCATCCTTGTGCAGGGGCTGTGCTAATCTTCTGTGTATTGTTCTAATTTTACTATATGTGCTGCTGGAGCAAGCTCCTAAATTATTTTCTGAATAGGCCCAACTAGGATCTCATGTGAGACTCTTGATAAATCAGTCCAGGTTTCTAAGTGCTCTGAAAGTTTCTGCTGTCACTGAGAAACACTGTTTGCAACCTATGCAGTCACTTATGAGAGCACCTGAGACTCTACACAGTTAGGCCAAGTTAGAGTATGAATACAGCAGACCTTGTGCTTGCTAATTTTTAACAAATGACCACCTGCCATTCAAACACCGACGGCCTTATTCTCTGAGCTTACTTGATAAGCTCTAGGTCAGTGGAGGGTGACGGATGTCAAGGAGACTTGAAATTCTGTCAACTGAGTGACAGCTGAAGGAAACAGGAACATTTTGCATGGAGAAGAGAATGTGGTTTCCCCTGGGACTGTTTCAGATAGCTGACTCTGCCATGAACAGGAAAGAATAGATTTATTTTGAGTAGCCCACTGTATAGTACAAAATGGAATCTGCAGCAATATGCTTTCAGAGCCATTTAATTTTTTTCTGTTTAAAAAATTTGAGAGATGTTTTAATGATAAAAATAGCACCTGCTTTTTGAAAAACAAAAAATCAAACAATAGCACAGTATACAAGGTGGAAAAGCATCCTCCTGAATATTCTTTTGTCCTCCTGCCACCCTATCTACTTCAGACACTCAAGAATCCCTATGATTGTACATATGAGTAAAGTCTTGTACACATGTGGTATATGTGCATATAAGATAAAATCATGCATACAATTATGCTTTATTTGTCTTATTATAAAAATGTTATGAAATGGAGCTGATGAAGAAAGACCCTCAGAAAATTTCTGCTATTTCTGAACAATGTTATGCAGAGATTATTGTAATAGCTATTTAACTGTTATAAAATAGTTATTTAAGTAATTATTGAGGAGTCAGAGAGATTGCACAGAAAGTTGTGCTCTTGCCTTACACACTGCCAACCAAGGCTCAATTCCTGACAACCTCAAACTCTCCAGGAGCAATCCCTGAATGCAAAATCAGGAGGAAGCTGTGAGCATGATCAGATGTGGCCCCAAAATAAATAAACAAAACCCAAAATAAGTCTCTAATTATTGAATAATTATATGAAGTGTTTCACAGATTTGTAAACAACTTCATTTGAATCCATTTCATTTCACATTTATCTTTTTGATTAAGGTATCTTGAACATGAATTTGCGCTTTTTGTTCTTATAGGTGTTCTTCAGAGAAAAAATATTCAGTGATTTTAGCCATTCACAAACAGTGGGCATGTCTAGGAGTTTGAGCCACTAACTATGGGTATTGTCTGTCCACTGGACTGACACTGAAGAGGAGATTAAAGCCGCAGATGGGAAGACAGTATGAGTTGGCCTCTGGGCTTGCCAATATCTGAGCTATTTCCTTATTTTGTTGCGCATGCTCTCCTGGCCAGGAGTGAGGTCTGGGCAGAGCCCTGTGAACAGGTGCCTCCACATGGCCTCCTGCCCCTGCCCCCACCCCAGCAGGAACAGTCGGTGAACTGGCAGCCTGGCTCATTTTGGAGGCCACCCATGGATATGTGGCCTGCCCAAAGGAACACACCCAGGCAGCAATGCTTATTCGGACTGCACTTTGGACCCTCAAAGCTTTTAATTTAGGTATCTCCATTTAAAAGGAAACAAATTCTCCGTAAATAGTACATGCTCTCCGTTGACAGCAAATGCTGTACATTTTTAATAGACTAGCAGGGCAGGAAATTACTTGTTCACCTCTTTCCTATTCTGACATTTAATCAAGAAGGAACCTAGTGGTTATGACAGATACATTATTATACTTGACCTTAAAGGAGACTCTGGCTAGAACTTTCCAGTGCTCAGAGTCCCCTCTACTGGTATCTGAGTGGAAGAGATATATTAGTTTTCTTTTATTTGGAAAAGAAAGATCAGAAATCTAGCAAAAAGAATGCATCGGCCATCTATATACTCCTTCCTACATTAACCAATAAGTAACCTCTTAACAAATTTACTTTATCTTTGTATATAAATACAAAGTAATAATAATGTGTAAGGGGGCCAGAGAGATAGCATGAAGATAAGGCATTTGCCTTGCATGCAGAAGGACGGTGGTTTGAATCTCGGCATCCCCTGAGCCTGCCAGGAGCGATTTCTGAGCACAGAGCCAGGAGTAACCCCTGAGCACTGCCGGGTGTGACCCAAAAACAAATAAAATAAATAAAAAAAATAAAAAAATAATACTGTGTAAGGAACTGCTAAAGGGTAAATGTCTATTTCTAATGTTTGAGAGTCTCCCAAATTCATGTGCTGAGATTCTAACCCCCCAGTGCTTTATGTGAGGGTCTTTAGGAGGTTATTAGCACATTAGTGTTCTGTACGAGTACAATAGGATCCTTATCAAAGAGAAGATAAAGAAAGACAAACACCAATGACCTCACTTATCTGTCGTATATAGAGACACAAGACAAGGATAGGTAGTATACAATGACAACAAACTCTTGGTCTTGGTTTGCAAATCTCAGACTAACATAGGGATAGTTGTGAAGACTTGAAAACTTTGGTGGTGAGATACAGTAACCAAGTTCATCAAAGCCATACACATTAACATTTTGTAAACATTACTTAGACTGTAATAATAACATTTTAAAATAAAATTGGAGGAGGTAGAGAAATAGTGTAGCAGATAAGGTACTTGCTTTGTATGCAGCCAATCTGGTTTCAATCCTCATCACCATGTATGGTCCCCTGCCATATCATTAGGAATGATCTCTGAGCACAGGGCCAGGAATACATTCTAAGCACTACCAAATGTGGTCTCAAAGCCATAAACAAACAAATAAATAAAACCTTTTGGAGAATATAAATAGAAGGAAAATAATACAGGAAAAAAAAAACAAGAGGGAAAAATCTCTAGGCATTTTCTTCTTCAAAAATAGAAGGATTCCGCCCATTTTCAGCATATTAGACTTTTACCCCAGTTTATTACTTTTCTCTTCTTCAAACAAAACCACGCAACTTGAACTAGCTAGTCCTGCCTCCCAGTTAGAGGGGGAAATAAGGGAGGCACCAAAACCGAACAGGTGCAAGACTACTAAGTAGTAGGCTAGGTACAGAGGGGACCACATATTCTAGCAGCCCTGGGGGTGAGGGAAGAGGATATGGGAGGTAGGACAAAAACGGAGGTGTAGGGAAGACAATTTGGTGATGGGAATCCCCCCTGATTTTATGTAAATATGTACCTAAATATTATTGTCAACAATATGTAAGTCACTATGATCAAAATAAAAATTATATTTAAAAAATTTGTAGTATAGCTTTGAATTTCTGTTTAACTTTGTTTGATGCTGTCATTCCTACCTAAAGGAACACCTGAATTTAACAGACTGTTCATATAACATATACCAAGAAGAGCTTACTAAACCGTCCATCACTGTGTTAATGACTTCACTGCATTTATGACATTGTGTTAATGACTTCATTAAATTCATTAATAATTTTCACAAATAAACTTACTACTGTACTTTTTCTTTTTTCTTTCTTCTCCTTTTCTCTCTTCTCTTCCATTTTTTTCTTTTCATTTTTTTCAATAACTCTGCTTTACTTATCTGGAAACAAATGTATTATTAACTATGCCAACTATGTAATGCATTTTATTTAAATAAATACAATTTTTTTTAAAAATAGTCATTTTGTCTAGATTCATTAATAGAGTAGTAAGCTAGATCTAAAAACTAAAAATAAATAAAACAGGTTCATATAGCTGTCTTAACTACTTTGGCCAATGAAGGCACAGGAGAGCTTATGGTTCAAAATTAATTTCACCTGACTAGTGTGGAACAGCAATCTTTGAGATGTGGTCTTCAGCAATATGAGAAATGAATGTTTGTTGTCTAAAACGTGTTCAATTTGTGGCACTGAGTCCCAGAAGCTCATATAGACTGAGAAAGTATTTTAGCTTCACACCTAAACATATGGGTGTTTTCTAAGAATCAGGTCACAGTATAATGCTCCAAGGATGCATAATATTTATTTAATTATATTGCCAGTTATTATACATTTGTGTAATTATCTCAAATATTATCATATAGAACATGCTCTCCCAGTCCATGACTTTATATTTATAATTTTCACATATCCATAGTCTCTTTTATTTCTGACTAGTATCTAGACCTTTTGATAATTGCAATTCTTTTAGTATATAAGCCAATGGTTTTTCTGCCACATTCTTCAATTTGGATTGGCTGTTTTCTCCTTCCAATTAGACCTGATATATGTATTGTTTGGGTCCTTCTCAGTATATCTTGTTCATAAGCACCTGTCAGTTTGTCCTAGTGTCAATACTGCCCAACCTCCACCCACAGTTTTACATTGTGGTTTACAGTATTGTTATTGGCAATAAAAGTATGCATTGAAACTGTCAATGTAAGTATTTATTTTGCTTACAAAATTTGTTTCTTAGCACATCACTCATAAAATTTGCACGAAATCTGTAATGCATAAAATCTTTGATGTATACTTGTCAACTAGCTCACCCAGCAGACAAGGCCATGGATACTCACAATACTTCATAACTGCTTGTGAGTCTTACTGATGCTATGATTTGGTTTTTGGGATGCTCTGATTCCTGGAAGTCTATCTTCAGCTCTAATTCTACATATCAGCATTTTATGAACTAATTTTCAATTTAAAATGAGTTCGTTTTTTTAAACAGTAACATGTCCATGTTAACTGTTAGGTTTGTTTTATAAAAATCATCACTCTTTACCATTTCTTAGATTTCTATTTTAGGAGGCCTGCTGGTGGTACTTGGAATCCCCAAGGCTACTCCCAGTGATGCTTGGCTTGACAGTTGTCAATTCTGGCATTTAGGTGATGCTGTAATGCCTGGACCTGGCAATACTGAAGGTCAGTAAGCAAGGTTATCCCAACAAAAGTGCTTGTGGATTCATCCATTGCCAGGAGGAAATTCAGGAGCTCCACCATTCCAGAATTATTTCTAGCCATTTGAGCAATTTTTTCCTCAGCCCCATGATTTCTTCACTGCATTTTATTGGGACTTGAGATATGGGGAAAAACATATATTTATGAAAATGCCAAAAAGAATTTGCTAATGGGGCTAAAGAGAGTATAGTGGTTACAGTGTGTGCTTTACATGCAACTATCTATAGTTCAATCTCCAGCACCATTTGCATGGTACCCTGGGTATCTTTATTATTTTGTTGTTGGTGTATAATAAACCAAAGGTTGCACACACTTGCTATGATGCTTGCACACATGCTCTCCAGGCTCTACCATCCTTTAGTTGCAGAGATTGTGAACATTTTGGTTGCAGTACATGCCAGGATCACATATTTTAGTTGTGGTGCTTTTACACACTGGGTTGCAGGGTGCCAAAGACTATATACTTGATTAAGGCATGAGGGATTTCAAACAGCAAAGCTGCTGGAGTCACATTTGTGCTGTGATTTAGTGTTGGGAGATTGAACTCATGATTTAATTGGTCCCAGGCTTGCAAGGAAGGTGCATTTGCTACTATGATTCCTGGTCCCATCTACAGATTTTTAAAATATGGAGGCACAAGCCAGAAAAATCAGATGACAGGTTCAAAGGAAGTTACTTTTGAGGAACTACATTTACAGAAGCAGAGAGGAGATTGCTCTCTCCAGTTACAAACTGGGTAGTGAGATTTGACTTCAAAATATGCACACATACTACTTGAAAATAACAATTACAATTTTGAAACTAGAAAATGTATATCAAAATCTAAATGCATATTTAAATGCATAAGTAGTTCTAATTAAACCCTAGCTTGTGGTTCTCTGTGAAAATTCTTAGGGCCCCTTGTGGCCCTTGCATCTATCTCTCCAAATCTTATTTCACCATTTCACTAGAGGTTTTTTGTTTTGTTTTGTTTTTGTTTTTGTGTTTTGGGGTCACACTCGACAGTGCTCAGGGGTTACTCCTGGCTCTACGCTCAGAAATCACTCCTGGCAGACTCGGGGGACCATATGGGATGCCGGGATTCGAACCACCGTTCTTCTGCATGCGAGGCAAAAACCTTACCTCTATGCTATCTCTCTGGCCCCATTCACTAGAGGTTTTAAAACTCTAGCTCTGTGGTATATAAAATCTTAGAAGCATGATTGTCAAAATACAAACTTATGAAATAACTTTAAAAGGGCTACTCCTTATTCACACAAACGCATTCATTTTCTTAGATAAAATACTACAATCAAAGCAGTTTAAGTGAAGGAAAAAGGAATGGACTACAAAAGCTCTGATGAATTGGCCATGTTTTGCCATGAAACATTGTTAATGGCCTGAGGCTTCAGCAATGTAGGCAAATAAATCTGACCTTGCTTGTTCTCACATGCTCCACTAGTTTCCCTTTGGCCGTTTAAGTGGCTATTGAACTAGATTTCAGTGTCCAGATAAGCCTTCTTTGAGGGGATAGAGTCCCGAAGAGCTATGTAAGGTGCCATAGGTCTCCTATGCAGTGAATGAAAACTATGGTGGTTCAGAAATAGTAATTAGAAGCATGTTCCAGTGGCACAATTGGTTAGTGTGCTTTACTTACAGAAACAATCACTAGATTCGGGAGCTACCCAGCGAGCCAGTGAGTGAGTGAGAAATGGCTGCAGGTGGGGGTTTCCAGGCAGAGTGCTGACTGCTCTACCTGCAGAATCTCCACCGGGCTGTGCTTCTTCTGAGGAACTGAGCACCGGAAGGGAGCCCTGTCCTACCCTTCTCTGTCTTTCCTGAACTCTTGAAGCTCTCCTCAGAGCCCTGGGAAGCTAACTCCAAAGAAACTACATTCGGGAAGAGATAACAATGCTATCTGGGCAAAAGCCGGCTCCCTGTGTGTGACACCAGGCGGGGAAAATCCGCGAAAGTACACTGGCCCAGTGGGGCTCAACTGTGAAAGACTGTGAGTGTGACCTGTCTATGTCTGTCTACTGTCCTCTTGCGTGAAACTCTTGCGAGTGGGGCAAAAAGAGGCTCAGAGGAGCATGGCCGCTCCGCTTCGCTACGCGGCCGTGCACTCTTTCTAAGGAAAGAACTCCATTGCAACAAGAAGGAAAAATCACACTAAGAACGGCGCTATATCACAGAAGCAAACATTTCTCTCTGGACTGTCTTCTCTGTTGCATGCTCGGGCCTAAGATTTGACCCAGTGTGAGGCTTCATCCACGGAGGACTCCCCTCCCTTAGAGGCAAGTCAGCCCATCCAGAAAGGGAGGAGCCAGAGGAGTGTGCTGCCTACATCATATAGACAATGAATACCACCACAACACGTAGAAAAACCCACAATACAAGTGTGACAATGGGGAAACAACGCAGGCCAGCATCAGACATAGAGAATGAAGATGACAATTCTGAGGACCAGATAATGACTGAACAACTAATCAACCTCTCAGATAAGGACTTTAGACTAGCAATATGGAAGGTGCTCAACAGACTCCAAGAAACCATGGATCGAGTTGAACAGAACACTAATAAGAACCAAGAAAATATGAAGGCAGAAATGACAAAACTCCAAACTGAAATAACATGTCAACTAACAGGACTGAAAAAGTCAGTAAACGAAGTGAATGACAAAATGGATAAGCTCTGGGACAGGGTATCAGAAGCTGAGAATAGACTTGGTGCTGTGGAAGATGAGATACATAACAATTCCATACAGCAGGAGAGATTGGACAAAAAACTTAAAGCAAATGAGCAGACAATGGAAAAATTAGTCAAAGAATGGGAACAGACGAAAATAGAAGTCTATGATAAGATCAACAGAAACAACTTAAGAACCATTGGAGTCCCAGAGACCCAGGAAGAAAATTTCCAGAAACTTCCAGAGCTAAAGAATATATGTGATCAAATCCTGCATGCCCGAAGAGTACCAACCAAAAGAGACCCCAGAAAAACCACCCCAAGACACATCCTAGTCACAATGACAAATCCCACAGATAGAGACAGAATTCTGAAAACAGCAAGATCAAAAGGGGAAATCATGTTCAAGCAAGCTTCCCTGAGATTTACAGCAGACCTGTCACCAGAAACACTCAATGCCAGAAAGCAGTGGTGGGATATTGTGACAAGACTGAATGAAATGAATGCTTCACCCAGAATACTATACCCAGCAAAACTCACTTTCCGGTTTGATGGAAGAATACATGGTTTCACAGACAAAAAACAGCTCAGAAACTTCACAGACACAAAACCAGTCTTAAGAGAAAAACTGAAAGACCTAATCTAAGACAAGACTACCCAAAAGACACACCAAATTTTGAAATAAAGATGGCATTAAATCCCAGGACAATTCTTTCTCTCAACGTCAATGGACTAAATGCACCAGTTAAGAGACACAGAGTGGCTAAATGGATCAAAAAACTCAATCCAACCTTCTGCTGCCTACAAGAAACGCACCTGAATAGTCAGAACAAACATAGACTCAAAATAAAAGGCTGGAGAAAAAATTATCCAAGCAAACAACACCCATAAAAAAGCTGGAGTGGCCATACTAATATCAGATAATGCAAACTTTATACTCAGGAAGGTTGTAAGGGACAAAGATGGACATTTTATATTAATCAAGGGGCACGTAGAGCAGGAAGAATTCACTCTCCTAAACATATATGCACCGAATGAGGGGCCAGCAAAATATTTAATACAACTGTTGACAAATCTGAAAAATAATATCAACAACAACACAATAATTGTGGGGGACCTTAACACGGCTTTGTCAACACTGGACAGGTCAACCAGACTGAAACCCAACAAGAATATACTAGACCTGAGGAGAGAAATGGAAGAAAGAGGCCTAGTGGATATATATAGGACACTCCATCCCCAGAAACCTGGATACACATTCTTCTCCAATGTACATGGGACATTCTCCAGGATAGACTACATGCTGGCACATAAAACATACCTCCATAAGATCAAGAGGATAGAAATTTTGCAGACTACCTTCGCTGACCACAAGGCTCTGAAATTATTTGTGAATTCCAAAGGGACTCAGAAGAAACACTTTAACACCTGGAAGTTAAACAGCCTCATGCTCAATAACCAGTGGGTCCGAGATGAAATCAAGGAGGAAATAAAAAGGTTCCTGGAAACAAATGACAATAAAGACACAAACTCTCAGAACTTATGGGACACAGCAAAAGCAGTACTGAGAGGAAAATTTATAGCTTTGCAAGCACACATCAGGAAGGAAGAAGGAGCTTACCTGAGTAGCTTAATGACACAGCTAATAGAACTAGAAAATGCTCAACAAAAGGACCCAAGAATAGGAAGACAGAAGGAAATAACAAAGCTGAGAGCAGAAATCAACGAAGTGGAAACTCAAAAAACAATCCGAAAGATCAACGAAAGCAAAAGTTGGTTCTTTGAAAAAATAAACAAGATTGATGGACCACTGGCAAACCTAACAAAGAAAGAGAGAGAGAGAAACTTGATAACTCGTATCAGGAATGAAAAAGGAGAGATCACTACTGATATGACAGAGATTCAAAGGGTAATCAGAAACTACTTTGAAAAACTCTACGCCACTAAAAATGAGAACCTGGAAGAAATGGATAAATTCTTGGACTCTTATAATCTTCCACGGTTGAAGGAAGAGGATGTAGCATATCTAAACACCCCCATCACCATTGATGAAATTAAAACAGTAATCAAATGTCTGCCGAAAAACAAAAGCCCAGGTCCAGATGGATTCACTAATGAATTCTATCAAACTTTCCAAGAGGAACTACTGCCAATCTTGGCAAGACTCTTTCATGAAATTGAACAAACAGAAACACTCCCAAATAGCTTTTATGAAGCCAACATCACCTTGATACCTAAACCAGACAGAGACGCTACCAAAAAAGAAAATTACAGACCAATATCACTGATGAATGCAGATGCAAAGATCCTCAACAAAATCCTGGCAAATAGGATTCAATGCCTCGTTAAGAAGATCATCCACTACGATCAAGTAGGTTTCATCCCAGGAATGCAAGGCTGGTTTAACATCCGTAAATCTATCAACATAATACACAACATCAATAACAAGAAAAATAAAAACCACATGATCATATCAATAGATGCAGAGAAAGCATTTGATAAGGTCCAACACCCATTCTTGATCAAAACTCTCAGCAAGATGGGAATGGAGGGAACCTTCCTCAATATAGTGAAGGCCATCTACCACAAGCCAGTGGCAAATATTATCCTCAATGGAGAAAAACTGAAAGCCTTCCCTCTAAATTCTGGCACAAGACAAGGCTGTCCTCTCTCACCACTCCTATTCAACATAGCACTGGAAGTACTTGCTATAGCGATTAGGCAAGAAAAGGATATCAAGGGAATCCAGATAGGAAAGGAAGAAGTCAAGCTCTCACTGTTTGCAGATGACATGATACTCTACTTAGAAAACCCTAAAGACTCTATCAAAAAGCTTCTAGAAACAATAGACTCATATAGCAAGGTGGCAGGCTACAAAATTAACACACAAAAATCAATGGCCTTTCTATATACCAATAGTAATAAGGATGAAATGGACATTAAGAAAACAACCCCATTCACAATAGTGCCACACAAACTCAAATATCTTGGAATCAACTTGACTAAATATGTGAAGGACCTATACAAAGAAAACTATAAAACTCTGCTCCAAGAAATAAGAGAGGACACACGGAAATGGAAACGCATACCCTGCTCATGGATTGGCAGGATTAACATCATCAAAATGTCAATACTCCCCAAGGCATTATACAGATTTAATGCCATCCCTCTAAAGATACCCATGACATTCTTCAAAGAAGTGGATCAGACACTTTTGAAATTCATTTGGAACAATAAACACCCTCGAATAACTAAAGCAATCATTGGGAAAAAGAATATGGGAGGAATTACTTTCCCGAACTTTAAACTGTACTACAAAGCAATAGTTATCAAAACAGCATGGTATTGGAATAAGGACAGGCCCTCAGATCAGTAGAATAGGCTTGAATACTCAGAAAATGTTCCCCAGAGATACAACCATCTAATTTTTGATAAAGGAGCAGGAAATCTTAAATGGAGCAGGGAAAGCCTCTTCAACAAGTGGTGTTGGCACAATTGGATAGCCACTTGCAAAAAATTAAACTTAGACCCCCAGCTAACATCATGTACAAAGGTAAAATCCAAATGGATTAAAGACCTCGATATCAGCCCCAAAACCATAAGATATATAGAACAGCACATAGGCAAAACACTCCAGGACATTACAGGCATCTTCAAGGAGGAAACTGCACTCTCCAAGCAAGTGAAAGCAGAGATTAACAGATGGGAATATATTAAGCTGAGAAGCTTCTGCACCTCAAAGGAAATAGTGCCCAGGATACAAGAGCCACCCACTGAATGGGAGAAACTATTCACCCAATACCCATCAGATAAGGGGCTAATCTCCAAAATATACAAGGCACTGACAGAACTTTACAAGAAAAAAACATATAATCCCATCAAAAAATGGGGAGAAGAAATGAACAGACACTTTGACAAAAGAGAAATACACATGGCCAAAAGACACATGAAAAAATGTTCCACATCACTAATCATCAGGGAGATGCAAATCAAAACAACGATGAGATACCACCTCACACCCCAGAGAATGGCACACATCACAAAGAATGAGAATAAACAGTGTTGGCGGGGATGTGGAGAGAAAGGAACTCTTATCCACTGCTGGTGGGAATGCTGTCTAGTTCAACCTTTATGGAAAGCGATATGGAGATTCCTCCAAAAACTGGAAATCGAGCTCCCATACGATCCAGCTATACCACTCCTAGGAATATACCCTAGGAACACAAAAATACAATACAAAAACCCCTTCCTTACACCTATATTCATTGCAGCTCTATTTACCATAGCAAGACTCTGGAAACAACCAAGATGCCCTTCAACAGACGAATGGCTAAAGAAACTGTGGTACATATACACAATGGAATATTATGCAGCTGTCAGGAGAGATGAAGTCATGAAATTTTCCTATACATGGATGTACATGGAATCTATTATGCTGAGTGAAATAAGTCAGAGAGAGAGAGAAAAACGCAGAATGGTCTCACTCATCTATGGGTTTTAAGAAAAATGAAAGACACCCTTGTAATAATAATTTTCAGACACAAAAGAGAAAAGAGTTGGAAGTTCCAGCTCACCTCAGGAAGCTCACCACAAAGAGTGATGAGTTTAGTTAGAGAAATAACTACATTTTGAACTGTCCTAATATTGAGAATGTACGAGGGAAATGTAGAGCCTGTTTAGGGTACAGGCAGGGGTTGGGTGGGGAGGAGGGAGATTTGGGACTTGGGTGATGGGAATGTTGCACTGGTGATGGGTGGTGTTCCTTTTATGACTGAAACCCAAACACAATCATGTATGTAATCAAGGTGTTTAAATAAAAAAATATGCAAAAAAAAAAGAGTATTGTAAAATAAATAAATAAATAAATAAAACCCACTAAAATAAAAAAAAAAAAAGAAACAATCACTAAGGGGAATTTATCCTCAACCTTACCTCCAACACTCAAGAGTTATCTCCCTAGATGTGCTTTCTATTCTCCCTCTCCAATCCCCAAAAGAAGAAACAAGGGAGCTCAGTATTTTCATGCTGCAGACAGAGGCTCTCCTTCTGCCTCCTGCTGTTTTTCCTTTCTTCCTTCTCTTGTTTCTTTTCTTCACCTTGCCCACACAGGCCTTCCAGATGGATGTGTGCTTGGGGTGACTGAAACTTTCTTTTTTCAGCCCCTCAGGCACAATTTGTTCTTTTACAGAGTCAGAGCTCACTCCTATAGCACCAAGTGAGGTGGCTGTGAGTAGGTAAAATTAGTAGAGCCTGATTTTTTCTTTGAAGATTTTTGTTTGTTTGTTTGCAAAAGCGAAACTCCTATGATCCATCTCCATAAAAACTTAATTTCTGAACAATGAGTTTGACAGCCAAAGACTCCTGAACTCAAAAGCATGAGGGTCATTTTCCTGCCTGGAGCCTATATGGAGAGGAGGAAGGGATTTCCTGAGCAGCTGCTGAGACAGCATGTGCAGGAATTGCACCGTTTCAGTTTCACTCAGTTATGAGCAATGAAGCAGATACTTTGCAGAAGCAAACTATTTCAATGCCTGAAACCAGCATCCTTCAACAGATTGTGAAGGTTGCTGATTTCCTTCAACCAGCACTCAACAACCAGTGTATGGATTGATTTGCTGTTTTAGAAAGGTTGAAACTACTTGTCACCTGCCTTGATTACAACTGCCCATCCATAAGCCAATCTACAGACCAGGTACCAGTTGGCAAGTATGAGGAGAATGCTTGTCTCTGACAAATGGAGCACAGGGAGGTAAAGTAGCTAGCACAAATATGCACAAGCCATTTGGAGATGTCAGATTTGAGCACTGTCTTTTCTGTACTCCCAAGTCTGGACTGGAGGTGAAACAAGCAGAGATGATCTTTTGGCTTGGTGCCAAAAGCTAGATTTGACTAGATTAGAGGGAAATTCAGAGGTAGTGTGATAGGGTGCTGACTGCCACTAAATCCAATGACTTTTGAATGCTTTCCTTGGTTTTATCAATTTTGTCTAGTCCTGGTCTCCTCCATCCCTTGGATTCACAGGCATGGGTGGGGAAGAGCCTACAGTGATATTGGCATGGAGTACAGTTTGATTGGCCACAATATGTACTTGCTTTTGCGCTAAGTAGTTAGATGTGTAGTCTAAGATAGTATTCTTTAACCCCTGGTGTAGTTGTTTATTGTGGCTGTTGTGTATTTTGTCGTTACTTCTTCTTCTTCTTCTTCTTCTTCTTCTTCTTCTTCTTCTTCTTCTTCTTCTTCTTCTTCTTCTTTTCTTCTTCTCCTTCTCTTCTTCTCTTCTTCTTTTCTTTTCTTCATCTCATTCTTCTCCTCCTCCTCCTCCTCCTTCTTCTTCTTCTCCTTCTCCTTCTCCTTCTTCTCCTTCTCCTTCTTCTTCTCCTCCTCCTCCTCCTTCTCCTCCTCCTCCTCCTCCTCCTCCTCCTTCTTCTTCTTCTTCTTCTTCTTCTTCTGCTTTTACTTCTTCTTCTCCTCCTTCTTCTTCTCCTCCTCCCCCTCTTGCTCCTCTTCATCCTCCTACTCCTTCTTCTTCCTCCTCCTCCTTCTTCTCCTTCTTCTTCTTCTTCTTCTTCTTCTTCTTCTTCTTCTTCTTCTTCTTCTTCTCCTCCTCCTTCTCCTCCTCCTCCTCCTCCTTCTCCTTCTTCTGCTTCTTCTTCTTTTCTCCTCCTCCTCCTCCTCCTCCTCCTCCTCCTCCTTCTTCTTCTTCTTCTTCTTCATTTTTCTTTTTTTCCCCTTTTGCTTCTTTTGAATTGATACTGATAGCTCCTAGATGAATTCCTCCCAGCTTTTTTCTCTTTTATTCCTCCCAACAGAACCACAGAACTTGAATCATCTTGTTCTTCCTCATAAGTTAAGGGAGAAAAAAAAAAGAAAGTGGATGGTACCAGTAGCAAACAGTCGCATGAGCATGAATATTGAGTGGAAATAAATAATGATCAAGATTAAATAGCAAACCCAAAGTTAACAGAATCAAGATCTACAACAGGGGCTGGAGAGATAGCACAGCGGTGTTTGCCTTGCAAGCAGCCGATCCAGGACCTAAGGTGGTTGGTTCGAATCCTGGCATCCCATATGGTCCCTCATGCCTGCCAGGAGCTATTTCTGAGCAGATAGCCAGGAGGAACCCCTGAGCAACTCCGAGTGTGACCCAAACATAAAAAAAACTACAACAAGTTATATACAAAGGGGACCAGTTTACACTAGCAGTTCAGGGGGCAAAGAGGAGAAATATGGGATGCATGTTGGGAACAGGGAAGAAGGTCGATACTGGTGGTGAGGAATTGCCCTAATTCACTGTCACTATGTCCCTTAAATATAACTGTGAAAGATTTGTAATTCACATGGGTCTCAATAAAAATTATTTAAAAACAAAAAAAGAACCAGTGGTCTAGAAGCAGAGAGTGGACTTTGCAGCTATAAAATTAGCATTTCTCCATGGTTTTCTTGTCCTTTCCTCCACCCTCATTTTCCTGCTTGTGGTAGGCACAAGGATCTCACCTATGCCTCAGTCAGGATTATGGTACCTGAGTCCCTAATTCTGAGAATTGATTTAGAATCTTTATGTGGCACAATCCTGTGACTAGGAAGAGAACTGGCTGGGCAGTTTGTCATGCAGGGTGCAAATCCTTCAGTAAATTCCTCAAGTGGATTTACTAAAATTTCCATGGGACCATTAAGTCCTAGGGATTCAGGAGGATGCAAGACATCCCATGTTTTGGAGGTTGGAGATGGATTCCAATTTCAGCTGATGCTCTAGGCTTAATATTAAGTGATTTTCTTCTTTTTGGGGGAGCACACCTGGTGGCACACTCAGGGGCTTCTCCTGGCTCTGCTCTAAGAAATTACTCCTGGAAGGCTCAAGGGGAGACCATATGGGTTGCAGGGGATTGAACCCAGGTCAGTCTTGGGTTGGCCACATACAAGGCAAAACGCCTTATCCACTGTGCTCAGGTCCTCATATGATTTTTTTATTTGCATTTTTCAAAGCCCAGATGGAAGACTCTACCAGTTTTATTTAAAATAGCATTTTTTGGGGCCGGAGCAATGGTGCAGTGGTAGGGCATTTGCCTTGCACTCAGCTGACCCAGAATGGACCAGGGATCAATCCCCAGCATCCCAATATGGTCCCCCAAGCTAGGAGCGATTCTGAGGGCAGAGCCAGGAGTAACCCCTGAGCATCCTTGGGTGTGCCCCCCAAAATAGCATTTCTTGAGGTTATTGTTATTATTGTGATATATATTGTTTACATATATACAGACTCAACACAGAAAATTTAGAAGGAAAAGAAAATGCTGAAGAATAAAAAAGAAGGTACAATTTTGAAAAATGTATATCCTTCATTATTTTTTTCTGGGCCCATTTATACTCATTTTTACTTCTAAAAATGGAATTAATTTGCATTTAATAATTGTGTTACTGAATGTTAACCTAGTTAAAAATGTTTTCCCTCTTTTCTTATTTGCCAGACACCCTGATTTGGGTCAGCCATGCACAAGTAGGACTAAGGGAATGAAACTTACGTGGTCTAAGGCTATTCTTGATCCAATTCTCTTACCAATAACTGAATTGTCAAAACCATGGGATGTTATTTTAGCCAACAATACAGGGAAACTTTTATAGAAAGCTTCTGGAAAATTTTTTTTTCACTTTCACAGAAATGTGCCCCTTTTCCTGTCTGGATGTGTAACTGAGCCAATAGGAGCTATTGCATAATGCTGAGAGTGAGGAGGTCACTAGGCAAGGATGCTGCATGCAAGGCAAACACCCTACTACTGTGCTATCTCTTTGGACCCTAGTTTCTGTATTTTTATTGCTAACCTATGTTGTCAAAGCTGACTGGACTCTTGTTTTATTAGTGGTCATCTTGCAGTGTATCATATGTCAATGTCATACTTTATTCTGCAAGTCTACTTCTAATAAAGTCAAATAGGATTGTTTTTCTTTTTATTATCCTTCTTACTTCTTGATACTATGTTGCTCTATACAAGAATATAATTTGTGTATACAAACTATAAAAATACTTGTGAAAAATGTGTGAGACATAAATTCCTAAGAGTGGATTCACAGATAACACAAATTTACATGTTTCAAATCTGAAAAGAAGGAAAGATTTTAGAAACCAAATGCAGTTTTGATGTTACAAAATTCTGCCTATAATATTCATATTTTGCATTTTCTTGGAAATAAGTGACTAAGAGTTCCTATGTCCTCACCATAGGGTATTTTGTTAAAAATTTGTTTTTTTGCCAATTTAGTAGGTTTTATTTTTCACTTTTTTGTTCATTTTGCTATTTTGTTTATTTGAGTGATGACCATCTTGTAATATGCTTATATAGCACTGGCAATTCTTATCTTCCTGTTTGTTTATAACCTTTACTTGATTTTCAATAGGACAATTGATTTCTTCTTTAAAATTTTTTTATTGTGTTGGGGACCACTATTGTCTGCTTGGCCAGGGGATGTTGACACTCAGTGGTGCTATGTGTAGGTGAATATGTATTGCCAGGTGTAGAAACCAGAACAAGGTCTGTTTTTGGTCCTTCCTTTTATTTGTAGAAGTTCCTGCTATGTTAGCAACATCAACCCATTTATAATTTTCAAAATGCCCTTGTTGTCGATTATCTTTTGCCTTTGCCAATAATACTTCCTTGCCAAATAAGCTTTTAAATAGTAAAATATGTTTTCTGACTCTTTTTTAAAGACTAAAAACTCATATCTCCAAATGATTTCACCAGCTACGATTAGGCTTCCTAGCAGTTACATTTGGAAAGATACTGTGTGCCTCAGGTAGCATCAATATCTATTCTCAAGTGGATGATTATATAGAGAAGGAATACCAAACAAATGAGCAAAACATATTTATGATCTCTAGTGTGTTAAGTATCACAGTGGAACTTACTAGGGACATGCACTTGTGGGGAGGTACAATTTGGGAACAGATGAGGCTTCCCTCTTGCAGAGGAGTTTTGTTGAGTGAGTATATACCCAACCCTGCGTTTTCAAAGACAGTGAATTGACCATAGATGCAAAGATGCACAATAGGGACAGTGCTCTGAGACCATCAACTGCTCTAAGCTCCCCTTTGGCAACCACTCTAATAATGAACTGGAAAAAGTGAATATAAAATAACTTGGCAGATGTGCTGGAGTGATAGATAGTACAGTGGATAAGGCACTTGCATTGCACACAGCTGATCCAGGTTCAACCCTTTACACCACATATAGTTCCTTAAGCCTGCCCAGAGTGATTCCTGATCGCAGTCAGGAGTCAGCTTTGAACATCATTGAGTATGGTCCAAAATCAAAGCAAAAAAAAAAAAAATAAGAGTCGAGGAAGAGGTATCTGCAAACCACCTCTGGCACCAATGTTGTCAGTGTCCATGTTGTCTGTGCATATTGTCACCCCTCTTGAGATGTGCAGTTATTTTTGTTGTTGTTGTTGTTTTAGTTTTTGGGTCACACCTGGCAGCGCTCAGGGGTTACTCCTGGCTCTGTGCTCAGAAATCACTCCTGTCAGGCTCGGGGGACCATATGGGATGCCAGGATTCGAACCACTGGCCTTCTACATGCAAGGCAAACGCTCTACCTCCATGCTATCTCTCCAGCCCCGAGATGTGTAGTGTTTTTTTTTTTTTGGTGTGGTTTTTGGGTCACACCCGGCAGTGCTCAGGGGTTATTCCTGGCTCCAGGCTCAGAAATTGCTCCTGGCAGGCACGGGGGACCATATGGGATGCTGGGATTCGAACCGATGACCTCCTGCATGAAAGGCAAATGTCTTACCTCCATGCTATCACCGGCCCCCCAAGATGTGTAGTTTTAATCTTTAATACTGAGATGTGTACTGGCTTTCTGCTCTGGAGAAACCCATGTTATCTCTTGAGCACTTAACCTATCTTTCTTTACCTCCTTTTACTTCCCTGATAAACTTGTTATACTTACCTCTTCTCCTGATATTATTTCCTGTGTGAGAAAGATGATGAACCTGAAAGGTCTGTGTAAGGTGTAGGTCTGAATTTTCTTCTCTGTAAATAGCAATTCCTCACAGTCTGGGTTCATGGCTCTCTAAGGAATAGGATGTCAGGGACCATCTCTCACACTGGGCAGAAGAAGTGGATGTCAGCTGCAATTTGATGGCTACTCAGGACATGGGCTTCCCTGCTATACAGGGGATCAAATTGGACTTTAATTAGTCTTGAATCTCTCAGGTGCTTTTACGAGTGATGGTGGTGGGTAGAGAAAAGTGGTGCATTAGAAAAGTGGTGGATTTCTTTTCAAGGATGCCTCCCCTCCTCCCATTTCACATAAGCCACCTGGGCACCCCCACCAACAACAGTGTGAACTCAAGTGCAAGTTATCTGAGCAAGGGAGATTGGCAATATGAAAAATATGAAAATTAAAATATAAAAGGTCACGGGGCCAGAGTGGTGGCACAAGCAGTAGGGCATACGAACCATGGTTTGATCCCCCAGAGTCCCATATGGTTCCCCAAGCCAGGAACGATTTCTGAGCTCATAGCCAGGAGTAACCCCTGAACATCACCGGGTGTGACCCAAAAACAAACAAACGGAAAAAGAAAGGTCAATAACAGGCTACAAGATAGGTTAGGGTTTGTATCCAGATAAATAATATTAAAATTACCTAGGAAATAGTTTTTATTTTAAGGTATACAGTTCTTTCTCCGTGTTATACAATGATCACCTTTATCTCCAAAACTCCTAATCAATCCCAAAGGGAAGTCTGTAACCTCTAAACAGTTTTTCCTCCCTTCTGTTCCCTATATCACCTGGCAGCCTTGACTTTGTTTTTTTGTTTGTTTTTTGGATTTGCCAGATAAATTGACACTTACAGTCTGAACCTCTGTGCCTGATTTCTATCGTGCAGCACAATTTGTTTGAGGTTCATCAACTATTATTCTTTTCTTGTCTGTAGTTCTAGGAACTTCTTAGGCATATTTCTAAGATGTACTTCTGGGTGAGGTGAGACTTTGTATTAATTTTCACTTCACTCAGATCTATTGAAACTTTGAGGACAGAGATAATAATTTGCATTGTAGACCACTCAGATGATTCTAAAGCTTAATCATTATTGCTTCAGGATTGCCTGTCTATGCTATTTAACTCAAAATAAAATTGCTGTGTTCCTAAAGTCAGGATTTGTTATTCTGACAAAAATCATTTTATATGTATATCTAAAAAAAAAAAGAAGAGACTCATTTTTGAGTTGTCAAGAGTTGTCAAGATCTGGTAAATGTATTTATTGTCTTTAAAAAATTGTGAAAAATCTAGAGCACATGTTTTAAAAATAATCCTAGACTATTTTTAATTTTCCAGTCTTAACTTTAACATTTTCATTCTATTTATAGAATGTCTAATTGCTTCTCCAATATCTCCAGATGTGCCTTCCATTGCCCAAACTCTGGACTGTGCTTGTCTGTAAACAGGACGGTTTCAAATGACTTCTCTTTTCCCTCCTGGTTAAGTGATACAGATTTGACCTATAAATACATGGGCCTAGATTCATGCTCATAATATTAGAAACCAAAATTATAAGCTATATTGATAAATAGGTGGATAAAGAAGATGCATATATATTCATTATCTACTGCATCTTCTAGTTGGTGGTGCTTATATTATTTGCAGATAAAATGTACATACAAACACATGTCCACATAGACCCACAATGGAATACTATTTAACTATTTTAGAAAGGAAAAATTATATCATGTCATTTGCAACAATATACATGGAACTAGAGAGTATTTTCTTGGTGAAATAAAGTCATATTAAACATGATATAATTTCACTCATATATTGAAGATGAGGAAATAAAATAAGTGAACACACAAAAAACACAATAAAGCCAAATTCTTAGACTCAAAGAACAAAATAGTGGTTTTTCAGATTTAGGTAAGATACAGACTAAGTAAGCAAATGGATGGAGTTGACTGTATCATGATGGATGGAAGGTAGGCTTTCTGTGATGAGACTAATGTGACATGTACAGATGATTCTGTGTAAATCTGCACACCTGTCACATAATGTTATAAACTACATTATTTCAATATTTTTGAAAAACTTCATTTAAAAATAAATCTATGTGATTTTTATAATTTGACACCACCCAAGTTCTAAATTTCTTTTCTGGCATTTTCCCCTTGTGGCAGCAAACACAGTCTATATGATCCTCCATTAGCAATTTGTAAGATTAGGAAATAGGAGTCTATAGGATTGCACAGAAAAACTTGTAGTACAAAATAGAAGGAACTAGTAGTCCCTGATCTTATTTAAGAGTTATTCACACCTATGTTCATTCAACAAGCATTAGTTTTAACAAACATGCAAACTATCAGGTGAAAAGATAGCAGTGAACAAGATAGATATTCCCCTCTACCACTTTGGGGAATATAAAGTCTAGTGGGAAATCATAACAATCAAGGAGGGAATTTTAATACTTTGTGCGAATGTTATGATAGGAAAAGTACTTATAGAATATGCCACAGAAGACAGTAAGAGTCTCAGAACCAGAGTTTAGATGGGCTTCAAAGAGAAAGAGATGGCTAGGTTAGACATGAGGATAAGAGAATTAGGAAAGCTGGGTGTTGTATGTGCACAAGTGACTTTTAATGAAAATATTATTACAGAGAGAGAAAATGCCATGAGCAGAAATTGGCAGAAGTTTGTCTTACTATATCTGAAGATACATTCAATCTTGTATGTAATCATTGTAATTATGATTACATATGTAATGTACTCAATCAATGTATGTAATCAACAACCCAAAAACTGTTAAATTGTAGCATTGGGAATGAATTGTAATGTTGGGAGTGTCATATAAGTATTACATCAGATTCACAAAAGAAGAGTTGTCAGATTAAGTAAGAACTAGGTGAATCCTACCTCTTTGTGAGGAAATGCAATACAAATCCATAGAGGACTTTGATTAGAATTGTGCTTTGAGTTACTTTGGATTTTAATATTCACTAGGGTGATATAAGGAGTGTTAGTAGAAATGCATTAGAGAGGAGATTGAGCACACACATAAAGACTCTTGCATTGGAATCTCTTGTACAATTGGAACATATTTTTGACAAATATTTCAGAGAACTTGGAATCTAGTAAAATCCAAGAAGTCTATTCTCTGTGATTAGGAAATTCTTTTCACAAGAATGTACAAGATGCTAAAATATCTACTTAAGACTTACTATATTTATGCATTAGAATTTTATACAACTGTTAATACGAATAAACTGAGGATAGATATTAAATAGAAAAAACTCAGTATCATAATGTTGCAAACATTATGCAAACAAGTATGGCTTGCAGAAATACAGGTACGTGGGGAGAGAAGCTGGGAAATAAGGGAATTTTTGTAAGCTGCCTTGAATATAAAAGAAAGTCTCTGTTTAGAGACTGTGTTCCCTGGTATTCTAAGTGCAGGATAAGCTAAGGAGAAAGTCATCCAGGTCAAACTATCTAGGCTAATAGTGCCATGAGCATCGCAACTGCTATCTTTACATACTTTGAGATTTAATGAAGTTATGGGCATTATAATCACTATCTTTGCATACCATTTGAATTAATGATACCTTGTGACTATTGTATTCACATTCCATCTTGTTGCTGTAATAATGCCTAAGCTCTATTACCCACATTCTATCTCCTACCTAAAGTTTGCATTAAAAGCTTTAGCTATACCTTCAATAAATAAAGTCTATTGCTCTGACAATACTTCCCTGTAAGTGGTCTGTGGCTCAGTCTTTCCTTTTTCCTGAGTCCAGCCTCAGAGGCTACAGGCTGGAAAAGTCCCTTACCCACCCTTGCATCAGCCTCATCGGGGGACCCCATGCCACAGCCCAACACAGGTACAACTGAATAGCCTACCCTTGAATTTTGTAAGACACACCATTATTTATTGTACTATTGACAGAAAAAGATTAGAATTCAATTCTGGCAACATGATCTCTTATAATTTGATAGTTTTACTTCATTAGACTTTTTTTTAAAATCACTTAATATTACTATGGTGCAAATTTAATGAAAGAATATATAAGTAAAAAGGTTTAAATGGTCCCCAAACTTGCACACATTTAGAACCTGACTCTGATGTATGGTTTCCATACACACAAAAATTCCATTTGGTTGTAAGGTTAATGATACTGCATCTTTAAGAAGAATTCATGAAATAACAAAATACCATTGGCATTGGGATCAACAACTTTTTTCAATTAGGTATATATATGTATATATATAATTTTTAATTTGGGGCCACATCAAACAATGATCAGGGGTTGCTTTTGCGTCTGCACTCAGGAATCACTCCTGGTTGTGCTTCACAGACCCTAATGAATGCCAGGGATAGAACTCCAGGTCAACCTTGCGCACAGAAAATGTCTTACCTTTCTCTGACCCAACAATTAGGTATAATTAATATCTATTAGATTCCTATCCTGAAGCTTTGCTGAACAATCTCAGTACCAGTTAGGTACTGAGGATAAATAAGTACACTACCACCATTTCCACAATTTTCTGAAAGTTTGTTTCTGGTACTGGTGGTAGAATATGTGCAGGTGATGATAATTATGTATAGTTGTCATCTGGCTGATAATGATGTAAGAAATCATCGATTTTGAAAACATCTTGATTTCAGAGACAGAAAAATCTGAAAGAAAAGGAAGAGGAAGAAGAGGAAGCAAAAGAAGAGGAGGAAGAGAAGCAGGAAAAGGAGGATGAGGACAAGGGCTATGACAATGAGCCAGAGATGTGACATAAGCAGCAGAACATATACCATATATTTATAAGATCTTAGTTCAGTCTTGTCTACTGCAACCCAACACCTCTAGGAGTAGCCGTGGTGTGCCTTAGCTCTGCTGAACTGGTTTAGTCCCCACAACAAAGACAAACATGTGTCAAAAACAATGTGATAGGGCAGCCAGTATTTATGAATGAAACAAACTTGGAAAATGCAAAAGCTTTGCCTAGGAGTGACATTCACCAGATTTAAGATGGTGCTTTTCCTGGAGGGACAGGTTATGTGGAAATGCATGTATATTGTTGGAAGATGGTATAAAGGGAATATCAAGTGAACTGCCCACAGAGTCTTTCAGCTAGGTGGTGGGTACACATGGGGGGTGTTTGTATTATTGTTTATACCTGTTGTATGACAAATTTTTTGTAATAAAAATGGAAGCTGTCTTATATATGTTAGTAACTGTCTGTGAGTCAGGGGAATCTTTGGGGCTTCAACTTTCTAGTCTATAATGAAAATATGGTTATACTACTTCTTCCTGTCCATAGGAATTTAGGGTTGTCGTGATAGTCAAAATAGCACATTGTGATTGTCTTGGGTAGATTGTCAAGCACAATAGGAAAAGGTTATTAAAACTGGCCATTTTTAAGTTCAACAAACATCTTACTAAGGATATCTGGTAGAACGTATCTTTGATATCTTCTTTGATATATGTCTATACCCTCTTTTGTATTCCTCTTCTTTTATTGTGGAGCCCATTTCTCTCTACTGTTTGGATCTCAGCAGCCTTGTGACTTGCTGATCCTGCAGGGGGTGCTATAACCTAATATTGTAGACCCATCTTCCTAAACAGGTTCGAGAACCTCTTTCCTAAACCAAATGGATATCCCAACAACTCAAAGAGTCACAAGAATTAAAGAACTGTCATTATTTTTAGGCCATTTTTCATGCTATGGATCCCCAGGCTGCAGGGCAGCACAGGGCCAGGGTGAGGTGGATGTGTCTGGAGATGATTGTGCCCTCTGGGGATATGTATGGGGATCCACCTCAGGTCACCTGCAACGTCTTTGTCTTTAAAATTTTTTTTTAACTGATGATTATTATGGGGGGGGGATAGTTGGAAGCCATAACTGGCATTGCTCAGGAGCTGTTCTTGGAGAAACTGGTTTATATTTTGGGAGGGATGACTTGGGGAGGGGGAACAGTACTTGGTGCTTACTTCTGGCTCTGTGTTCAGAGGATTATATGTGGTGCTGTAGATTAAATTCAGGTTGACCACATGCAAAGGTAGTGCCTTAATCTCTATGCCATTTCTCTAGCTCTGTCTACCCCATACTATGCAGCTGTCCTATACTTGCTGTGCAGGCAGCATAAAAGGCATATGGAAGAAAACACTCTTTTAAGGAAAAGTTATGTTTAGATGTTCTCTGAATTGTAATGGGGTCTTTCAGTGTATAAATAACACTTATTTGTTGCAGGATTTGTTTTTGTTTTGTTTTGGGCCACAACTGCTGCAATCAAAGGTTGCTCCTGGCTCAGTTCTCAGAAATTACTCCTGGATTAAGCTCAGGGTACCATATGGGATACTAGGAATTGAACCTGGGTTGGCTTGTGCAAGGCAAACATTCTACCCACTGTGCTATCACTCTGGCCCTTGTTTGGGGATTTTTTTGGGGGGGGGCAATGGGGTTTAGGGCCACACTTGGTGACCCTCAGGAGTTACTCCTGGCTATGCACTCAGAAATCGCTCCTGGCTTGGGGTACCATATGGGACACTGGGGAATTGAACCATGGTCCATCCTAGATTAGCACATGCAAGGCAAGTGCCCTACCGCTTGTGCCACTGCTCCGGCCCCTCTCTGGCTCCTGTTTTTAAAACCAAACTTTTCATAGAAAAAAGAACTCAGGGATTCCAAGAGTGCTATTTGCCTTTTTTACTCTCTTTCTATAACATGGAGAGTTCAAGGCCAAGGAGCCATTAAGAAAGGCTCCAAGTACTTGGAACTGAACCTTGAGGAATGAAAGAGATTCTAATAGAAGGACTGGAAGTTCTATGTGGCGAGGTAAACTGAGCAAAATCTTGGATACATTCAGGTAATTATTAAGTAGAGGAAAGGGGCAGGCCTAAGAGTAATGCTTGGGAAGAATAAAGTGGAAAGGTAATTTATTGGACTGGCCTGGGCAGCCAGTACATGACATGTGGACACTCTGAAACCAGGGTATTGCAGGCAGGATCCAAGAGAGCCAATTCAGCACTATATAAAAGCAGCAATTCTACCTGAATCATTCTACACTCTGCCTGTGGAGAAAACTTTTATGATGATAAGAATGTCATGTGCAGAATATCAGAATCTCTATCCACACACCCTAGAAGTGCAATATTTTGCTTTTGTTTGTTAACTAAAAATGCATATCAGATCACCAACAAAGGATATACAAAATATGAGTGAGTGAAAACACTTGAAAAAATTCAGATAAACAAAAGAGAGAAAATGTCACTTTACTACCCAGAGATAAGCATATTTTCTTGACTTTTTATTTTTTGCCATGTTTGTATCTAAATATATATTATATAAATAGTCCTATACTGTTTTTGAAAACTACTTAGGAAAGCCATATAATGTAACTATCTTTACACTTCTGAAAATATACCCCTCACCTCATTTTAAATGGCTATTTATTATTCTCTGTTGAAGAACATTTTGAATCTCCTCCAACACTTTGTAACTATTTATATAAAAATCGTGAGCATATCTATTCAAGAAATATGTTGTTAAATGTGCAAAAGAGGGTTCTTGAAAAGTAGATAGCAGTGTCATCATTATTGTCATTATACTAATAAAGATACAAATGTGTTTTCTGATAAAGCAATCTGTGGTCTTCCAAGAAAAAGTGTTCTTAGTCCTGGTAGCTTCAACAGGTACCTCAGAACATAGCTGACTCAGAGATCGGTTTCTTTTTCTTTCTTTTTTCTTTTTGTTTTTGGGCCACACCCAAACCACAGCTCAGGGGTTACTCCTGGCTATGCACTCAAAAATTGCTCCTGGCTTGGGGACCATATGGGACACCAGGATCAGTCCATCTTGGGTCAGCCGAGTTCAAGGCAAATGCCCTACCCCTGTGCTATCGCTCTGGCCCCCAGATCTGTTTCTTTTTGCTGTTTTTGGTGATAATGAGAGGTACTCAGGTGTTAATTCTGGCTCTGTGCTCAGAGAGCATTCCTGGTGAGCTCAAGGGACCCTATTGGTTGTTGGGAATGGAACTTAGTCGTGTGCAAGGCAAGTGCCCTACCCATTGTACTCTTGTTCTGGCCCTCCATAGCTACTTCTGCCATGTCCCTCTAGTTGTTTTGTTTATTCTGCATTAAACCTAAAAAAAACAATAATAATAATATTAATTATTCTGTGGCTATTTGGGATTACACACACATTCCTTTATTGTTATCATTTGTTTCTTTCTCCTATCCATGTGATTATAATTGTTGGGATCATGTCATGTGCTGTACATCTCTGAAGTTACCCTCTTTGGGAGTTGGTGCTAATGCACATTTTAATTGCAGGGCTCATTAGGACTGCAGAACTGGCCGCCATGCACATTTGTTTGTGGTGGAGAGATCACAGGGTTGTGCTAGTCCATTTGGGAGTAAAGTGGAGGATCCAATTTAATTGAAGTCAAGTGCTTTTGCCCCAGTTCTTGCCCTGTAATCATAGAAATTGTTAGTGAATCATAGAAATTGTTAGAAAGTATAGTGGCTTTAATAGACCTAGCAACATGTTAAAAGCAGCCTGCGTAGAAGAACATGCCTTTTCCTTCCAGATTTCTTTTGCCTGGACCTTCTACATAGTTAACTGCTGATATGATTTTTGTAGAGATGTCCATATTGTTTTCTAGAAAGGGTGGACTAGTCGACATGACATTTCCATTAACATGAATTAGAGTCCCTTTCTGCCACATCCACACCAGCACTGGTTATTCTTGATGTGTGCCTGTATGAGATGGTATCTCATTGATTCTTTGATTTGTATCTATTTCATGTGCCTTTTGGCCATTTGTATTTCTTCTTTGAGAAAGACTGTTGGTCTCTTTTATTTTATTTTTTGAAGGGGTTAGATGATTTTTTAAATAAAGTTCTACAGGTGCTCGCTTCGGCAGCACATATACTAAAATTGGAACGATACAGAGAAGATTAGCATGGCCCCTGCGCAAGGATGACATGCAAATTCGTGAACCGTTCCATATTTAAAAAAAAAAAGTTCTACAGGTGCCATATCAGAAAGTAGTTGAGTAAATAATTTCCTCCAATCCATGTGCTATTGGTTTCCTAGACATCATTTCCTAAAAGAATTATTGAAATAGAGCTTTGATTTGGCCCAGTAACTGCATTTCTTAGAATAGACTCCAAAGACCCAAAATCAATATGGAGAGAAGATTTTTACACCCATATCTTCCTTGCACCACTATCCACAATAGCCCAAATCTGGAAATAACCCAAGTGTCCAAGTGTTAAAAGGGAATAGCAGAATGTAAGTTTGGAATTAACCTTGCTTTGCTTAGATACCTATATATAAGTACAGCCATGACAGGATCAAGTTTAAGGAACAAAGATTAGGTCCAGAAGAACAGCCAGGTTCTGGAACCAGACTATAAGGGTACATACTAGGAAATACAGCAGTAGACAGATAGTAAAGCAATCACACCCGGGTTTGACAGAAACTGACCGCCATACCCTGGATCCGGAGGCACATGATTTCTCCTCACTGAGCCTACAGCCCACCTTAGCTGTTTGTCTGATGCAATATATATCCTACAACCAATCCTAGCTATTTATCTGATGATGCAACTTTGTACTAAGAACCTATAGTTTTAAAAATCAACTACTCAGAGGTGGGAATCCCCTAAATTCTCTATAAAAAGGGCCTGTGAACCCACCAGGGGTCGCCATTCTCTTAGAAGGTGGTTGACCCAAGCATACTGCAATAAAGCTTCCTTGGGTTTTGTAGTACTATCTGTCTCCTTCAGTCTTTGTGAAGTGGGTCTTGAGTTTGGACACAAGTCTTGAGTTTTAACACAAGAATAAAGATAAAGAAGCTGTGATACATATACTAAATGGAATACTATTTGGCTCTAGGACAAGGCAAAGTGATATAATTTGCTACTACACAGAGAGTATCACTCTGAGTAAAGTTAGTTATAGGGAAATGTATTGACACAGAATCATCTCTTATGTGAGATACAAAGGAACATAATGATGGAATAATGAATACCCAAAGACAATGAAAATAAGGAAGATGAGAACTAATTTTCAATTTATTGGTAGAGGGAAGTGGACACTGGTAAAGGGATTGGTGTTGAAACATTTTATACCTAAAACCCAACCATGAATAAGATATAAGGTGACTACATAAAAATAATAACTGCCAATATGAGAAGCAATTCAGCAAGATGAAAATGTTGGAAAGGGGACCTTGTGGTTAGTAGGACACATTTTTCTCCAGCATCATTATGCAGTTGGAAGTATATATCTTAAAATAAATCATATTTAAAATGCAGTGATTGTTCTTAAATACAAATCAGATTCTCAGAAGAATGAAGGTTGAGGACCTCACTGCTTCCCTCTAGCGTTTGTGTCACGTTTCATCAGGTTTCTGAATTTCCTCTGGGTCCTATCCTGGGTGACCTTATGCACTCTCCTGGAGGCATAATTGTGAGCCATATGTGGGCTGGAGGCTACAGAAAGTCAGATAAAAAGTCAAACCCAGGCCTGAGGTCAGAGAAACATCAAATCACTTAAAGGGAGCTATTAAATTTTATCTTCCCTAAAGGATTCTTAAAAGCACAATAAATCAATTCTCAGCCCTTGTGGTGATTGAAATGTCTGACTTTTGGAGTAACTATTTTTGTTCTTGCTCTATTTACCCTGATCCCTTAGACTATCCACTAGGATGGGGCAGTTTATGAAGTGAACTATTGTGCCCATTCATTAGGTATGCTATTGTGGATGCAGGGAATGCTCCAGGGAACTGATAGTGTTGCCCTTGAACCACAAATACAATTGTGCAGCATAGTAGAAAAGATGATGATGACCTGCGGCTTTGACCAGACCTGCCTAACTACATAGTACTAGGCTTGCCTTGTACTGTGAGGCTAATGCCTTCAAACCTCCCTTTTCTTTCCTATCCAATGAGGATCACCATAAATCTTTGCATGTAATATTGCAAAATTATGAGACAACTGAAGGCAAACATATAATTTAGTACAGTGCCTAGCTCATTGTTAGCAAATGTCAATAATTGTTTATTAACAGAAAGATGAACCTTTTTTGTGTACAGACCATTTTCTCAGAACCTCAGAGTTCTGAGAAATCAACATTATGTCCATAATTAGGGGCAAACCAAGTGCTGAGAAATAAATGGCAGAGATCTGAGCACATCTTTTTTTAAATCCCACTACAAAGTTAGTAGTCTATAGGTAAAAGTCCTGCAGCCTACAATTACTTTTGAATTATTTCTTTCCATTTTCAATTATTTTCTTTCCACTTTTAATTATTTTCAATTTAAATAATTTATCATTTTATTTTTTCCTCCCCTTGATGCCTATCTTAAACTTCACTGCTGAGCTAACCTTTCTAACCTTTCTATTCAGACTTGAAATAAAAAATGAGACAATATATTTTATTAGAATTAAGTGAAATTTGACTCCAAACATCAAACAGGACAATTAAATATCACTTAATTGTGCTTTTCTTTTTTTTGCCAAACTCATACTCTAGTTCTCTAAATATATGTATATCCATGTAATCCAAACTCAGTAAGAAAGTTAAATAATGGAAGTGTTAAAAGACTTGTTTTAGGATAAAGAGCCTCTGGGAATTGAGTTTAGAAGCAAAGCGGGGAGGAAAGCACTCCCCCTACTGGTGAACATGGTGGAGTGCTGTACATAGTTTTCTTACAGAAAAAGTTCCACGGAGAGATAGTAAATATTATATAACTGGGGCGGAATTAGAACCAGAGTCAAAATGGGAGCGATAATCACTGGATGGGTCTGCACTTGAGAATACAAACAGCATGTGAGAAGACCGGGGAAAGGAGAGGTAATACAGAGAGAACCAAGACAAATTTTGGAGAGAAATGAAGGGTCAAATTTACTAAGGCAATCGTGCTTATTGGGGGGGCCGATTTTGTTGGATGGGGATAGATCTTCTGACTTCCATAAGACATGGGGGGTTGATGATTTTGAGCTGAGTAAGAGATTTTTGTATTTCTCAAGATAATTTTCAGAGTATTCCCCAACTGCATCCTCTAAAAACCTGTAATCATGAAGCATATATAAATAGCTGCTCAAACCCTCACAAAGAGGGTTTCCTGAGGGTCAGGAGAACTGGTCCATAATAGGAAGCTTGCCATGGAGGAGGGGAAGATCAGAAAAGGGATCACTATGATAGTGATTACTTTGGGCAAGAACTGGGTGCTGAAAGGAGGTAAAGTGATATGCATGAATTCTTCAACATCTCATAAACAACTTTGTAACTGTGTATCTCACAATAATTCAACTTAAAAGAGGGTTTTCATGATGCTGGAGCTATAGTATAGGGGTAAGTTAATTGCCATGTGACTAACCTGGTTTGATCCCCCAGAACTCCCTATGGTCCCACCAGTCCCATCAGAAGTGACCCTTAAGGACAGAGCCAGAATAAGCTCTGAGCACCACTGGGTGTGATCCCACAAATAAACAAACAAGCAAAAAGTATAAAGAGAGTTTCCAGTATTAATTTTTGACAACTGCATAGTGGAAGTGCCGTGAAGCTTGTTAATCGTCTAGATTTGCACTTGGCTCTACATTTTCTGGTCTCCTTGTCTGATTCTGTCTGTCCTTTCTCCAAAAGCCACACCTTTCAAGTTAGGGTCTATGTTTATTAGCAGAGCAAGTAATTGTATACTGACTCTGAGATACTGTGCTGCTCTTTGCGTGGTCCTAACTTAATACTGTCCATGTCTTTATAGATAAGGCTTTTATACAGTTCTCCTTCAATTACTCAGAGTATGCTCTCTCTCCTTTGAAGACCCTGACTTAAATATATGGCGGACCATATTTTTAATTAGAATATGGACTACAGAAATGAGCACAAACTCAGAGTATATATTTTGAATGAATTAAACACCAACTTTTCAGTTAAGACACAAACATATTTAATTAGCCACTCATGACAGCGAATGAAATACTGGAATCTATTTTAGTTGTTAATCTCTTTATTGTTGTCTCTTGCACTGGAATATAATTATATGTCTGTCACACAGAAAGTACTCATCTTTAATTTTTTATTCTTTTATTTGAAGTGTCATGATTTATAATACTATTCATGCACAAAACTTTATAATACCACACCATCAATCAGAATGTCTACTTCTCTTTCCCACTGTCCCAATGTTACCATTCTCATACCTCCCTACCCACATTCTCCCATCATGGGATGCTCAGTTCTTTGGACCAGTTCTCTGGATCTGTTGCCTTTGGCTTTTCAATGCCCTTATGTGTTTCCTAATAGCCCTGAAATGAGAGAGGTCGTTCTGTGTCTGTCCCTCTTCTTCTAACTGAGCAATACTTGTATTTGATTGGCTTTTTTAAGAAGCATTCTCTGAACCAAAAATGTGAGCAATGTTTTTTGGAGAGATTTGTGTAGGGAGGCAGCAGAGGAGAAGAATAGAGCAATGACAAATTATCAGGAAAAAAAACCCACCACCATCTCTGATGGATCCTATTGGGAGTATTGGAGCAAAAGTTGTCCATTAGAGTTATTTTATCTTTGACACAAGGAAGCTGGTTAGCTTGAATGCACCCTCCCTCATGTATAGAGGAGCAAGGATTAAGGAGCAACAATGGGTTAGAAATTCAACAGGAACACCAACTCTGTACATGGGCAATGTAACTTCAGAGGTTTTAAGAAGAACAAAGCTATTAGTTGCTAGCAGTGATGCATATAGAAGCTGGAGTGTGGTCCCACAGAACCAAGAGGGTGAATGAGGGTCCAAGAAGGTTATCAGTAGTGAAGTTCACTAAGCGTTCTCATGAAAAAATGTAGTCAGGGCACCCACTGTGGTATGGCATTTGTTTTGTGTTTGGATAACCAACATTCAATCCCCTACATCTCATATGGTCCCTGAGACTGTCCAAAGAAATTACTGAGTGCAGAGCTAGGAGTAACCCCTGAGCACCACTGGATGTGGCCAAAAAACAAACATAATTATAATGGGGCGAGGAGATGGTTCTTAGTAAAAGTCCCATCCTTCATGAGTCAAACCCTGAGAAGTAAAAAAAATGTAGTCAATAAAAGAATTAATGAGTGAGTAAAGCTCCCTCTATATAGATACTGTGTGCATTCATATTCAGAAACTTCTTTAAACAGAAGACCTTAGAACACAAATGCATAAACAGCAAACATCAGGCTCCAACACTTGAAAAAGTGGTTTTCACTGGAAGATGATCTATCTCTCCATTTTTATCCTTTTTCTCCAGGCTTCTAATAAATCTGTTTGTTGTCTATTCTGTTTGTTGTCAAAATAATGAATGAGTTTTGAGGTCAACAACCCACAGACATCATTATTTAGATAAGAGTAGAGAAGAACAATTTAATTAGAGAGCCATTGTCCTTCTCTGAACAATAAAGGCAAAGATAACCTGATGACTAAGCTAGCAGGATTGAGTTCAATGGCAAAGTCAGACAATCTAAAGAAATAGAATGACCATTTCTTTATGGACCATACATGGCAAGGGTGACCTATGAGATCAAATTATGATCAATGAGGTCATGACCCAACATAAGAAGGGACATGAAGGGACCTAGTGAATTGGGTCTGACATCATTAGTAGAAAGCCAAAGAGACCCATGATAAGAACCTTATCACAAAGAGTAGTAAGTGCAGTTAGAGAAATAACTATACTAACAACTACCATGACAATGATCTAGAAATACAATATCTGTCTCAAAGATAGGCAGGAGGTAGGTCAGAAAGGAAATGGGGAACAATGGTGGTAGAAAGGTTGCACTGATGAAGGAAAGTATGCATTTTATGGCTGAAACACAATTATGAATATGCTTATAACCATAGTGCTTATATAAAGAAACTATGTATATAAGAAAACCAAAGAGAAAATGAGAGCATTGAAGTCTAAACATCAGAAGAGAAGAATGAGAAGATGTTGAATACAACAACATGAAGAGGAGTAGCACAGCTATAGCAGTAATCAAAAGTCTATGAAATAATCTTCATAGAAGTAAGTCTCTTGCATTATAATGAAGAGAAGATATGGACACAATTTCACCCAAACTCAAGTAAGATGTGTCTATTCCAGCCTTTTTCTCATAGAGGAGATCACATCACTGGCCAATTTAAGGAATAAGGATGAAAATCAAAATGGCTTCTATTTCTACAGAAAGGTTGTTAGTAGAAACTTTATGTTTGCCTATTGTGAAGGTGGCCATAGTCAAAGAAAGACACTTATTTTTTTGATATCTCATTAACATCATTGTGGATTAGAGTATTGATAACAGATTCTTTCCATGTCTTCCAATCTAGAAACCTGAGCAAAATATTATAGAAATCATCCTCAAATTATATTTACATGAACTTTTATAGAAAAATATTCCAATACAGATTTGGATACAAAAGTCTTAATTGTATTAGAGACTTATGGGGCCCAAGTAATAGTATGTATGGCAAGTAGAGAGTTTGCTTTGCACACAACTAACATGGGTTAAATCATCAGCATCTGGGCCGGCGAGGTGGCGCTAGAGGTAAGGTGTCTGCCTTGCAAGTGCTAGCCAAGGAAGGACTGCGGTTGGATCCCTCAGCGTCCCATATGGTCCCCCCAAGCCAGGGTCAATTTCTGAGCACTTAGCCAGGAGGAACCCCTGAGCATCAAATGGGTGTGGCCGGAAAAAAAATCTTCAGCATCTCATATGGTTGGTTCTCTTAACCTGTCAGGAGTGATCCCTGAGTGCAGAGCGAGCCAGGAGTAAACCCTGAGCACCGCTGTTGTGATCTCAAAAACCAATAATACTATTAGAGACTTAGAAAAATATAAGGAAAGGAATGGTACATTCTGGTACTCAAATATGTCACCAGTGATTAAAGGAAACCTAATCAGTTGCTTTCTGCCATATTTGTAAAGTATGGAGAAGCAGGTGAAATTGATTTAAATGCTTAAGGCCAGAAATAATCTAACCCCTGTAATACTCTTGAAAGGAAGCAGAAATAGCAGCCTTAACCATGAACTTGGGCTGGCTTTTACAGTTTGAAAATGTACAGTTAATCTACACTATTATTACTCTGGAACTTTAGCTAATAGTACTAAAGAGCCATTTCCAAGAGAAATAGACACTTTATAACCTCACCAATAAGCATGTTAAAAATGAAACATGATATGGGGCCTGAAATATAATATAGTGGGTAATGCACTTGTCTTGCACAAGATTGACTCATGTTTGATCTGTAGCACCATATATGGTCCCTGATCATCTCCAGAGTGATGCCTGAGCACAGAGCCAAAACAAAGCCCTGAGTACTTCTGGGTAATACAGAAACAAATAAACATAACATTGAAAATAAATAATTCCATTTACAGTATTTACAACATTGGCAGTGGATTAAAATATGTGTGCCTGATCTTTGGTTTCAAGAATTTATAAGTAAACATCTATGGTGGAAATTATGGTTAGTAGTTTTTACATTGAAACTTTGAGATAAGTCTAAACAATTTCCTGGAAAGAAATTTTCATCATATTTATAATATTACAGTAGGTAGGAAATTCACAAGCATGAGTCCATCAGCACCTTCTGATTATCTGCATGTGGACTAAGTTCCTGTCCCTAACCTTGGGGGTGTGTGTGCAATTTACATCACTTAGAAGTCCTGGAAGTTGGGAGATGGGGAGCTTTTTTGAAGTTTTGTGCAGACTGAACTCAACAGACCAACCAAGTTTCCTAATAGAAATGGCCTTGGCAAGCTCTCAGAGTCTTGTTTTTCTCCTCTATCATATCCCAGCACTCTCTAATTAAAATAGAACCATTTCAGCTGGGGTAATAGCACAGAGGTTTCAGTTCTATCCCTTGTTCCATATGACCTTCTCTAACTCTTATGCATCATTAGATGTGGTCCTAGAGCTCCCAAACATCATTGACTTGACCCTGTTTTTTTCCAGTACCACAGATGCAGAGCAGCCCTGAAGCTTCGGGCTCTAGTGTTCAAGTATCCAGCTCAGTTGGTCAGTAAGTGGTCCCCAGATTCTCTGAGACTGTTTCGGAGGTCTTCTTACCACCAGGATAAAATAAAATAACACTGACTCATTTTGTGATAATTTTTTATTTCATGTAATGGACCATAGCCACATCCCTATCCCTGCCACCAAAATAGTGTGGCTAGGAGGTGGGAACTCAGGGGAGGAAGAAGTTAGTGTTTCAAGTAGACTATTGCTTCCTGATTACTCCCTTAGCAAACTTCCTCCTCACTCTTCTCTCCCATCACTACACTGCAAAGCCTCCTCTGTATGAAATATGTATTATTGTACATGCATCAGCCTCAACAGACCAAGAACAGCATAATCAAACACCTACAAAACTCTGTAAATAACAAATTAGAAAATTGCTGAGAGTCAGGCTTACTAAAAAAGAATTCAAATGCAGGTTTCTGTTTGCTTGCTTATTTGCGTGCACATTTTACTAGCTAAACAAATCGCACCTGCAGTCCACATACTAACTATAGAATAGCAATGTGTAACAGCTAACATAGGTTATATTTTCTGAAAGGAACAGCTTTTTATTGTGTCACACCTAGCAGTGTTTAGAGTTTAGTCTTAGCTTTGCACTCAGTGATCGCTTCTGGCATACTCAGAGGACCATATGTGATTTGTGGATTAAATCCAGGTCGGCAACATGGAAGGCTGTCCTTTACCCACTCTATCTCTCCAGCCCCAGAAATAGCTTTTAAAGTACACTTGTAGTTGTGACATTCTAAGAAAGTGATACTTAAACTTAGGTGTGCATATGAATAACCTGGGCATTAAAAATATAACTTACATGAGTTATTTTTATTTCTAATATCTTTTTGTTTTTATTTTTGGGCCACACCCGGCGGTGCTCAGGGGTTACTCCTGGCTGTCTGCTCAGAAATAGCTCCTGGCAGGCACCGGGGACCATATGGGACACCGGGATTCCAACCAACCACCTTTGGTCCTGGATCGGCTGCTTGCAAGGCAAACGCCACTGTGCTTTCTCTCCGGGCCCTATTTCTAATATCTTAAGCACCATGGTTACAAACACATTTGTAGTTGGGTTTCAGTCATTAAAAGTAAACCCCCTTCACCAGTGCAATCTTCCTGCCACCAATACCCCCTATCTCCCTCCTTCCCCACCTCCTCCCTGTATTTGAGACAGGCCATTCTATTTCTCTCACTCACTTCCATTGTCATAGTTGTTATTGTAGTTATTTCTCTGGCTGCACTCACAACTCTGTTAAGCTTCATATCATGGACCGGTTGTTCTGGCTCTCATCTCTATTGTTTCTGGTATTATTACCATAGTGTCTTTTATTTTTCTTAAATCTCACAGAGTAAGACTATTCTGTTGCTATCTCTCACCCTCTGACTTATTTCACTCAGCATAATAGTTTCCATGTCCATCCACATATAGGAAAATTTCATGACTTCATTTTCCTAATGGCTGCATAGTATTTCATTGTGTATATGTACCACAGTTTCTTTAGATACTCATCTGTTGTCGGGTATCTGGGTTGTTACGAAATTCTGGCTATTGTAAATAGTGCTGCAATGAACATAGGCATGCAGAGGGCATTTTTGTATTGTGGTTTTGAGTTCCTGGGGTATATCCCTAGGAGTGGTATAGTTGGATCATATGGGAGCTCAATGTCCAGTTTTTTGAGGAATCTCCATAAAGGCTGGACTAGTTGGCATTCCCACCATCAGTAAACAAGAGTTCCTTTCTCCTCAAATCTCTGCCAGCACTAATCTTGTTCTTTGTGATGTGTTCCAGTATTTGTGTTGTGAGATGGTATCTTTCTGTTGTTTTGATGGTTAGTAACATGGAGCATATTTTTGTTTTTACCCCAAACAATAATTCAGACTTCCTATAGGGATAATTTTTTATTTAATTTAACTATTTATTTATTTATTTGCTTTTTGGGCCACACTAGTACTCAGGGGTAACTACTAGCTCTGTATTCAGAAATTACTCCTGGTAGGGTTGGGGGACCATATGGGATTCCAAGGATTGAACCTTGGCTGGCTGCCTGTAATGCAAACAAATGCCTGACCCACTGTACTATGCTTCAACCTCAGAGATCATTTTTAAAAGCTTCCATTAAGACTGTATTGTGCACGCTGTTGTGCGCAGGTAGGGCATTTACCTTGCATGTGGCTAACTCAGATTTAATTATGACACTCCTTATGGTCATCAGAACACTGTAGGAATGAATCCTGAGCACTAAAAAATAAGAGTATTGTGCAGTTTGGAGAAATATAGAGTTAAGGTGTTTCTTAAAATGTGGACCATCTAGTTGTGGAGTGGAGTAATCCCTGAGTGCAGAGTATTGAATAGCCTCTGAGAACTGATAGTTATGGCCCCAAAACAACTCTCCCACCCTGAAAAATTCTAATGTTCAGCCAGTGGTGAAGATCCTTCCCTCTATGGTTCTCTGCTGCTCCTCTCCCAAACCCACAGAAGCAGAGGTAATACTGAGAAACAAGACATATGAAGTGGTCCTAATGCTTTCCACAATGAAGCTTAATTTGGAGAAGACATTTGTGTAGGCTATTGCTGATGGGCCTTGGAGTCCCAACAGATTCATACCAACCTGACTTGTTTTCCTAGACCTGGTTGGCATCAATTTTAGACTCAGGCCTGAGAACTCTTCCTAGACATTTCTTTTTCTATAACCTTTTACTCCATCTACCTACACATCCTCCAACAGATTTATGCTAAAGTCAAATGATAAGAATCAGAGTTCAACCTTCAGAAAGTCCAGGATTAGTCCCCTCATAACTCCAGGGGACATAGTTAAAGTAGAGGTGTCTGAGCAAAGAGAAAAAAGCTAGAAGGAATGACATATAAGGCAACAGTCAAAGAAAGAGACTCTTGGCTAAGTAGCAGCCAAGAGATTAGCCCAACAACAACTCCAACTTGAACTATAAAAGTCCCACATATTTATGTCCAAACATGGTCACAATAACTTGCATACTGCTGTCAAACTATTTATGCCATTTATTTTTTCAAAACAAACCTGCTATCCTCCTAAAGATCAAGGTGAATAAGTCTTGTTTTTTTGGCTTTGGGGCCACAACCAGTGGTGCTCAGGGGTTACTCTTGGTTCTATCCTCAAGAATTACTCCTATTAGTGCTTGAGCTACCATATGGGATGCTGGGGATTGGACCCCAGGTCAGTTGCAAGCAAGACAAACACCCTATCTACTGTCCTATTGCTCCAGCCCCAGAAAGTGAATTAACTCTTAAGCAGGTACCTACAGGCTCCTTTTCTTGGAGGGGTGGAGGCTAGGTTAGGGGTAGAGATATAAGATGCATTCAGGGAACTATGTGTGTGTGTGTGTGTGTGTGTGTGTGTGTGTGTGTGTGTGTGTGTGTGTGTGTGTGTGTGGTTTTTGGGTCACACCTGGCAGTGCTCAGGGGTTACTCCTGGCTTCATGCTCAGAAATTGCTCCTGGCAGGCACAGGGAACCATATGGGATGTCAGGATTCGAACCGATGACCTTCTGCATGAAAGGCAAATGCCTTACCTCCATGCTATCTCTCCAGCCCCACATTCAGGGAACTATGGTGGAGGAAGGTCAACACTTGTGGTGGGAATGGCGATAATTCACTGTCACTAAATTCCTAAAATATAACTGTGAAAGACTTGTGATTCACAATGGTCTCAATAAAAAAGAAAAGAATAGACTCAGAGAATTTAAAGCTTAAAAAAAAAAAAGAAGTTAAAACTGAATCTGCAATAGAAAAGCCTCTCACAACTTTGATTTTAAATACAAGACTAAACATAATCCAGCTTTTATATTTGGCAGGTGTGAAGAGAATGGAACAGGGATATGACTTGTATAACTAAACTTGTACAACTAGATCATAATGGTGTCCGGGATTCAAGAGTGGCAACTCCAATCATCAACTGTTTTTACTAAAAAAGACTATCATTCCCCTCTCAGGTCATCATTAGAACTCAAGACTAAAATAAAAAACCAAAAGAAAACAACTGAAGGCATTTAATTCCTTATATAGCAGGGATATAGTATTTCCAAATTCTACCCTCTAAATTGAGAGTTTGGGCCTTCTACAGGGTCCTGACGTCCTCCCCACATCACCTAGTGACCACACTGACCTGGAATTTAGCACTGGTGCTTGTCTTTCTCCTCCAAACTCTTTCTGGCCATCACACAAAACTCAGCGGGCTCTAGAGATTCTCCCAGTCCCCAGAAATACTCTTTCTCTCTGCAGTGTCTGGCAGATCTTAGAAATTCACTGCATCACTTCCATCACTGTCAAATTCTTTCCTGGGGACAAGGCTTCACATTCTCAGAATAATGTTTTTTTTCAAGTATTCTTCTCTGGCACATACTTACGTAATTTTTTTTTTTCATATCTCCTTTCCCAGCCAAATGTGTTTTTTCCTGAGAATACAATCTGTGGTTCTGTCATTACACTTCTCTAGCATCCAGGACATTTTGTGATGAACCAGTGCATCAATGGTCGAAAGAAATAAACCCAGAAAAAAGTCAAAGAGCAATTTTCCACCATTGTTTATGCTAATAAGTCTTGTTCTAAGGAAACCAGACATTTTGCTCAACTGGATATAAAAGTACAATTAGCAAAAAACATTTCAAAACACAATTTTACAAGATTTCTTTTTACTGTTGATGCCAAAAAAAAAACAAGGCTTAAAAGAACCTGAAGTTATCTTTGGCTTTGAAAATATGTTTATCATTTTCTGATGATTTAATACAGATAGCCTCTAATCTGGCAGACCAGACGTAGAATAAAAATACACTTAACTCTAATGAGAACAGATTAAAAAAAGTTTGAAAGTCTGAAAATATATTTTTCCTGATTTTTTTGAAGATCTAAAATGATTAGCATTAGTGACTATTTAACTTTCTATAAGTAGTCATAAATCAATATCAGAAAGCACAAGCATGATTAGATTTGGGTACTTGACCCCAAACTTGTCATCTCTATAGTTATGGAACACTGACTGCTGATAAAGTGGGGCAAATATTTTGTGATCCCCATTTCTTAAACTAGGGGTCTATAAAACAGGTGTATTTTTTTTTTGTTTTGGTTTGTTTTTTGGGCCACACCCTGTGATGCACTCAGGGGTTACTCCTGGCTGTGTGCTCAAAAATCACTCCTGGCTTGGGGGACTATATGGGATGCCAGGGGATCGAACCTCAGTCTGTCCTAGGTCAGCCACTTGCAAGACAAATGCCCTACTGTTGTGCCACAGCTCCGACCCCAAAGAGGTGCATTTATATTGACTATATTAATCCATATATGCTTCTAGTATTTCTAGTTGTCTTTTCTTGATGATACTTTATGTTGGCAGACATGGGAATTGCACATTTTCTGCAAATCTTAAGAAAGAGATTTTACTTTTTTCAAGCAATTAATTTTGATAAAGTAACAAATTAATCTTGCTTAGGTAGTAAATGTCTCCAAGGTACACTGCTTGGTGCTTCTGCATGACTGCTCAGGCTCTCAGGCAGTTTTTGCACACCTCTTGAGGGGTGGCCCTAATATAATACCAAACAAGTTTGCAATTTATTAAATGTTGCTTAAAAACTTTATTTACTTTTGCTTTGTTCTCACATCTAATTGTGCTCAGGGGTTACTCCTGGCTCTGCACTCAGGAATTATTCTGGGAAGTGCTTAAGGCATCACATGGGATGCCATGAATTAAATCTAAGGGTTGACCTTGTGCAAGGGTAGTCATCCTACTCACTGTCTTATCTCTCCAAACCCAAATTAAAGATTTTAAAGCTTAATTCAGGGCCAGAGCAGTGACGCAACAGTAGGGCATTTGCCTTGTACATGGCTGACCTAGGACAGACTGTAGTTTGATCCCATATGATCCCTCAAGCTAGGAGTGATTTCTGAGTGCATAGCTAGAGTAACCCTTGAGCTTATCACCAGGTGTGGCCCAAAAAACAAAAACAAAAACAAAACAACTCCCCCCCTCCCAACAAACAAAAAAGCCAAAAAAATCTGGAGAGATAGCATGGAGGTAAAGTGTTTGCCTTTCATGCAGAAGGTCATTGGTTCAAATTCCGGCATCCCATGTGGTCCCCCGAGCCTGCCAGGGGCAATTTTTGAGTGTAGAGCCAGGAGTAACCCCTGAGCGCTGCCAGGTGTGACCCCCCCTCAAAAAAAAAAAAACCTAATTCAGACCATCTATTCTGTTATTATTCCCCAGAATTCAGTTTATAGTCATGCAGATTCTGCCAGGTAACCTTTAAATTCTTTGACTTATTTGAACTCTAGTGTGACCTTATTAAAAACCCCTTTATTGCTAATTCTACTATTAGGAAATTAATCTTTAAGCAAGTTGCTTATTTATTCTGTGTTATCCTCACTCTCTAAAATGGTTGTGTGATCTGATCCCACTTTTAAAACTATCTTTAAGTAATCTATATGCACAGAAATGTAGTCATAAAAATTCATACATGGTAACTTGAATAAATCTAATTTTATCTATCAATCATATATAAAATCTATCTAACTATCTATCTGTCTGTCTAAGACTATACTTGGGGATATACTGGCCTACTCAAGGCCTACTTCTGGCTCTGTGTTCAGGGATAATTCCTGGTGGGTGCTAGGGATCACATATAAAAAAAGTACTTTTTAAAGAAAAATTAGTAATAGCCTTCAAACTCTTAGAAAAAAGAAAATTCATTTTATGAGATAACTACTCTAATACCAAAGGCAAAAAAGGACATTACAAGAAAAATATAGACCTATTATCTATGCATGATGAATATATATGACAATTTCTCATTATAGCAAACTATGAACAGCAGTATACTTGAAGGAACACACATCATGATCAAGTGTTGCTTATCCATAGAAGGAAAAGATGTTTCACTTAATAAACAAAGATGAATAAATACATTAATAAAATAATACATACATAGAAAAGAAAAATTAAAATAGCAGATACAATAAAAATTACAATCAGAATACTTTAATAATAATGCATTAATAGAATAGAAAAAACCACCTTGGAACATAACAATAAATACAGAAAAATTGCATGACAAATTTCAGCATGGCTTTATAATGAAAACTCTTATTAAAGGCCAGAGCAGCAGTACAGTGGGTAGGGCTTGCCTTGCATCTTACCTTGTGACTGACTTGAGTTCCACTGTATTATATATTTTGTACCTGTATTCACTGTATTTGTATGTTCCTCTGAGCCCACCAGGAGTGAACCATGAATGCAGAACCAGGAGTAATTGCTCAGTGCTACCAGATGTGAAGACAAAACAAAACAAAACACCTCTTAATAAGTCAGAAAAATGGCATAGAGGTAAACTCACTTTCTTGTATGTGGTCATCTTGGGTTAGGTTCCAGCACTACACATGATCCCAGAAAACTTTAGGAGTGACCTCCAATCACAAAATCAAGGGTAAGCATTGAGGTTCAAAGGGAGTGACAAAAAATTGGTTTAAACATATAAGGAATGTGCATTAATATGAGTCCATTGTTGGCAAGACAACAGATAGTCAATGTTTAAAGTTTGAAGGTTTTTCTTTTACAGGAAGAGGACAAGGATGACCATTTTTACCATTTCTATATAACGTAGTACAAAGTCCTCACCAGAACAATAAAATAAGGGAAAAGGGTGGAAATAAAAGAGGAAGAAGTAAACATGTCTCAATTTACAAATGATTTGATTTAAAATTTTATTTAAATCTAAAATTTTAAAATTCTAAAATTTCAAATTTTAGAAACTCCTAAAATTTCTTGGTCCATGGAATATCTAAAAATGAAGGATAGAAAGGAATTCTATTTGAAATAGTATTTAAGAAAAACACTTAAAATAGGGACCAGAGAGATGCTATAAGAGAGGTATGGGGGGGGGCATTTGCTTTGCACAGAGCAGACACCACTTTTACTCTATATTGCCCTCTAAGCACCACCAAAACAAGGAATACTATTCAAGCACTTCTAGGTGTAGCCCCCAAACCAAGCCAAACCAAAAAATTTCCACAAAAATCTTAAAATTAATTTAACTAAGGAGACAAAGTAAAATACCTCCATAGAAAAGACACCAATGAAAGAAATAAAAAGGGACACAAATAAATGGCAATATATTTTGTATTCAAGATTGGAGAAATTTAAATTATTTATATTTATACTACATACTACACCATATATAATATAGACACACAATAGTATTACTGAAAAAGATTTTTGTTTAGTTTCACTGTAATGAAGTACTGGATTACCAATGCAACTCTGAGAAAAGAATAACAAAGTAGGAGGCACCATACTACCTGATGTCAAACTATAATATTATAACAGCTTCAAAGTCATCATAATAAAATTTCGTAGACCAATGGAATAGAATGAGATGGTGGAATTAATCCCATGCATATATGATCAGCAAATATCTGACAGAGTCAAGAATACTTATGGGGGTCGGAGCGGTGGCACGGAGCGGTAAGACATCTGCCTTGCCAGAATTAGCCTAAGACGGACCATGGTTCGATCTCCCGGTGTCACATGTGGCCCCCCCAAGCCAGGAGCGATTTTTGAGTGCATAGCCAGGAGTAACCCCTGAGCGTCACCGAGTGTGGCCCCCCAAAAAAGGTGTTGATTATATAAATTAATACTGAGGAAAATGAATATTTATAGGTGCAAATGAATGCAGTAATAAATCTAGATCTCTCTTCCATCACTCATCAAGAATAACTTAAACTTGATTACAGACTTAAATGCTGCTATCTACACTAGAAGCCTCTACATACTTAAAAGAAAATGTAGGAAAAAAGCTTCTTGATATGTGTATGGCAATGATTTTTTTGTTTTGTTTTGTTTTTTATTTGAGGCTACACTAGGCTGTGCACAGAGGTAATGCCTACTACTCCTGGGGCTCAACCCTGGCTTGGTCACATGCAAGGCAAATGCTCTACTTGCTGTGCTATTGTTATAGCCCCAACAATCATTTTTTAAAAATAAAACACCAAATAAATAAAAACTAACAACAAAATCTGTGATGATGAATGAAAATTAAATTTAAGGTAGTGATTATTCCACAATGCAGTAAAGTCATTATCTGTTTATTTTAAATGTATACAGACACTTAAAAGTATTGTGTATCAATTATCTCAATAAAACTGGAGATAAAATTGATATACAGAACTTGGAAAGGGTATTTTCTAATTTATTTACTCCAACAATCTTATTTTATATAACAATGAACTTTATAATAAATGGAAGGTCATAAACTAATTAGTGGCCAAACCCAAACTCAAATTCATGTTCTCGATTCTAAGTTCAAAGCCCTTGCAACTACATTGCCATAAAAGGAAAATTAAATATTTTTTCATAGATCGTTTATCATAAACAGGACAGGCAGGACGTAAGAGGAATCTTGAGCTTGAATTTAGGCGAGAAGAGAAAGAAAGTGTCCAATGTCAAAGTGAATCCTAAGAAAGTCAGAGGGAAAAGTGGGTGGGAAGACCTGTCAACATAAATAATGGCTTGTAATATTATGAGGAGGAGAGAGCACCACATTTATAGAAATTATTGAAGATGGTTAGTTCCCCGAAAATGGACTTACTAATAGAAAAAAGACTGGAAATCTAAAATATAGCAGATTGTATCATTTTTTCTCCCATCTTTTTTGTGTAAATGTGAGATAAGTTTCTTTGATATTCGAGATTAAATGTTTTTAAATACTCTATTATGAAGCTTGCATTTCCCAGAAAACTAATCCTCTCTCTCTCTTACTCTCACTCTCTTGTCAAATATTCTAAAGGCCATATTTTATTATAAATACTCTATAAGCTCTCCTTATTTATCCTCCTTCCCCTTCTTTACGGTAGTCTGAAGGAAGTAGATCATCATTAATACATTGGAACTTTATTTATTATAATTTTACTGAATTGTCATATTAACCAAGAAGAAACCTCCCTAAAAGGACTACTTTACAGTGATGTTCAGACTTTAATAGCCCAAAGAAATATTTCCCAGTGTTCCTTCTTTGGAAACTTATCCTTTGCTCTACTATATACACAATCTTGACAAGCCTGTTTTACATAGCTGGTAACTGACCTAGGACACAGAAATAGTTATTGGGAACTATGTTAACCTGTTACAGGATTCTGGATCTATGGGCAGATTCACGCACACATACATTCCCACTCACTGAAGCTGAGAATCTTCACTTTACAGGTTGTAAAGTCTGAGGACATTTATTTGAAGGGAGAAAAGTGATCTTAGTATTTTAAAAAGTAATATTTGATATGGGAGACAAACTCATTTGTTAATCTTAATGTTTGACAAACTTATGAAAATGCTTTTATTTTTAGAAAGGATAGATTAAGGTCAAATACCTATCCTCTAAAACTATAATAAGCCACTGTGGTGAACATAGTAATTTATAAAATAAATTAAGCATCTTTCTAACAATTATGTTTGTAGTTTATTTTGTATATGTAAGCAATAAAGTTAGAAAATTTTCAGCTGGATCAAGTACACAGAAATGAATGAATTCCAGTCAATAGTTTGTAAAATCATTTGAATCTTAAATACAGCACTAAGTCCTAGAACTGATCTTAGCCTACCTATAAGCTAATCAATTTACTGAAGGAAAATTAAACTCTGATTCTTTCTGGAGTTGTTCAAGACTGAGATCCTGCATCAATTTTTTAGAACCTCAGTTTCTCCCTCCCTCCCTCCCTCCCTCCCTCCCTCCCTCCCTCCCTCCCTCCCTCCCTCTCTCTCTCTCTCTCTCTCTCTCTCTCTATATATATATATATAATAAAAACAATTATGGTGTTCAGAGTAGTTATGGAGAATAAATAGCAGTGCTTAGGAAAACTTTAGCATAGTTACCTGGTTCAAAGTGAGTTTTCAGGAAACAAGTAATTTAATGTCATAGAACAATCATGATTAGAGCCATGGGTTCTCCTGAAGGAGAAATTATGATTGGAACACTTCCAATGGAATGATCTACAGACTTCCATTTGATAAAGACAACATTGATTGTATTCTTTCTTTATTTTTGTCCTGGAATATTTTAATAAAAAATAATTTAGTCATTGAACCTACATCAGATAAAGCTTATACTTATTCTACCCCATAAATAAAAAGTGTTTTCTTTGAAGTGTACAACCATTTCTTGTTGCTATGAATCTCATCACCTTGTTGGCATACCTCTTCAGGCTTATTTTTTTTTCAGCACTGGGAGTTTTGTATTGAACTGAGAACACACAGTTAATTACCTGAAGAACAAATAGATTGTTGCTGTAACAAGTTGTACTACATTGTAAATTCAACTGACTTTATGATAATAAATCAGAGGAAGATTGGAGTCAGTAGGTAGGGTGCTTGCTTTTCATGCAGCCGACCTGGGTTTAACCCCCAGGATCCCATATGGTCCCCAAACCAACCAGGAGTAAGCCCTAAACACTGCCAGCTGTGCACCCACACCAAGAAGAACAACAACAAAAAGCCCAAATAAAATCAGAGAAGTTTAAAGTTAGTTAACACTGTGGTTACAAAATTGAGCATCACCATGATAGTCGTGAATCACAAGTCAAGCAAAAGTTGGATCCTGAAGCTGACTGGCCAGGGCCACCTCCTTTAGGAGAGTGACCCCACTTTCTTTTATACTCTAAAACCGCAATCCTACAATTTTTTTATGTCCTTTACAATGATTGGTTAGATCCACCCAGAGGGTACATTGTTCATATTTCCTTGGAAAATTTCTTTCTGCTTATTTGAGAAATTAATACTTTGTTCCCAACACACTAGGTAATTGCTAGGTTGGTCCACCCTGTCCACTTGCACAAAGCCCCATTCCAGAGAGAAGAATGCTTAGGGGTTAAACTGAGAGGTTAACGATAGAGGCACTTATGCTAAGATGGAGGGACATATGCTATGTCTTACTTCAGAATGGCTTTACACAGTCATAAAATTTATACCACCCTTCTTCATGCACATTTCCCACCACCTGTGTCCCAGTTGTCCTTCCACCCATCTTGCCCTGCCTAGCTATAGGACAGGCATTCTACCTCTCTCTCTCTCTCTCTCTCTCTCTCTCTCTCTCTCTCTCTCTCTCTCTCTCTCTCTCTTCTCTCTCTCATAAAGTAATTATATTAAAACTTTTAAATAAAGAAAGAAAAAGAGCCCTGAACACTAATGGGTATGGCTCATCCCACACCAAATAATTATAATAAAATTAAAATAATAATTCTATAATAATGCAAATATTCCTCATTGTCAAAGGTATAAATATTCATAAAATGTTTTATATAAATATATGTGGAAAGAGGGAGAGAGAACGAAAGCTATCTGTTATTAGCAGATGCTGTCATTCAATCTGAAAGTAACTGAAGGATGTCTATTTGTTTCTGGGGCCTCCAGGAGACTTGGACCTCACCTGGCAGTGCTTAGAGCTTATACCTGTTTCTGTGCTCAGAAGTGATCCTTGGCAGTGGCCAGGGACATGAAAATTAGTAATATATAGTAGTGAAGTTAAGGAGGGAGGAGAAGAGTGATTAAGAATTTTATTTTGAGTTAAAACTCATCTTACCAAACATGCACTAGATTATATTTCCTGTTACAAAGAGAATTGAAAATTGGAAAGTAGGGAAACATTCTGGTTCAATTTATACCTCTGAGCATCTCTGAGATTTTAGCTACTCACTCAACTTCTAGTGGTCTACATCCTCATCTATCATGTGTTGGGGCTAAATTATAGGAGGGATTTCTCTAAAGTTTTAAAGCCCAGGAGCAGGGCCGGAGAGATAGCATAGCAGTAGGGTGTTTGCCTTGCATACTGCCGACGTGGGAGGAACCTGGGTTGATTCCTGGTATCCCATATGGTCCCCAGCCTGCCAAGGGTGATTTCTGAATGCAGAGCCAGGAATAATCCCTGAGTGCTGCTGGGTGTGGCCCAAAAACCAATCAATCAATCAATCAATCAATCAATCAATAAAGTTAAAAATATTAAAAAAAATAAAGCCTAGGAGCTGTTTACTATAGCTTCAGATAACCAAATGTCAAGGTGCCTTGGCAGAAATGGGAGGTGTGTTTAGAGGTGTCCCTGCTCACTATCTTCTGGCACCACAGGAGGCAAATTGGAAGGAATCTAGGGGTTCCTCAGAGCACCAATGGAAAATTATGGAACTAAATGTTCTAATTAAAATGTTTACCCTTCTAGTTTTGATCTGGGGGAATGGCATAGTTGGCATTTAATTTTAAAAATTTATCATTGGGTAGCACATTTGCCTTGCAAGTGGTCAACCTGGGTTCTATCCTAGGCATCTTACATGGTTTTCTAAATTTGCCAGGACTGATTTCTGAGTGCAGAGCCAGGAGTAACCCTTGAATTCCCCCAGGATCCAAAAACCCAAAAAATATTTTTATCCATCCAAATTCTTCATAGGTTTTCTTATCTGACTTCATTCATGGCAAAGGTTAAATCTATTGGACCAAGAGTGATAGTGCAGGGCCGGAGAGATAGCATGGAGGTAAGGCATTTGCCTTGCTTGCAGAAGGTCAGTGGTTCGAATCTCGGTATCCCATATGGTCCCCTGAGCCTGCCACGAGCGATTTCTGAGCCTGGAGCCAGGAGTAACCCCTGAGCGATGCTGGGTGTGACCCAAACAACCAAAAAAAATAAAAAAGAGAGAGAGAGAGAAAGGGAGAGAGAGAGAGAGAGAGAGAGAGAGAGAGAGAGAGAGAGAGAGAGAGAGAGAGAGAGAGAGAGAGAGAGATGATAGTGCAGCTGTAGGGAGTTTGCCTTGCACACAGCTGACCCAGGCAGGACAGACCTGAGTTCAACCCCCAGTGTCCCACAAGGTTCCCCAAAGCCAGGAGCGATTTCTGAGTGAATAGCCAGGACTAACCCCTGAGCGTCACTGGGTATCGCCAATTCCCCCTCCCCCAAAGATGAAGAAAAAAAAAAAAAGAAAAGAAAAAAAGTCAAATATTGGGGCATGAGAGATAGCACAGCGGTAGGGCGTTTGTCTTGCATGTGGCCGACCTAGGAGGGACCCTGTTTGATTCCTGGCATCCCATATGGTTTCCTATAAGACTTATTTACTTACTTAAATGACAGCATCTGTTTATAACTCAGATAACTTTTATTCTCTCTCTCCCTCTTTCCACATATATATATATATAAAACATTTTCTGACAATGAGGAATATTTGAATTATTATTGAATTATTATTTTAATTTTATTATAATTATTTGGTGGGGGATGAGTCATACCCATTAATGTTCAGGGCTCTTTTTCTTTCTTTATTTAAAAGTTTTAATATAATTATTTTATGAGAGAGAAAATAGAGAGAGGGAGGGAAAGAGAGAAAGAGAGAAGTAAAATGTTTGTCCTAGAGCTAGGCAGGACAGGGTGGGTGGGAGGGAAACTGGGACACTGGTGGTTGGAAATGTGATTGAAGAAGGGTGGTATAAATTCTATGACTGTGTAAAACCATTCTGAAGTAAGACTATGGTCCCCCAGCCTACCAGGAGGGAGTAACCCTTGAGCATCACTGGGTGTGGCCAAAAAATCAAACAACAACAAACAAACAAAAAGAAGATTTAAAAGCAGCAAGACCCTTCTCTGCTACACAGAGACAATAGTGTTAACACTTGTTCTCACCATTAATGCTGTAATTCAAGCTGATTTTATTTGACTCATAGTTTATAATTTAATCCCAACTTTCCAAATAAACTAATGTTCTCAAGTCAGTAGCCATATATGGTAAACAAGTCACAAGAAACTTCATATAATTTGTTTGCTATAATAAAGTTGCTAGAGAACCTAGAAGAGAAAGAGTTAAAACAATAATACATCCTTTTCCAGTGGATTTGGAGTTCTGTTTTTAAAAGAAATTACAGATTATTATTTCCCTTGTTATACCTTTAGCCAGACAGATGGCAGAGGAGGGATAACAAGAATTGTAGAGAGTTTCCATGGCAATTGCTGCAGAGCCTTGGCCTCTTTGCAATGATGCTTAGTACAACTAGGGCAAAGGTGAACTTGCAGAAGTTTTTTCTGTAACACACACGAATTTTAAGCTATTCAGTTGAACCCTTATAGTCTGAAAAACAACCTCTTGTTTATGGAGGGGAGGGGCAGAATGTCAAAGACAATGAATTTGACTAGTCTTTCCAGAAGTTTATAGTTCTGTGTGGAATTTGTATGGGTAAAATAAGATCACTGTTGAAACCAGCGAATGTGTAATATAATTTTCTTTGAACCCATGTTTGAACACCACAAAGGAGGTGGTCTAACTCTTGCATGGGTCTGTGGGCCTTATAAGGCCTGCAAAATCTTCTGGCCTGGCCCTGGTACATACTAAGGCAGATATGTACACTTTTGCTCAGCTGTCTGTATCTTGTATGTATTATATTATCCTCTAATAATGTTATAAATATTCAGATGGCTGTTGGCAGAAGAAAGTTTTTCCACTTCTGCATGTATGGGATCTGAAAGAAATTGTCATTTCTTAGTTGTTTGGCCTTGTTTATGTTATTTAAGTTTGCTCCTTCTCAGTTTCCTCATCTATATACAAATACAAAAATATTTATCTCACAGAATAAGAATCCATCATGAGTTAATGCATGGAATAGATTTGGAATAAAGTGAGTTTCCATTGTATCACCACGAGATTTGAATCCTAGGGGCTGGAGAGATGATTCAAATGTCTGGGCATAGTCTTTTTATATGGGAGACCCAGGTTTAAGTCCTAGCACTTCATGGTCCCCCAAACATCACTAGTAGCAACTTCTAAGCATAGAATCAGGAGTAGCCCTTGAGCTGAGCCTCCCATCTGTTTTGGTGCACAGAGATCACTCCTGGCAGGCTGGGGACCACATTGGGCTCCAGGAATCAAGGCATTGTTGTCAGTATGCCTGACAAATGTATATTATTATTAAATGTACTATTACCACTGATGTACTATTCAGCCCCAGCACCTACTTTCTTATAAGCTTGCTAAGCCTGAGGCTGGAAGGGCAAATGACTAAATGAGGCTTGAATGTTGTCACAAATAAGGATTGAATATGGGAGAAGATTCCTTATTATTTTATCTTCAGGGGCAATGGTGAGAATTAAATGAGATTACCCTCACACACCTTTTAAGTAGTGCCAGTGCCAGTAAGGTACCCTTTGGAAATAAATATTTTCTTAAAAAAAAAAAAACAAAAACATCAAGACACTTAATTTTAAAACTCACCCAAAAAATTCAAGATGCAATATTTTCACTGTTCCTGTTCTTTTTTTTTAATGCAAGACATGTTTTTTCTTTTTACAAAAACTTCAATGTAATTTGTATGTGTGAAGAAATGATTACCAGCTGTCCTCAAGCAATGGAAAAGACTGTGTTTTAAGGATTCTGTGATAAATCGATTCTCACTGGGAACATTCCCCCCCCCCACCAAACATGTCATAAGAAGAATTAAGTTTCCAGAAAATGCTCAAATTCTTCAACAGAAAAACAGTCAAAATAGTCATTGATGGACAGGGAACTCTGCTGACAGTACTTGAGGATCCCAGAGCTCCAATCTCCCTGTCTCAATGAGCCAGGCTCCTGATATGAAAAATCTCAGTGAAGAAGAGCACAGTTTGGCAGTGGGAACTCACATGTAGTGATGAGTGATCTTGCCCAATAATCTCCAAATCTGGTCCTAGTGGGATTGTGCTGTCTGGAGGGAATGCTCTAACTTATACCCAGAGGGGTCTGGACAGGGGAAGAATATGGGCAGGGCATTGGTGAACCAACCAGTGTCATCAAGCCATCATAACATGGGCCTGTGCCAGGGACAAAGGTTAACCTCTGAATCTCTCTCCCTCTCCCTCCCTCCCTCCCTCCCTCCCTCCCTCTCTCTCTCTCTCTCTCTCTCTCTCTCTCTCTCTCTCTCTCTCCTTTATTTCCAAATTTGAATAAAAAAAGGTTTTTCTTGCTACTTGGGGACTGTGCATTATGAAGGGATGTAAGACAGTGGAAGAGACAGAAGCAGCAGTGTAAATATGATCTGATGCAGAAGATAAATGGTGATAGAGAGAAAAGAAAGCAATAAAAGCCAGAATGATAGTACACAGGTAGAGTACTTGCTTTGAACACAGCCAGATCTCGTTTGATCTTTAGGAGTTATTCCATATAATCCCTGAGCATCCCTGGAAGAAAGAAAATGAAAGAGAGCGAGCGAAAGGAAAGAAAGAAAGGAAAGAAAGAAAGAAAGAAAGAAAGAAAGAAAGAAAGAAAGAAAGAAAGAAGAAAGAAAAAGAAAGAAAGAAAGAGGAAGAAGAAAGAAAGAAAAAGAAAGAGAAAGAAAGGAAAGAAAGAAAGAAGAAAGAAAGAAAGAAAAGGAAGAAATAAAAAAGAAAGAAAGAAAGAAAGAAGAAAAAAAGAAGAAAGAAAGAAAGAAAGAAAGAAAGAAGAAAGAAAGAAAGAAAGAAATAGAAAGAAGGAAAAAGAAAGAAGAAAGAAAGGAAGCAAGCAAGGAAGGAAGCAAGCAAGGAAAGAAGAAAGAAAAGAGTTGTCAAAGCTAAAGGGGCCAAAAGACATACCAGACAGATTTACAAAAGGATAATCAGTTCCTTTACACAGCACCTTTGTGTCAAGAGACTATTCTAAAAATTCTTAAGCTATTCAGATGTTCTTATCACCAAGTGATGTGCTATCATCCATCCCTTTTTTATAGAGGGGAAACTATAAGGCATGGAGAACTTAAAAAATATGCTCAATTAGACAGCTAGTAGACTGCAGGACTAGAAATAAAATCTAGGCAGTTTAATCTAGGTTGAAGCTGAGCCCTTAACTACTGTGCTTTAATCTCCTCTTAAATAGAAGCATTATTTTTCTTAGAGGCATTTGCCAAGGGCACTCCAGAAACCTATGGGAAGGATCACATGACAGAAGACCTGAGTCAGTAGGATGCCAAATGGAGATTGAGATAATTGTGATTCCAAGTGAATTTACATTCTTTTCTCCTCTTATGAATTCTGTTATTTATTCTCTCAGTATAAATGTTTCAGATCATTTCATGAATATTAAGATAAACCAATAAGCAAGATAGGGCCTTTACCTTTAAGATGCTATCACAGACTAGTGAGGTAAGGAAAGGAAGAAAGAAATGAGAGAAAAAGGGGCCTCACAGTCCATCAGGCCTCATTTTTGACTAGTCTATGCAGAATCATCACACTTTATCATCCGCTATTTCTCTCTCCTTTCTGCTTGTAGGCACTAAATATTAACAGAACTATAAGCATCCTCCTTTGCCGACTGTGTCCTTGTCTCCCTTGAGGTGACTCTAATGTCCTAAATTTTCTTCTCTAGACACTTTGCATAAGTTACTTGTTCATAGTCTTTCTTGCTTGATTCCCAATGTAGATGTTTCATAAGCATTTGCCAGTTAAATGAATAAAGGGTAGTGTAACATAGGCAATTCTTATATGCACCAGATAGGAGAAAAAATGGCGCCAACTACTCCTAGTTAGAGTAGAAAATTTCTGGAAACTTAATTTGATATATACAAGTGCCATGTCTTTAGGCTAAATGCATACCCCACTCATATGGCTACATATTTACTATAGAAATTGTTATACCAGAGTATGTATTATGTCTAACTACAAAGGATCTTCTCATTTGAGAGAGAAGGGTTTACAAGTCATGCTTAGGGGCCACAAGGACTACTCATTATGACTCAGTATTGTAAGCCAGTCAGATGAATGCTCAGGCCTGTTGATTGTGGCATTGTTCAGGTGCTGGGGATCACCAAATGGTACTTGGCAAGTCATACAGTGATGAAATTCAAACTCGGGTCTTTCTGAATAAAAAGAATGCACCCCAACTGCTGAGCTATCACCCCAAACTCAAAACAGTTTTTCAAAAAGAAGCACCATTTGGTGGAATTTTTCATCAAACTCAGGCAAACTGAGTATACTTTGAGGTAAGCTTGCTCCTCAAACCTGATTGCTCAGGGAAGCTTCACCACGATCTATCATGGCTAATTCTTCCAAGCCATTATTTTATCTCTAAAATGATACTTATTAATTTCATATTATAAAGTAGGTGCTCAGACATAGGAGCCCTTGGCAAGGAATTTTGGGAAGTTATAATCCCAAGTTTTGACCTAAAAGGAGTTACTCTGTCACTAGTCCTTTCATCAGCCCTAACTGTTATGACTGAAAGATCACCAAACTCAAGGTCCTTTTCCCTTGACAACACACTAAGAGACTCATATGCCCAAAAAGCCCCAAGACAACAAAGCTTGTAAAGGCTAATAAGACAAAGTAGTGCACATTCTATTTGGGAGTCACCACACTCTTTAGCTTTAGGCATGTAACTTCTCCCCTTTACCTCTATCTGGAGGTGTTGATTGAACCCTAACTTTTGTTTCTTTGCTTTATAAGGTCTTCTCTTACTTCTCTGTGAAGGAATCCACAGTATCTCTTGGATGCATTTTTTTGTATTTTAAATTTAAATATAGTTTAGAACAAGTTGACAATAATATTAGCCTTTATGGTTTTCATGTTACCTCACCTCACCACCATCACCTTACCCCAAACCTGCATTACTGCCTTACTATTATACCCCTTGTGATCTCCCACAATCAGTTCCCTCTTGTTATTCTCAGTTTTGTAATCCAGAGCCAATCTTTTGTTTCATTTTATATTTCTTTTGTGTATTTTCCTCTATATACCACAAATAAGAGAGATGATCTAGTATTTGACCTTTCCCTCTGACTTATTTCACTTAACATTAAAGCCCCCAATTGGACACATTTTTTTCCTTGCTGTTATAATAAAATTTTCTAGTTTCTCTATTTGTCTTCTGAAATTCCTTGTGAGAACAGGCAACACAACTGAGAAACCTGGGAGCCTGGGAAGAGGTCAAGGCTGACATTCCTATTCCAGTAGAGAACATAACTTTGCCTTGTTTGAAGACTAAGGTTCTCAGAACAAGTAGGTGCCAGATACCTTTCCTAAGCCAGGCATAAACCACTGGCCTTATTTGCAGCCTGATGACCACCTTGTGAGATTGGAAGAGCCAGTGTCTTTACAAATTTCATTGGCAAGATTGGTGTGATCTAAGCAGTAGGAAAATGATCTACTTCTAAGCAGTAGGAAAATGGCTACTTCTCTGACTCCCCATTCTTTTCTCCTGCTATAATTATGCAAAACATATCTTGTGGTTATTTTAATATATCAATTCTATTTGGTGTTTCTAGACCCTTAGGTATTTTAGAACATACAAAGTCTCCACTCATTATAACTAAGTCCTCCATGAGTAAAACTTATCTTCTAAAAGTCCCTGGATTTTTCTTCCTCTGTCTTACACATGATAACTGATAATTAAAGTATTCCTCACAACTTGACTACTTTTCTCAATTTCCTATAGAAAGTGGGTGGAGAAGAGGTGGGAAGAAAATGCATGTTAGAATAAAATCTACTTCAAATGCTGAAAGTATTTTATAGTAATACATGCAACCTGAATATTAAAAAAGAGAAATTGCTGTCTAATGACTGTACATTACAAAATATTTTGCCCTCAAGTGACACAATTTCACTGAACAGGGGGACAGCGAGGCATATCTTTCACTACTAAAGCTCTGTCTCCAGCTATATGCTATTGGATATTTGCTTTCCCTTCCTTAAGCCTTCCCTTCCTTATCAGACATTCAGGGATCAAAAGGCAAATCTAAAGGACTTGCATTCTCATACTAGTATCATAGTCTGGCACCAAGAGAGACTTACAATGTACCAGATATGCTTTATGCCCTTGACACAGGCTAACACACTGAACTCACACAAACACCTTCAGAAGTGATGTATTGTTCTTATCTTGCAGAAACCCAGGTCTCAAAACTGCTGGGAAAATATTATGTCAGGCCCTATCTGGCATATTTGCCAAAGAGAAGAGTCACTTCTCCTTTTATGTGCTACATCTTTTAAAATAAAACTTTAACTGTTTTTTAAGCTTAAATTTATTTAAAAAATAAACTTTATATCTCTAGATCTAACTGTAGATGGAAAATCATTGCTTGTCATTAAATAGGAGGCAACTATAAAATTGGATAAAACAAATACAAAGCCATGTTTTTCACTTCTGGCTGGGTTCTTTGGCGTACTAATACTAGAGATTTGCTCTTTCTTTTATAAGAAAGAAGGGGAATAGAGAGAAGTAAGAGCTACAGAGGTATTAAAATATCTTATATTCCAAGTATCAAGATAGAATAAAATTGATTTGAAATGGCCATTAATACCAGGATGAAACTTTCTCATTACCTATTAAATATAATGTTTGTATTATCTTATTTCCAGATAATACATTTGGTTTTTAGTTTGTGTCCTTTCTTGGCTTATATAATTTAAGTGCCCCAAATTTCAGTTTTCTACTTGAAAATAAGAAGCCCCTGAGAAGTTGAGAAACAATAGAGCCAGTGCAAGCAAGTGCACAACAAACAAGCATAGTTCAAGGCTTTATCTTTGTACTGTTGCATATTTTTGCTGTAGCAGAATGAGGACAGGCTCTGTCATCCTTACCCAGAACAGCACCAGCAATACAAAAGGACACCGTACGTTTTTGTATAGGCACAGTAAATAAGGGGAAATCATAGACACAGAAACAAGATCTTATCTTCTAAGGATAAGAACTCACACTTTTTATACAAGGGTGCCTCCCATCCTGGACATATGTCATGTGGATACAACTCAGTCTCCACGAGATTGGACAGTGTTAGCTCATTCTCAAACCCCAGATCCCAGACGTAGAACTGAAACAACTCCCTGCAACAACACCAGGAACTAAGCTTCGTTGGGAGATTTACTTGTGCCAGTGTTAATACGGCAATGAGGACAGCAAGGAAATGACAACTTGACCTAAGACCAGGAGGTCCTATCACATCACCTAACACTAAGTGAAAATCAGAAGATGTATTGTCCTTTGAACTATGAAAAATAAGAGCACTAACTACAGAAAACTGACTTTGACAACCGTGACTGGGCAGAACTTACCTTGAGACCATTAAGGAAAACCCTACCCTAGACTGTAGCCCAGGACTCTTACAAAAATCAAGTTTTCTTAGTACACAGGCCCAATTTTGACAATAGAGACTGAGAAGAACCTTTGTAACCGTAATTTCCTAGACTTTGGCTTAGGGAACAAGCAAAAATATGGAGCACATGATACAGAAAACTGACGCCACCAACAATGATGGAACAGAACCTCTAGAACCATAAAGACTCTATCCTAGGCCTTATCCTAGGACCTGCGCAAATACCAAGATTGCTAGCTACAGTGGCCTGATTTTCTCATCCACAACTGAGAGGAAAGTTTCCTGACACCACAAAAAAAAATTACCCCTGGGATATGGCAATGAGTATATATGGAGCCAGTGGTTGTTCCCATGACAATATATTTCAAGAGTGGAGAAACCCTGAATCTCTTAGGTCACTTGAATTTCCTTTCTTCCCCAATACTTACTGTGCCTATGCAAAAAAAAAAAAAAAAAAAAAAAGTGGGAGAAACACCAAACCCTGTCACTCCAGCATTCCTTTTTCTTGTTTTGTTCTATTTGTTTTTGATATTATTTTTCTCCTTTTTCTTCCACTTTTTTCTTTCTCTTTCACTCTTGTGGATATTATTTGGTGATATTTTTTTAGTAGTTGATACCAATTTTTTTCTCTTTTCCTTAACCTTTTTATCTCCAACAGAATAGCATAACTTGAATCATTCAGCCTCATAAATTGGTGGGGGGGAATGATGATACCAGGACCAGTCATATGAACATGTAGTGCAAATAAAAAATGACCAGACTTTGGAACACCAAACCCAAAGTCAATGACAACAGAATAGATACCAACAAGCTGTAAAGTGGAGACCAGTTACACTAGTATTCTGGGGAGTAAAGGAGAGAGATATGGGAGACATGTGGGAACAGGAGTGGAGGGAGGACAACATTGGTGGTGGGAATGCCCTTCTTTCATTATCACTATGTACTGTAAATAATTCTGTGTAATGCACTTTAGTCACACACACACAAAAAAGAATGAGGACAGGCTCAATGAAAGATAGGATAATTTACATTCATAGCATTGTTGGTGTGAGGGATCTGCCCACCTGCCAGATCTCCTGAGGAAGTGGTAAAGAGATACAGGCAATGGATCTAATGTGAGTGTTGGGAAACCAAAGATGAGAGTCAAAAGTCTTCCTCAGGTAGGGAGTGAGGACAAGTTAGGACTCTGCCCAAGAACCAGACAGCCACACCTAGGCCCTCAGTACTTCAGCTGAGATCAAGACATCTCTTACCACATTATGCTGCCTATCCTTCAGCCCCACTTTTCCTACTGTTGCTAGGCTTTGAAAGCTGGAAGGCACTAGAGACCTAGAGACCTATAATCCATATTCCCATGGCCTGGACTCCACAATATGAATTTTCAAAATGACGATTTGCTTCACTGTTATCTTATAATTTATTTAAACATGTGTATTATGGCTTACAAAACCAGAAAAATGTGGCTTTTAAGCAAGCTCTGATTACACCAATGCCCTCTTCCCTGCCAAATAAATCCATACATAGGAAAAATTGTTTCACTTGGGACACTGGTTTGTTTCAAGGGAATAAAAAGTCCAGTGTGCTGAATAGTGCAACTACGAGTCTTCAGATACATTGGGAGGAGTTATTCCCCAGTTCTCTCAGCTGGGGGTTCGGGTGAGCAAGTAAAGACAGAGGAGGGTCAATAGAGTCCCAGGAGAAATGAGGCCATGAAATGGTTTGGGCTGTAAATCAAGTTCTGAACATTAGATCCCATTCTCATCCTCATTTCTGGAACATGATTCAAAAATAGAATCAAAATCCTTTTGGGGAAAATTATGATACAGGGGTAACAAACATGATCACTGGGACTGGTTGGGAAGGTGATTGAAACTCTAGCTAGGCAAGATCAGAATGAACCAGCGTGTGGGTAGGGCGTTAGGGATATAAGCTAAACACCCTTTGCAAAAGGAGGAACAGATAAATCTGGGTATTTACTAAACAGACATCTGGATGCAGAATACTGGCAATGTAGGTTCCTAAACTCTTAATCCCCACCTACAGCTTGCTTGGTGATTCAAGGGGCATGAAAAGATTGGGGGTGAGGGGCTTCTCCTCTCTCATCTTCTTGCTGTTATATCCTGTCAGTAGGTGGCGCCAGAGAGCCAGAGTAGCAGGGCGTGAAGACAAAGTCCTAAATTAATCACCAGTAATGTCCCGGCCATTCCTTTTATCCTGGCAGAAAAGCTGTTTTCAAATTCCAACTTTTCTTTCCACACCTCAACCTGCCTAGGTTGTATCTCTCACAAGCACCAGCAGCTGCCAAGTGTTCTTGCTCCCTCAGAAGCCCACTCTACAGACTCCATTTCTTTGGAGCCTCTTGATTTTGATAAGCTCTCTATATATTCCCTTTACTTGGGACACCTCAGTATTCCCCCTCCATTTTACCTTTCATTTACCTCAACTCTTGTTGCATGCAGTGAACACGCCCTGTCTCCCCATCTAATCACTCTATTGGAGTAAATACTCACAGAGAGGATTGTTTATCCAATTGGACTCTGATCTAGTTATGCTGATAGCTTCAAGAAAGTCTGAGTATCTACATTATTTTGGTAATAACCACCTTTTAAAGGTTGCCACCTGAAAAGCAGAAGCTGTATCTGAAAGGCAGTTTGAACTTGTGACTAACAAAACTCACCAATAATTCCTGGCTACACCCACTCCTGATATTTTCTTTCCATAACAGGTCTTGCTTTGCCCAAAAATAGACCCCCAGGACTGGGAGACTGCTCAAAAGGTCTCTCATTCTACCCACAGTCCTGTGTGCATGATCCTGACTGCCTCCAAGATTGCTGGATGTGAGTGAGCACTTTACCACACAGCCTAAAAATATCTACACTGACCACAGGGGCCCTATATAAGGCAGAAGATTGGCCTTATTTTTAAAAATAAAAGAAATAATCTTCCTGAGAAATAATCTAAGGGCAATGATTGACTGCTGAGAAAGAGATGCAAAGATCAGGCCCTTAGCTTCCTTTGAGACATTCTGTTAGGCCATTGACCTCAGAGCTCCAAACACAATTGACCAAGGTCTAGGGTTGCAATGCTGATTCGGATCAGTTCTAACCCTTGCCCAGCTCTGATTTCTTTGCTTCCGTACAGTACAGCTCTCTGGAGCAATGATTTTCATTTAATCTTTGTATTTAGCAGAATGAGAATCACACATTCTATCACAGTCTAAGGTCCTATGGTAGAAAACCACTGCCCGTTATATGACAGTAACTATTTGATAAGTGGTAGGAAAGTTTTGTAGACAATCATGAGAAGCAGTGTTTCTCAACCTTTTTTTTTCAACTTTGGCCCCCCAACCCATCCTGCTAGTTGGTCTCTAGTCTTGTGCATATATACCATCCCAACCATTAACACAATTTCACTGTGGCTTATTGAGGTGTCATGGAGGAGAGCAGTTTGAGAAATACTGCTGTAGAACATACATGGATACACTCCCTAATAAATCTGCATGTGATTCTCCATATCTATCTCTGAATTTTCCATGGTACCCAATCTAAGACAAGTATACTCTAGTAGAATACAGCTCAAGTAGTACTCTAATACTGCTCGAGTATGGTCTCGTAGAATAGAGTTCATGTAGAATACTGAGCTCATACAAAAATTAAGAATAACATCCTGCAGATGGAGAGATAGTGCAGACACTAAGTCAATTGCCTTGTATGTGCCCGGCCCAGATTCAATCCTAGGTACCTCACAGGGCCCCCCGAGGTCACTAGGAGTGACCCCTAAATGTAGAGCCAGGAGCAATGCCTGAGCACCATGGGTATGACCCATAAAACCAAAACATAAATAAATAAAATAATATGTTAATATCATTGAAAATATTCATCTGGAAAAATGGAAGATAAATAATGATTTAATGAATAAGAGAAATGTGAAGAGAGATAGAGGGAAATTGAGCAAACCTAAATGAAATATTGAGTAGAGGGTGAAGCAAGCACTAATCAGAAGAGCATTGAGAGCTTAATGACTTCCTAGAGTTTCTTATGAGCCACATTTTCAAAAGTCAAGAAGAGCAACAACTATTTTTACACTTGTTTGAATGGACAGAGCAATGGAAACTCTGCTAGGGTCTTTATAGAACTGTAACCCTGCAATCTGTCCAGTCCTCTGAGGCCTAATGAGAGGGTGAGTGCTGGTCTTGCATTTGTCTCTGGCTGTGTAAGAATGGTGTAATGATGGTGACTATCCCTGTTCAGCAGAGCTGGCTTTCCAGGTGATGGGGAGTCCCATCTCCTGCTGGGAATACTAGAACTTGACCCCTTTCTTAGTCATAGGGAGTCTAGTGATGAAAGAGCACAGTTCTGTGGGCTCTTCAGCTGCAGTGGGATGAGCTCTGTGCTTCCTTTATGCATTAGTTAATAAAAAGAGATGAACTGTGATCCAGGCTTGGCCTTTAATTTCTTCTGGATACAGTACACAATTTCCACGTCCTTCCCTAACTTTTGGGAACATGAAATTATTTATTTTTTTTAGAAATCTTTTTTATTAGATGTGTGATGCATGCTGGGAATAGGGGCGGAGGGAGGACAGCACTGGTGGTGGGAATGCCACTCATTCATTGTCACTATGTACCATAAATGATGCAGTGAAAGATTTGTAATGTACTTTGGTCACAATAAAAATTAAAAAAAAAAGAAATTGTTTTTATTGTGGGTAAACTAATTACAAATCTTTCACAGTAATATTTAAGGCACATAGTAGTAATGAATGAGAGGCATTCCCACCACCAGTGTTGTCCTCCCTCCACCCCTGTTCTCAGCATGCATCCCACTTCCCCCTTCTTTACCCCCCCCCCCGTAATGCTAATGCAACTATTCCCCCCATATACAGTTTGATGTAGATTGGGTATCTTTTCTGTTGTTCTAGACTTTGGATTTTGTATTCAAGTGTGATCATTTTTTTCCCCACCAAATGGACATAGGACAGTCTGGTCTTGGTACCATCCATTTTTCTCCCTCCAATTATGATTCTGATCAAACTGATTCCAGTAATATGGCTCTATTGGAAATATAAGAAGGAATATGGGAGGAAATTATTTTTTTATTCAAGTATAGCTTGTCTTTTCCCCTGCTACCTTTTTCTTTTTGCAACTTGCCCAGGTTTGTCTAATCAGCAGACTGGTCAGCACAAGTCAGAATCACGTCAAAGGGAAGATGAGTGAAGGCAGGGGTCAACTACATTGTAATATTTAACTATATTACTTCAAAGCAGGTAAGCAAAACTCACTTTAATTTTCAACTTCAAAGAGAGGCCTAGGGAACCTTTTTAGTATCTCCTAAGACCACATGGAGAAATAGTGTGTCGAAAGACTGGAAAGATAAGTTAAGGTGTCCTTTCTATTCTCATCAGATGCTAGGTTACTTCTTTGAGCTTGGGCTCTGGCAGGGAAACAAAATAATAAAAAAAGCAACAAATGGTGCTACAAGAATTACATAACTTCTGGTGACACTAAGTTGCATCACTGAATGCATTAAATAGCATGATATAATTTCTCTGAATGCATTTAATGTAATTACTATCAAGATATGTTGACATGGATCTGAACTACAGGGGAATATTAGCTAAGACCTATCAAATGGGTGGCGAAAATGACACTTCTGGAAAACATATTTCTATGAAATACAAGAACTTTAGCTAGAGTTGACAACCATTATTTGGAATATTTAACAGGTTTATATCTTTTCTTTAAATAAAATTTCTTTTGGTTTTTAGGCCACACCCAGAGGTACTCAGTGGTTAGTCCTATCTCTCTGCTCAGAAGTCACTCCTGAAAGGGCTTGGGAACTCTATGGTCTATGCCTGCCCGGTCCTATGTCTGTCTGGGATTGAACCCATGTCAGTTGCATGCAAAGCAAAGACCTCCTTATCACTATTCTATCATTCCCGTCCCTAAAATAAATCACTGTGAGATATAGTTACAAATTTGTTAATAATTGAGGCTTAGTCATACATTGTACAACACCCTTCACCAGTACACATTTCCCAGCCCAGTGTCTCCAGTTTCCCTCCTGTCCTCACCCGGCTTGTCCCCTGCTTGCCAGTATGGAAGACATTTTTGTTTTCTTTGTTTCTCTTTCATTTTTTCCCTTCTATTTAGACACTGTAGTTTGCAATGTTGTTACTGAAAGAGTATCGTGCATATCACTTTATCTCATCTCCGCACCCAGTTTTTGTTCAGAGCGATTATTTCCAACTATCATTGGTGGAAATAGTGGTCTCTTCTCTTCACTAACTGCTCTCCCCTGCTCTTTATGACAAGTTTCATACCGTGGACTGTAGATGAGGCCGGTGATTTTGGATCCTGGGCTAGTAGAGTGATTATAGATTTCAAACCATCCATGAGCCACTTAGGAGAGATTTTATTTTTATTTATTTTAGGTGGGATTGGGATGTATATAATGTGCCTCCACAAATTAGGTTAGGAAAAAGTAGGGTGTGAGCTGTGTAAATTTAGGGAACTAAGGGAAAGCAGTATGTGTGATCTGTGTGTTTAGCTACAATGACCCAGACATCGTGGATTTGTCTATAATGTCTTTGGGTATTATTTTTTTATTATTCCACAAGTGAGTGTGATCATTTTATGTCTATCTCTATTCGTCTGAATCATTTCACCCAACATAATTCTCTATATCAGGGGTCTCAAACTCAATTTACCTGGGGGTTGCAGGAGGCAAAGTCGGGGTGATCCTTGAGTGTAAAGTCAGTAGTAAGCCTTGAACATTGGGGGGTGTGACCCAAACAACTAAAATAAAACAAAACAAAAAAGATTCCTCTAGGGCAGGGCCACAAAATGTTGTACAGAGGGCCACCTGTGGGCCGCGAGTTTGAGACCCCTGCCTATATCCATCCATGTATAAGTAAATTTTATGACTTCAATATTTTAAATAGCTGCATAGTATTTTATTGTGTAGATATATTCACTCATTTGTCTTTATTCACTCATTTGTTCTCAGGCACTTGGGTTGTTTCCAGATTCTGGCTATTGTGAATAGTGATGCAATAAACAGAGGGCCTTTCTACATTGTGTTTTTGGGTTTCTAGGCTATATTTCCTGTAGAAGTATGGGTCAGATGGGAACTTTAATTTTAGGTTTTTTTGAGAAATGTTTATATTGTTGTTTTGTTGTTGTTGTTTTTTTTTTTTCAAAAAGGCTGTACCAGTATATATTTCTACCAGCACTGAGAGTCCTTTTCCCTTCACATTCCTACATGCCAGCACTGCTTGTTCTTCGTGATGTATGCCAGTCTCTGTGGTGTGAGATGCCAGTCTCTATGGTGTGAGATGGTATCTTATTGTTGTTTTGATTTGCATCTCCATGATAATTAATAATATGGGGCATTTTTTCATGTGCCTTTTTAGGAAGAATACTTCTTTGAAGAAATGTCTGTTTATCTATTCTCCCAATTTTTTGATGGGGTAAGGTTTTTGTTTCTTTCTTATACTCTAATAGTCCCTAATATAGTTTAGATATTAATTCCTCAGCAGACAGGTATTGGGTAGATAGTTTCTCCTATTCCATGGACAGTCCTTTTATCTGGGCCCCTGTTTTCTTTGAGGTGCAGCAACTTCTAAATTCAATGTAGTATCATTATCATTATTATTATCCGGTTTTTGGGCCACACCCAGCAGCACTCAGGGATGGCAGCACTCCTGACTCTGTGCTCAGAAATTGCTCCTGGGAAGCTTGGGGGACTATATAGATGCTGGGAATCGAACCCAGGTCCATCCTGGGTCTGCCATGTGAAAGGCAAATGCACTACAGATGTGCTATCTCTCCAGTAGTGTCATTATTTTTTAGTATAAGAGCATATTAGATCTTGTCAAATGCTTTCTCTGCACCTATTGCTATGATATGGTAATACAATTTTTATTTCTTTTGATTGACATGGTATATTATGCTTATTGACTTGTGTATGTTAAACCATTCTTGTATCCCTTGTGTGAATCCTATTTGATCATGTTATATGATCTTTTCTTTATGAATTGTTAGATTATATTTGCTAATATTTTGTTGAGGATCTTTGAGTGGTATTGAAGTCACCAATTATTACTATGTTGCCATGGATTTCTTTCTTCAAGTCTATTACCAGTTTTTTTTTTAATATGGAACGCTTCACGAATTTGCATGTCATCCTTGCGCAGGGGCCATGCTAATCTTCTCTGTATCTTTCCAATTTTAGTATATGTGCTGCCAAAACGAGCACTATTATCAGTTGTTTAAAGTTACTTTCTGCCCCTTATTGGTCGCATATATGTTTAGGAGTATGATTTTTTCCTCATATGCATATCTCTTGATTATTGAGAAGTGATATTATAACATTGTTAAATTGAAGTCTATATCATATGATACTAGTATGATCACCCTAGGCTTTTTAATTAATTATTTCCTTGAAGAATTACCTTCTAATCTTTGATTTTAAACATGTGTTTGTTCTGACTATTCAAATGTGCTTTTTGCAGATAGCAAAATATTAGCTCAATTTTCTGATTCATTTTGCCACCCTCTGTTTCTTAATTGGTGCATTTAGTCCATTGATGTTGAGAAAGATGATTGTCATGGAACTAAGTCATCTTTTTGAGAAATTTGGTTTTTGTGGAGTTTGTCTTGCCTAAAGTATCCCCATCAATCCTTCTTTTAAAGTTGTTTTTGAGTTTGTAAAGTTCCTGAGCTGTTGTTTATCCATGAAGCTGATTATTTTTCCTTCAAACCTAAATGGTAATCTGAATGGGTTAATTTATTTTTGTGAAGTATTTATTTTTATTGTGCTTTTTTTCATTATATCTCACCACTGTCTTTGGCCTGGAGGATTGCTTGTGATAAATCTGCTGTCAATCTTAAGGATGCTCCTTTGTCTGTAATTTTCTTTTTTGATCTTGCTGCTTTCAATAATATATACTTACCTATGATTTTCATCATTGTGATTAGGATGTGCCTCGGGTTATTTTTTATGGGTCTCTTTTAGCTGGTACTCTTTAGGTATCCAGGATGTGGGTGCAATCACTCTTTAGCTCTGGAAATTTCTCAGCTATGATATCTTTGACTGTAGTTTCTTCATAGATGTTTTCTTCCTGGCTCTCTAGGACTCCAATGATTCTTATGTTATTCTTATTGAATTTATTTTGAAAAAATTTTCCATTTTTTTATTTATTTGAGACTTTTTTTCTCTTCTTTTGTTGCACTTCATCTTTGAGTTCACTAATTCTATCTTCAGTGGCTTTTACTCTGCTATTGAGGCCTCCCAATAAATTTTTCATTTTGTTTACCAAGTTTTTAAATTCTGATATTTCTGTTTATATTTTTCTCATTTATGCTCTCATGTCCTCCTTTGTCTTATTGGCAGTCCATTTCATTGTTTCTTTTGTTGTTGTTATTGTCGTTTGTCTTTTGTTTTTTTTTGGGGGGGGGTCACTCCCAGCAGTGCTCAGGGGTTACTCCTGGCTCTATGCTCAGAAATTGCTCCTGGCAGGCTCAGGACCATATGGAATTCGAACTACCGACCTTCTGCACACAAGGCAAATGCCTTACCTTTATGCTATCTCTCTGGGCCCCCATTTCATTGTTTCTTTGAGCTTGTTGAACAACCTAAGAATTTCCACTTTGATCTGTATTTCACAGGTTACATAGAGCATTAGTACTTACTTGGTCAGCAAAATTGTAGTCTTAACCCACCAGGTATGGCGTGTTTTTTCACTATTTTCCCATGGTTTTTTTTTTTTTTTTTTTTTTTTTGTAGTCTTAAGGTCCTTCTTTCTTATGTCACTATCCATATTTCTCATGGCTAATAGATGAAATTATCCTGTGGTTGTGTAAGTTTTGGCCTGCTTGAGAAGTCACTCCCTTGGGTATGTATGGCCTCTGACCTATGTGGAAGGGCAGGTCACAGGTCCATTTGTTGTGGGTACTCTCTCTCTCTCAAGGGTGCACCCTAGAGAATAACCTGAGTTATTCTTGGATTTGATCTGTGCTGGCCACAAGTCCCTTTTTTATTGTGACTGTTCTTACTGTAATTGGTTTCTATATTTCTCTTCGATCTGTGCTCCTATCTGATCTTCACAGACCAGGAATTTCTTTGTTGATGAGGCTACTTTCATAATAGCTATGGTTGATGTCTGTGCTCTCTTCTCAGGTGAAAATTCTTTAGAAGTTTTCAAAGGACAATTGTTTACTTTCAGGGATTTGAGTGTTCCTTTGAATATATAACATCAGGCTGGCTAAAAAAAATTCCAGATCCACAACTAACTTTCACAAGAACATGATGACTGCCAAATTATTCCAGGTTCTCAACTGAGGGAAATTCTTGGAATGGGGTCAGGCAGCTCAAAGCCACACTCCATACCCTCAGACATAGAAACGGCCTAGCTCCACAACTAAACTGAAAAAGTATAACAAGCAGTTAAATCTTCCCATGCGACATCAGTACAGGGTGAAAACTCTGAATAGTCTCAGAAAGGGGGAAGGCCAAATCTTAACCCAAGCCCTCCAATCACCAGAAAACCCAATGACACCCACAATTTTGTAGGCAGAAAAATGACCAAGCTCTACTGTTCACTTCCACATGAACATGATGGCTGCCAAATCTTCCCAGGTAAACTGAATGAGTCTGACAACTCTGGGAATTTCTCAGAATAGGGGCTGAAGGAGTTCCCTTTCTGCCTGAAGTTAACAGCAGCCAATAGCCACACCTGATACCTTCAGACATAAAATTAAGCCCAGCTACACTACTGAACATTGTTAAACTGCCAAGCCACAAATCATTCTGGATCTATAAATCCTGCAGCACGTGGCCATGAATGCCAGGACACCTCCAAATTTTGTAGTACTGTCAACTCAGTAGGATTACAGCAAATTTGATAGGAATGTTATATAGAAGACCACCAACTCAATAAGCTTGAGCAATAGCTCAGAAGGCTTACCTAGTACCAACCAGCCTAATAAATCTTCAGACAATTACTTAAGTATCACCATTGAGAGATTTGACAGCACTAATTTATTCTTATTGACATAAGTTTTGATAATTATACTTGCCTTTGTGTTTTATGTATTAAAAAGGACATTAATTCATCACTGTTGTATATTAGACTCTGAACTTAGCACTTTGGAACTAACAGACAAGGAAGATACATTCATTCATGGGTTTACAGTCTCATGGGAAATAAAAGCTTGAATAGGTACATAATTAATTGTCCTGCGGGTAATGCTGGAAAGACAGTCTTATTCAGGAATCAGGCAAGGCCACCCTAAGAAAGTAAGTTTTCTATGACTTCTTTGAGGACAAGTACTTCTTTGAGGAAAAAAGACAGTTCCTGGGGGAAAAAGCATCTCAGAAGTGCAAACACAAAAGTCCATCATGTATTAAAAAGCTTAAAGTAACCTCAAAGAGGAAATAGGAAGACTAGATAGGCACAGAATAGGATGAGGAAGTAGTAGCGGACTGACTGCCTTCTTAGTTATTGATTTGCACTTTACCTTTTTACTAATTATTTCTCATTCCTTTATGATACAGTGTTTTCCATTAGAGGGAATAAAGGGAAAGGGTGAGAAAGAGAGAATAAATGTTCCAGAGAGTTAATTAGAAAGAGAATGTCCTTGTCTACATTTGAATAAAATGTCAGTATTTCACAGAGATATTTCACAGAGTATATCACAGAAGATATTTTCATTGTATGTCTGAAACCCAATTATGAAGGGATTTTTAAATCACAATAATTTCAATAAAATAAATTAAATAAAAAGACATTCTAAAAATTTTTAGAGGGAGAAATTTTGAGGAGATTGTAAACATGGAGTGTGATGGTTAAGAATAGCCTCAAGCTTCTAGTTCAGTAGATGGTAATTATATAGATGGGAAATGTGGCTTCCCCAAATAATTCTCCCAGGTGGCTCATGAAATATTGCAGGTCACCTGTCTCCTGACTATCTTACCTAATTTTGCAGGTCATTTGAGTAAAGTGAAGGATCAGGAATGAGAGAGGTAGTAGTAGCACAAGGCAGAGACAGAAATGCAGAGTAGAGACAAAGGCAGACAGGGAGACAAAGAACTACCTCTGAGTGAGATTCGCCTATGCCTTTAAAGTTGGAGGAGGGGTGCAATGTCTGGGAGGGTCCGAACTGGTATCATCTGCCACAAAAAGTTAGTTATATAAAATCTTTCTAAACTGGTCCCTCTTGAGACCTTTAATGCAGGTAAGAGTCTATTGGTAGTGTGTTGCCAAGGGGAAGAACTTGGCTCGGTCCTCAAACTATGGCCCGTGGGCCACATATTGTATTTGTATCTGTTTTGTTTCTTCATTGCAAAATCAGATATATGCAGTGTGCATAAGAATTCGTTCATAAGTTTTGTTTTTACTATAATTAGTGAACTGAGGGACAGTGAACTGGCCCCCTGTTTAAAAAGTTTGAGGATCCCTGAGTCTTGGAGCATTAAGTGGTCTTCTCTATTCTTCTCATAGCCAATTTGAACACAACTTCTACTTGATTTAATGGCACAGTAGTGGATTGCTACACACCTTACAATATCTAATTCAGAGCAACACAATGTTAAGAAAGCTGATCTAACTAAGATCCCTGAAGAATTCCACTCTTCGGGACCCAGATAAGAAAGTGGGTGAAGGGATCCAAGGGCCACTGAGTTCCTTCATATACCTTAAGATGAATACAGCCTTTCCAAGCACCATATTCACATACACTCACTCGGTAATCCAAGAAGTGGGTTGGTAGTATACCTCCACTTTGGGTTCCTTTATTTGAACAAGGAAGCCCCTTTCTGGGAGGAGTACATCCAGCAGTGCTCAGGGCTTACTCCTGACTCTGTGCTCAATGATCACTCCTGGTGGGGCCATCTGAGGGGACCATATGAGGTACTGAGGATAGAAACCAGGTTAGCTGTTTGCAAGGTAAACATCCTTCCTGATGTACTATCTCTCCAACCCCAAAGGGCCCCTTTATAAAGGGCTTCTAGTAGCCTTCTTTTTTCCCCTCCTGTCATTAATGTATGTTTGCTTTGCTTTATTTTCATTTTAGGGACATACCCAGAAATACTCAAGAAACTGTGTGGTGTTGGATATTCAGCAAGGGTTCCAACAGGCTCACCAGCCCTTTGAGCTAGCACACACTTGGGGTCTTTATTCTTGTATTTTAGCATTGCTGACCAAGAGACTTCTGTTCATGTTCATTGGTCACATGGTCAGAATGAAGGTAGAGCTGGTAGAGGTAGTCCACTGAATGGCTGATGAGCATCCTTGTTCTGTGGGGAAGTCTGTTTGCCTGGACCACCAGTGGGGTCAACATCTCACCCTTAGGGTTAGAAGTGGGAAGGGACTAGAGGATTCAATTATCACCAAGAGTGCAGGGTTATGGCATGGGAGCTTGAGAAAGATGCAGAACTTTAAGACCTATCCAGTCTGGCTGTCTCGGAACCAATATTTTCTAAGGAGCCTCAAGTGGTTCTCCTGGACTTGCCATCTAAGAAGCAAAATCTGAATTACCAAGCAACACCTTCAGTGTTTGCCTATTTCCTCCCTGTTCTGCTCATTCTCCTTTTCTTCCTTGTTCTGTCATAAACCCAAACTGCCAAGAACTCTGGAACATGGCTTAGGTCCTGGTTTTATACTGTCTAAACAGGAGGCAGGACAAGGTTTTAATACAAGCACAACATCCCTCCGGCTGTGAGAAGTCTAAATCGTTAATATTGTTTTTTTCAGATAATCCCGTTCCAGCCAGGTGTGATATCTGAGACCAGAACTAACTTTCATTTGACTTCTGCAACATCCCTAGGCAAGAATTGGGAGGTATGTTTGTTGCTTCTTCTTTTTTAAATTAAAAATGTTTTCTAGTGTAGTTTACTGAGTATCTGGAATTGCAGAACTTTGGAAGAAAATTTATGGACACAAGCATGGGACACTGTTTTGAAGGCCCTGATTAAGTATTGGCCCAAACTCTTACTTGAAAAATTCTTTCCAGAATTTAAGACTTAGGGTTTTTAAAAGTGTTAAAGAAGACCTAGAAAATGTCAAAGAAGAAAATTATTGTTGAAATATTAGATAATCATGTCTGAGAGATAATTTAACAGGTTGAGTACATAGTTCATATGTGAGCACCACCTGATTCCCCCAGAGGACTGAATCCCTGGAGTACTATTGGGGGTGCTCCCAAAAACCACTAACAAGAAATGATCAGGCAATCAAACCTAAGAGAAAATGAGTAATTAATTGACCTTATATCTTACACTAAAGAACACATGAGAAAATTTTAAACATAGAAAATTGATGACATTTTACTAAGACTTCATCCATATCATTTTATTCAATATTTTTGTTCTTCTTCCTTCTGAAAACAATGAGCAGTGAGTTTTCAGAATGACATATGTTCTTAGAAAGATGTGACATGTTTTTTAATCGACCTTCTATTCAGTAGCTCATTTATATTTATTGTATTAAACACTTTACTTTGATAACCTTTTATTTTGTTCTAATTGACATGAGAATATATCCTTCTAAGAACTGTGACTATGTCAAGATAATAATTTAATTGAAATATTAAGTTCATTTGAGATAGCATCTCTGATATAGTTTTGTAGAAACTCCAGTATAAAGACACTTTCTTTCTGAGCTACTTAAATTTCCATGATCTCTGCCCAAGTGATGTTTCCAGTTCTGGTTTCTTTATTTGTCTCTCCTGCCACCTCTTCTATCCTGTCAGTGTGGACATCTTTACTCAATACAACAAACTTTAAGTATGTACTTTCCCTAGCTAGAATATTTTTCCTAAAATTTTTACTTTGTAATATTTTGAAGTCCTTTAAGTTTTTAAAGTTCATCATGTTTTGCTCTGCACTGGCTTTTAATAATCTTTATTTCCCCTGTGATTTGATCATTTCTACTATAGTGTTTCTACTATAGTTTCTACTATAGTGTGGAACTTACTCTCCTTTGCCTTATAGGAGAATGCTTGCATAGCTCACAGTAAGTCATCTAAGGTCAAAATATCTTTTCTGGTTCTTTGTTTTCTCTCCAAACTGCACACCTGGCAAAATAGAGGTAATACTAAATATTTCTAGCTATGAGACCCATCTGGGCCAACAGAAGTAAGGTCATGTTTAGGTTGCCCCCTAATGATACTGGAAGACATGTGACCAACTATCCCAATGAATTGTAAGCAGAGTAATGTCTGACATTTCTAGATGAAAGTTTTCTTGGTAGCACAAAACCCTTCATGACAATGCTCTCAGGTTGTTGTGATTTTTTGTTTGATTTTATTTGTTGGTGGTGGCAGTGGTGAGGTTGTTGTAATTTTAATGTGTACATTGTAGTTCTTCCCTCAACAAAGTTCAAAATGGTGGTAAAGTCAATTTACAGTAAAGCCAGGAGACCTATAATGATATGATATATAAAAAAAGAAATCAATATATGGTACTTAAATATCTGAAGCTGTTGTCATAGAGCAAAGCTTAATCACATACTGACAGCTATACACTTGAAAGTGGTAAGTGGTCAATAAATTTAGGGTTGGTCTGTAATAATAATGTTATCAACTTTAAATAAAGTAAAATTGCTGATCTTAAATAAAAGAGCAAGACAAAAAAACTGGAAATAGAACTTCCATATGATCCAGCTATACCATTCCTAGGGCTATACCCTAGGAACACAAAAACACAATACAAAAATACCTTCCTTACACCCATATTTATTGTAGTGCTATTTACAATAGCCAGACTCTGGAAACAACCCAGATGCCCTTTAACAGATGAATGGCTAAAGAAACTGTGGTACATATACACAATGGAATATTATGCAGCTGTCAGGAGAGGTGAAGTCATGAAATTTTCCTATACGTAGATGGACATAGAAACTATTATGCTGAGTGAAATAAGTCAGAGGGAGAGAGACACACAGAATAGTCTCACTTATCTATGGGTTTTAAGAAAAATAAAAGACATTTTTGTAAAAATGCCCAGAGATGAAGGCCAAAAGAACAACTCACGATATGAGGTTTACCACAAAGAGTGGTTAGTATAGTTAGAGAAATAACTACACGAATAACTACCATGATAATTTTTAACGAGTGAGAGAAGTAGATTGCCTGTCTTGAATACAGGATGGGAGTGGGGGGAGGAGGGAGATGGAAGGCATTAGTGGTGGGAATGTTGCACTGGTGAAGGGTGGTGTTCTTTTTATAACTGAAGCCGAACTCAATCATGTTTGCAATCACGGTTTATAAATAAAAGTATTATTAAAAAAATGAGAGAGCAAGAGAGCCTTTGTGATGTGGATGAGGAATAAGATACTGATGCAGTTAGGTGTGGGGTTGAGACTCACTCTGGATAACCTGACCAAAGAATCCTCCAGCTTCCAATGAACCTTATACTATTTACCTTGCAATATGGCTATGAAAATTAAAGATAGTAACTTCAGAGAACTTGTCATCTGGAGATCTACAATTATAATTATAGTTAGTTAGTTGCATTTCATCCCACAATGGTGGGATGTAAGCTGTAAGAAATGTGATAAACTATACATATGTAACTAAAATTATGGCATTCTTAGCTATTCTTTCTATATGTCCCCATCTTTCATGTTTCAAAAATAATTTGCAGCTTTGTTGCTCTTAAAAACTGTCATTGCAGTAAATGAGAAATTATTTATGTCTTGCTTTCTCATTCATAGAATGGAATATTTTTAATCAATTTTCCAATTTCCCTCTGTATTTAATTCTGGTGACTCATAAAAAGACTAAATACTGTAAAAATATGAATAAAATTTATTTATCTATTTTTAATATTTTAGATTTTGTAGACATACAGAATATTTTTGAGAATTATTTGCATTTTAGAATCTCAATAATATTTATAAAATATGAACAAATAATTTGAGTTTGGTGATAAATATTCTGTAAATTTCTGCCTTTTTGTTTTCATTTTCAACATTTGTTGAAGTATAGTAGATTATTCATCCTAAAATTTTTTTTTTTTTTTTTGGTTTTTGGATCACACCCGGCAGTGCTCAGGGGTTACTCCTGGCTCTGTGCTCAGGAATCTCTCCTGGCAGGCTCGGAGGACCATATGGGATGCTGGGATTTGACCCACTGACCTTCTGCATGAGAGGCAAATGCCTACCTCCATGCTATCTCTCCGGGCCCCATTCTAAGCTACTTAAAATAAAAATTTTCTAATAACTTGAATGTCATAAACCAAGGATAGGTTGCAGTTACTCTTGGCATTTCCATGACTTTATTATATTCCTAACTGTCCCTCAACACATCTAGAATCTTTCTTTTTTTTTTTTTTTTTTTTTGGTTTTTGGGCCACACCCTGTGAGGCTCAGGGGTTACTCCTGGCTATGCGCTCAGAAGTTGCTCCTGGCTTCTTGGGGGACCATATGGGACGCCGGGGGATCGAACCGCGGTCCGTCCTAGGCTAGCGCAGGCAAGGCAGGCACCTTACCTCCAGCGCCACCGCCCGGCCCAACATCTAGAATCTTTCACCCTTTATAGGCACTAAGTAGAACCGAGATAGTTCACATTATCTTTATACTTATAGATCTTCAGACACTGAAGATTTATCTATAAATCTATAAAGTGATCTATAAAGTTAAAAAATTATCTGTCCTCAAGAATCTTTTGTAGTGTTGAAGAAATTAAAAGATTCATGCTTATACTCCAGTATAATAAACTAAGTAGAAGGTTAAAAACAAAACATGATAGCATATAAATAATGGTTTCAAAAATATATGTCGTTGATAAAAAAAAAAAACCTCCCACAACATTGCATATAGTGTTATCCCAGGTTTGCAAATAAAATTCACTCATGTACTCATGTAATAAGAAAATATTTAAGATCAAAGTGGTAGGCTGAATACACCAACCTACTTTTCTTCTCTCCCTAAATTTGGCCTCTACCCCTGAGGATCCAAACAAAAAAAGTTACAAAGATGAGAAAATTGAAAGATTTACTAGAAAACAGAACAAAGAATTGGAAGGAAAGAAAAATAAAATCAAAAATAGAAGTGGGTGGGGTGGGGTGAAATATGTAAAAGATTTCTACTGCAAAGTTGTGAGCTATTTTACTCACTAAGAACCTGAGCAACTTCAAGCTCAGGGTTAACTATATACTGTGGGGAGGGGGCTTGTCTATTATTATTTTGTCAATTAAATAAAAACAATTGCTTTATGGACTGCTGAGTCTGCCATGATGCCCGCGTCTCACATGGTGATGTTTTGGCAGCAGTGGAATTTACTTTAATCATGAATTTATTTATTTTATTTTATTTTACTTTGGATTTTGGAGCCATACCTGGAAATGGCTAGGGTCTCTGTACTCAGAGACCACTCCTGGAGTGGTTTGCAGTACTATATAGGGTGCCAAGGATTGAACCTGAGCCAGTCTATGCAAGGCAAATGTCCTACACAATGTGCTATCACTCTGTTATTCAATCACTGCTTTAACCTATGCACTTGGGTAGGCTGTCAGAAGAGTGACTCTCTACATACAACCATAAAAGGTGAAAGAGGCGAAAAACATAAATAAATCATAAGATGCTTCTGATAGGAGAGATACTTTGATTACATATTATAAAGAGGAACCTCCTTTATGCCAGGATACAAGATAATCTATCTGCAAGAATTAATTCCACACATCATAGAAGATGGCTTTTGCAATCAGAACTTCTGCAATGGCTTCTACAATCATCAACTAGAATTATTACTGCAGCTATAAAGTAGAAAAACAGCAATGTAATAAAATTGAACTTTTGGGTTACTAGCATCACATTACTTAAAACCAAAGCTGATTGACAGATTTGAATGAAACACGCCTAAAATATATAATATTAATGAAGTAACATTATTATGTTTGTCATTAAAACTTAGAGCAAAAATTGAATAACCAATGGACACAAATGGAAATTGGGTCTAAGGACTCTTCTAAAAGATGGCGCAGAGATATTTCCCAAACCCACCTTCAACTGAAATTTGTAAAGGAGAGAACACAAGGAATAAATTGAAGATGCTTGAATGTGAAGGAGAGCTGAGGAGAAAGGCTCAAAAGCAAAGAAAATAAGGAGGCAGTGGCAGAGGAAATGGCCAGTGCTCAGTGAACCTGCATGTGTGAAAGGCTAATCTAGATATCACTCAGTAATCACCACCATAAAATCAGACATCACTGGCTCTGCTCATTTCCCACCTCCCACAAAGCCTCACTTCCTATAAACCAAAGTGACCTTCTAAAATCTGGCTCTTCTGCCTCAGCTCTTGGCCTCATGCCACCTATGCAACAGCTTCTACACATCATTAGCTTTCTTCCAAAGTCCCCTGTACTTATCCTGAGCCACATGCTTTTCCTGTTTTTAAGAGAAGAGTACTGGCCCATGTGTCCAGTAAACAAATTCTGGGGTTCAGAGGGCCATTACAACTCCAAGGTACTTGGAATTGCAGAGGAGTCTTTGAAAGAAGGTATAGGTTTCTTGCAGCTCACATGTGACTTGGAAGCAGAAGAACATTTGGAAGTCTACTTACTGCCTTTAGTGTTCAGAGCAGCAGTCACAAGTTTCTCATCCCAAATGGAATGAAGTGTAGAAAGTGTGATTTAAAATCACTTGAGTATCCACACGATGACCTATGTGAATATATGTGGACAACCAAATAATGCCTAATTAAGCTCTTTTGATGAACAGTGGGTATTTCATAATATATGAATAAATTGTTTTAAAAATAAGGTTTTATTTCCTAGATGTGGAAGGGTTGGGAGTTTGAATAGGAAAATTCTGATTGGGTTTCCTTTGGATCCCAGATTGCTTCTCTGTATAAAGTGGGTCTTTCTGTGCTCCTCTCAGAACACCTATATCCCATTAGTCCTGTGCTACTTATTTTACATAGCATTTTGTTTTGCTTTGGTTTGGGGCTGCTCAGGGATTGTTACTTCTGGGTCTGTACTCAGAAACTGCTTATGGTGGTGCTGGGGCCTATGGTATGCTAAGAATGGAATTTGAGTCAGCCTCATGCATGGCAAGCATCTTATCCACTGTACTATCTCTCAGGCCCTAATTTTACATGACACTTACATAAGGAGAAAATCCTAGGCTCAGAATATTTAAAGAGGTCATCTGAGGTGAGATGCTAAGAATCAGCATGAAATGGTGTGAGTAGTTGAGGAAGGGCAAAACAGCAATTGGAAAGAGGCAGTATTGCTGAGAATGTTTCTTCTTCACCATGATTGAAACAGAAGTTTCAGGCATCAAAAATGGTCCATTAAAACTAAGGATTGGTTGTTTCAGATAATTTGTCTTATTTGTGGTTGCACTATCATTTCTACTGTGGTAAGTCATCTTTTCTTAGGGTCACTAGCAGTGGATGTCATTTTAGAAAATTACAACACAAAAGGCAATGTGTGCTTGCTTCTACCACAAGGACTGAGCATAAAGCACACTGTTCTTCACAATTTTTGAAGGAACAAAAATTCAACCAGAAGAGCAATAGTAAAGACAGGAAAGAAAAACACAATAAAGCCTATGGATAAGGAAAGAGTCAAAGAATTAAGAAAAGAGCTGAATATAATAAAATCACCTGACATAGCGTGGTTGTGGCAGTCTCTACCCTGTCTCCTTGGTGTGCTTTCACTCTGAGGCCAGCCTGCCTGTCCCTGTTCACTTTAACCCTTAGCCAGCTCTGAGTATGAGAGTAAGAGACCAGTATTGACACCAAGTGAAGGTAGACAGACATACAGAAAGAGAGAGAGAGAAAGATTTGTTTTGAATGCAGGTACCTACACACTTGGGGTGCCCTTTTATCAAACACTTTTAGGAGAACCAGAAGGGTGGAATTTAGTTCAGCTATTTCTACTGTGACAAGAATGGGGAGTGGTTGAGCATAAATAATTTTTAAACAAACACTTATGTATCAAACAAAAGTGATTCTGAGATTTCAATGTTTAGGTCTCAGCAAGAATACAAAACAAGAATCAGAGCAGAAATCAGGAGATCTTGACATTAAAAACTCAAGACATCTTCCCAAATCTCCAAAGTTCAGCCTGCTAAAATCTTTCTTTTTAGAAATGTCCTTCTTTCTTACGAAGATCATCTTTCTTGGTCATAAGAGGTGGAATCAGGACATTCACCTTCAGCTTTTCTCGTGAATCTTATTTTTTTTTTAAATTTTATTTGGAGGGCAATAAAAGGGATTCATTGAAACAAGCAAGACAAAGATGTTAAGAATTTCAAAAAATTATCTTCATGGGGCCATAGTGAGTACTGTAGATAGTTCGTTTGCTTTGCATGTGGCCAAGCCAGGACCAAAACCCGGCATCCCATATGGTTCCTAAACACCCCCAAGAGTAATAAATGATGCAGTGAAAGATTTGTAATGCACTTTGGTCACAATAAAAATAAAAAAAGAGTAATTCCTGAGTACAGAGCCAAAAGTAAGCTCTGTGTGGCTCCCACGCAAAGAGTCAAACAGTTATCTTAGTTCAGAGAAAGAAAGAATAAAACTTTCTGTTATACCAGATATAAAAGTAGTTTATCCAGAATCATCATTTTTCTAGTAAAGTGAGGAAATACCCCATTAAGGGTATTAAGATATATTGTCTTTGAGATTTCTTCCCAAGTAACTGGAGTCAGCTGCATGTCTCATCCAGCTCAAAAGAACAAGACAGTCATGAAAAGTCACTGCATTCTGTAGCACGTAATGCTGTGTTTTTAGGCTAATCCTCCAAGGATGTTAGAGTTATATTCAATAGTTAATGAGTAGCTTCTAAGTACCTTCTTCATTTGGTTGTCCAAAGGCCAGTCAATCCCAGAATGTATAAAGCTGTGAGCTGGCTAATGAAAACATTCCCTCTAAGCAAGGGAAGCAAGGGAGAGCAGGGTCAGTGAGCTGGGTTCCAAAGGAGCAGGGATGTGGAACGCAACTGGTCAAGTTTTCTGTGCCCTGGCTACCCTGACAGGCTTTCTGATGATATGCTTGGGAGCCTACTCTATTTCCTCAGGTTCTATATTCAACTGTTGGGAAAACCTGGTTCTAATCTATTTATTTCTGCCTCTGGGATTTGTGATTCTTCTGAGTGGAATTTTCTGGAGCACCTATCGCCAGGTGAATGAGAGTAAAGGGATGTTCATCCAGGACCTCAGACAACACTTTCCTCAGAGGGCAGCCCTGCCTTTGGCCACAGTGGACAGGTATGTGTTAAGAAACCAGAGAACTGAAGATGGCTATGATGGGACTGAATTGTAGGAAAGTTGAATTACATCTAAATTTATTGTAGAAAGACTCATTTTCCTGGAACTGTATGTCTAGAAGATCCATGGGGAATTACTCTGGCATTAGCCATCAGAAAGAATAGTGCTATGAACCCAGTTTGTAATACTGGGGATTTACTATAGCCAAGAAGTGTAAATATTAGTAGACGAATAGATAAATAAAATATGGTATAAACACAGAGTTAAATATTATTTGGCCTTGAAAACGAAGAGAATTCTGAGACATACTATAACATGGACAAATTTAAGACAATATTTTAAGTGAAATAGACCAGACTGAATAAATTAAAATAACTAAATTATTACAATTATGTGGTATTACTAAAGTAGTCATTCAAAGAAAGTAAAACAGTATTTATTAGGAGCTAAGCAGAAGAGTGGTTGAGGAATACATGTTTAATAAGCACAGAGCTATAGTTTGGGATAATAGAAAACTTCTGGAAATGAATAATCATTGCAAGATGAATTGTTGTAAGATAAATGCCATTTAGCTATGCACTAAAAATGGCCAAAGTGACAAAATTTATATGTATCATTGTAATAAAAATGTAGGTAACCTCCTGGACAATATCATATAACCAGAAACCTCCTTTGATGAGCATAGAATTTAAGAATAAAATCACCAGGTACCATCCTACAAGACAAGATAAATTTGCTTGGTGTCTTCACCTACCTAAAATACTTTAGCTACTCCATGTATATTAAATAAAGTAATTTATCTATGATGATGATTTTGATAGTCTTATGCTAAATAATAAGGTACAAATTCACTTCCAGTGTTTATTATATTAAAACAACAAGGACTTTGGCCTTGATTAAAAATCACTCTAGTGAGTGTAGAAGACCCTTCTAGATGACGATCTGGGGGGACAAAAATATAAATATAACATAATTAGTTGCCCCTAAAGTATGAATTCATGATAGAGTAACTTATTACTTTTAGAATGTGACATAAATTGGCAAACATGAGTATAATATTCCATTGCACTGAAATATTTTAAAGTGGATTAAAGACAGCACGATCTCCCTATTTTGCTATCTCCTCCTACTACATTAACTAGAAATTTGGCTCACTCTTAGAGAGTGAGCTAAGCTTTCTCTTAAGAATAACTACCAAGTTAGCCAATGGTAACTTTCATTTATCACAAGTATTCATGTATCAAATGGGTGCTCAGGTTAAGGTCTGAAAGCAAATAAATCTGCAATGGTGGAATGTAGGGTAGTAGAAATATGAAATGGTTGGGGGTTTGGGTTGTGAAAGGCTATGGAACTGTGAGGCAGGTGACTATCATCCTGGAGTCATTCAAATCACACCAGAGAACAGCTCAACCTTCTAATCTGTGCCATGAAAGGCAACTTTGGCTATTCTGAGTGAAGGCTGAGATTAAATCTGTACAGTAGACAGACAGCTCCTCCAGTTATTTTGGCTTCAGGCCTGGTGACATTTAGAATAGGGCTGTGGTTACAAAAGGCAGTCCCGGCTCTGTTATGGTTACATACCACAAACAATCCCCGTAGGTCCTGGGAGAATTTGCTCTATAAATATATAACTGTACCAAGCTCACCCTCTCTCTTCCTCATTTCCACCCCACCCTCAATCCCATTCATGTTAGAGAAGCCAGGAAGATTTAGCAATTAGCAACACTGGGCAAGATTATCAGTGAGAACCTGGCTCTGGGGTGAAGCTTCTCTAGCTATTGGCCTGTTAGTATGTAATAGGCTGCATGTAAAATAGTTTAAGAAGCATGATTGCAGGTATGTTTCTTTGGAAACAGGTTGCTGAGACTTGAGAGTGGGAAACAAAGAGGCATCTGATGTCCTTCAGGAATCTACATGTAGCTCATTTCCATTTTTTATTGTGTTATTGTGTTGGCTTTAAGACTCAGAGCAGTAGTGAAATTGAGTCAATTATGTGTGTGAATGGGAATAAGGGTGAGAATGGACAGAATAACTGGGTGGAGAGAACTTCCAAAGCAGAGGCCCCCATGGCCCTGAGCCCTGATAAGAACTCCACACTAAAAGTTCCTATGAGTAAGAAAAGGCATGGCTTGGAATAACTCCCTGGGAACAATGGGGCTTAAAAAGGCATACTTTCCATGGCCCATAAAATAGATTCTGTTGGGGGAGCAGCACTCGAAAAACACAAAATGGAAAATAACTGAGGATGCCAAGGGAAGAAGTACATCTGTTTCAAAATCAATGTTTCTTAACAGCTTAGTTTCACACAGTGGCATCTGAGAGAGTCAGACATATGTCTCTTCAGCATTAACAGTTGAAATAACACATGTTTGTGGCATTTTGTCCCTCAGGCCAGACTTTTATCCTCCTGCTTATGAAGAGAACCTTGGTGCTGAAAAGCAGCCTTGCCAGGCATGGGGAGCAGCCACCGGAGTGCCACCACCTTTCTACACTGAAGTGGATCTTAAACATCCTGAAATCGCCCGTGTGGGCCCCAACAGCCCACCATCCTATGAAGAGTCTGTAGCAGACAGGATGGATGCCATCAGGTCCAGCCAGCAATGATGAGACAGGAAACTCCAGCACCTTCCTGGGAGGCCGCTGCTGAAAAACACAATTGAGGGACCATGGAGGAAATGCTGTGTCAGTGGCCCAGCACAAGAACTTAGGGTGGGCAGGGAGCTGTGTGACTTTGATTCGATGAATGTGCAATCTTGCAAGGGCCAGTGCAAGCTCTAAATGGCGGAGTTAACACGTGGCAAAGGATTCATTCTAATGCTAATCTAGGTGCAGCTTTGCATAGAGAGCATGGGGAGTGCTCTGTGCCCCCAGATGCTTTCTGCTCGCCCTCCTGGCACTTTCCAAGATTTGGTGGGTGTAAAAGGCTCTCAAGATATACTTTCATGCATTTTCAGACTTGGGACATTTATTTTAAAACCCGGCAGCTTCATCTCTATCATGTTTTCTTGTGTTTGTACAATGGAGGCTGTCAGGTGAGAATATGGTAGGAGGAGAAGTCTGGTACTCTTGAACTTGTGCAAGAGCCTTCAATTTTCTGGGACTCAATTTATGACTCTGTGAAGTGAAGGTTTTGCTTTGTTCTGTTTGGGGGACACACCCAGCAATGTTCAGGGGTTACTCCTGGCTCTGTACTCAGGAATTATTCCTGAAAGCACTCAGGGCTTCTTATGGAATGCCGGGGTTGAAACCTGTGTCGAATGCATGCAAGGCAAGAACCTTACCCACTGTACTATTTCTTTGGCCCCTGAAGTGAGGGGTTTGTGCTGCAATTAATCTCTAACCGCCAAATGTTCTTTATGTGCTTGAACTTGCTATGAACATTTTTTGGGGGGAGGGAGGCACATGCTAAAATGCTCAAGAATTAGTCCTGATTGCACACAGGAATCATTCCTGGCAGTCTACAAAGACTGTATGGGAACACCAGGGACCAAATGTGGGTTGGCCACATGCAAGAAAAGTAGCCTACTCACTGTACTATTTGCTCCAGCCGCATGTGCTATAAACTTTTTATACTTTGTGGGATTGTTTTGTTATTTATTTTGTGGAGAAAGGACCACACTTGATAGTGCTTAGGAGATACTCCCAAAAATATGCTCCTGCCCCTGGAATCGTATTTGCCAAACGTGCTCAGCTGGTTGAATTAACTCTTCAGATCTATGCTTCTTTTACCTTCATTCACTCCTGCAGAGTTAGGCCAGCCTCATTTTACAAATGCAGAAACAGTCTCAATAAGAAATGTTTCCAGTAACACACAGGGACGTAAAGAAAAGCCTGCACAGGGACATTGAGAGGAATATTTATTTTAACCTTTTGTACAAACCTTTCTTTTTTTATACCTACCAGAGGAAAGAATGAATTTCTCTGCCCCATCAGAAGTGGATCCTAATTGAAAGTGAAGTCCCAGTATGAAAACAATGTAGTGCCCTTGGAGAATTGCAGGCATTGCTTTAGGAGTGGGACTGTAGGTCAGTATATGAGCATGTGTCTTGCATGTGTGAGGCCTTGTTTATGCTCCCAGGTAATTGTACCCTATCTAGGCTTAATGGGCCTCTTTTATTTTATTTCAATTAATTAATTTTAGGGGGTTCACACCTGGTGAAATTCAGTGGTTACTTCTGACTCTACACTCAAGAATCACTTCTGGTGGTACTTGGACACCAACTGGGATGTCAAGGATTGAAACCAGGTTGGTTGTATGAGAGGAAAGCACCCTAACTGCTATACTATCTATTGGCTCCAATGAGCCTCTTTTTAAAAATGTAGATAAGTAAAACACATTTATACTTGGGAAATTAGTCTTGAACTCCACTATGAAGTTTCCTTTTTACCTTCTCATTACACATAGGTGAATGATGGTTCTTATTGGTAAAGGCTATGGCACAGAAGAGATTTTAGAGAAGGTTGGGAGGGTTAAAGGATTTTCTAGGAGGAAGCAATTTGTGGAGATAAGATGGAACCTCCATGGTCTTTTTTTTTGTCCATAATTGCTGAGTGTATAGATTGAGCACATCCCATAAATACTCAGGAAACTTCATAGAAGAAAACATTGTTCCCTCACCTAGAGCATGAACTTGGAAATCAGTGACTTGATTCCTTGACATAGGGGACATAAATGAATGTGAAGGCCACTCATGCTTGCCCAATAAGAAAATAATCATTTATTAGAAATGCAGTTTATTATTCCTTTCTTGTCATCATCTGTTGATTCCACTGAGACCATTATCTTGACCAGCCCCATGAAGTGCATTCATTGACCTAAATGAACAAGCGCCATCACTGGGATTTCATCCAAGTTTGCATTTGTAACATAACTTTCCAACTACTAGTGATTATGTAAAACAAAGGTTAATATTTGTTTACATAAGAAAATGGTTTTAATTACTTGAAATAAATTTTGTACTTAAGCTTTTCTTTAGTTTTCATCATTTTTTAAATGTTTAAAAGTCAGTGGAAAAACTTGGGTCCAAGCTATATTATCCATATGGGCCTATCAAAGCTATCCAGATGAATTTATCTTTTTGTGCAAATACAAATATTATTGAATACAAATTATTGATCAAGAAAACAAGTGAGTTGATTTTTGAAAGAAAAATATTAAAAGTAACCAAATATGTGAACTATGAAGCAATATTAAGAACACTGATATTGTCCTAAATAAATCCTACTTTTGACAGAACCAGCAAAACCACAAGGCAAGTCTTGTGTTAATAATCACTCATTAAAAAAAAAAAAAGCAGTAGATTCACTCAAGAGACATTGTATCCATGTTTCTCTTCAATTTATGATCAAATTAGTGGTGGTGGATTAAGAAACTTATGTCCCTAAATGGCAGGAAAGGTGTTCCAATTCTGAGAAAAAAGAAAAGAAAAAACCTCCACTGCATTCTTCCCCCCACCCTCAAATATAAAGGTTTCTGCTGGGGAAGAAACTTGTCTCCAGAGACCCTTTTATGTCTGTATGACTGATAAATAAATGGACACAAAGATATTAAAATGTTAACTACATGTGTACAAAGGTCCAAGCTAGGATAATGAAACCTCACATCTGGTGGTTCCTGTGAAGTTATATATTCTCTAAGAAAGTACCACTAAATTTAAAAAGGTAAAACCAGAACAGAGTATATTGCAATTTAAATAAAAGAAGCTTAGTAAAGTTTATTCTCCTAAATACAAAAAAAAAAAAAAAAAAGACCTTGCCAGTCCTAATTTGGCATGATAAGGCTATTTCTATCTCCTAGACTACACTAAAGATTAATTTTCTGATTTCACGGTAGCATATTTAAGTAAAACAAAACCCCAAACCATCGTTAAGTTCCCTGTCTCTTAATTGCTTTTCTTTTTCTAATGGTGTAGCATATCTGGCAGTACTCAGGGGTTAATCCTGGGTCTGCACTCAAAAATTACTTCTGTGGTCACAGGTAAACCATTGAGAGGCTGAGGATCAAACCTGGGTCAGCCGCATGCAGGGTAAACACCCTTCCTGCTGTACATCTCTTGGCCCTATCTCTTAACTTCTTTTGATTCAAAGTATTCAGTCTTTCACTTAGGTCTATCCTGAGGCAGCCTGACTTTAGTCGTAATTAGAGGCTTGTGAGTCAATAAGATGAGAAACCAAGACTCAAGGCTATGGCTCACCAGTACTTTAATCATATAGCATCTGAGTAGCGACCCTGAATACCTAACTTCATCCCCAGATGATGAATATGGTAAATTATAGACTAAAGTATTCTGTATATTTGTATATCTGAGGTGCAGTGTGTATTTTTGGCACCCCCTCTTACAGTCTCAAATGTCTGATGAACATTCTAGCCTTCAAGATCACAATTGAACATATGGTCTTAGGTGAGGGAACTCTCCAATTTACTTGTGTTACAGGGCACCTATTAGCTGGTAAAATGCACACGAAAACAGTAAAGACAACTCATGCAAGATTTCAATACTTCTATAACACTTCATGCCCACCTCGTGGATTCAGATATCAAGTGAGCTATTTTAGTGACAAGGACTACAACTAGTTGGAGTGAAGCAAATTCTTTGCTAAACTGTTGCTTCAAACAATCTCTTCTGCTTGTAACAGTTGAAGGGTAGCAGCTGATTTATTGGCAATGACATCATTTTCTCTCATTTAATGAAATCAAATTTAGTTTTGCATTGAAAATATATAGTTTCAGGGCCCGGAGAGATAGCACAGCAGCGTTTGCCTTGCAAGCAGCCGATCCAGGACCAAAGGTGGTTGGTTCGAATCCCGGTGTCCCATATGGTCCCCCGTGCCTGACAGGAGATATTTCTGAGCAGACATCCAGAAGTAACCCCTGAGCACAGCCAGGTGTGGCCCAAAAACAAAAACAAAACAAAACAAAACGAAAAAGAAAATATATAGTTTCAGATGCACATTATTGAAAACGGACAAGTGAAGATGATTGTGAAATGAAAATGGAATATGCTTTTCATTCAGCAGTGATGTCATTTCCAAAAGTGCATAATGTTTACCAGCTTTCTCCTCTCCTAAGTAAAAATTCTTAAAAGCAGGTGCATGAAACACTTATGTCCATGTTCAGAAAACTCAATGCCTGAGTCAACAATAGCTTTTTGTAACCACCTGTTCTTGCAGGTGATTTTCCAGTCCCCCCACACCTGCCTTGGCTGGTGAGTTGCACCCAAAGTAAATCTCATGCTTTATATTGGCCCACATCTGGCCCTTCAGAAGGCATCCACCGTCATATTTGCAATTTCCTGGGCAGTGATGGCTCAGCCTTTGGGTCCTATCCTGAGTCTGCACATAGCTCCCTACTCATTTTCAAGATCAGCAAATAAACTTCAGAATTTTCTAAATGAAGCAAAATAACATTGTGTTCCAGAACAGTAGCAGGATTCTGGCATCCTCGTTCCCCACCTGCTCAATACCTTAAACACACATACATTTCCAAATACCCCTGAGAGGAGGGTTTGGGTAAGTTGAATGAATGTATTATACTGAATGTGTTATACTGTCATTGCTCTGGAACTACCAGAACTAGTGATTGATTCCCTCAAGACCAGAAAATTCTAACACTTCTAACATTACCACCTTCTGTATATAAGATTGTTATCTCCTAGAGTCTCACTAAGTTTTTTAGAGCTCTTGAGTCATTTATTTTTTCTCTCTATTTCTGTGTGTGTGTGTGTGTGTGTGTGTGTGTGCGCGCGCGCATGCACGCGCGACAGAAGTGATTGTTTTTTGTTTGGGAAGGGACATCCAGAGATGTTCAGGGGTTACTACTGGCTCTGCTGTCAGGAATTAGTCCTGCTGAGCTCAGGAGTATGGGATGTTGGGGATCCAAGCCAGGTCAACTGCATGCAATACCCAACCACTGTACTATCACTTTGGCCCAGAGAGTCATTTACTCTTAAGAAATTACTCAGGGCACGAGCTTTACCTTTGGTATGGAAATAATATGCCATGTATTTGAGTAACTCCACATTTCATCTCTATTGCGATTGAGGAAGGAAGGATAGGAATGCACAGTTGGGCAAGAGAATCTCAAAGTTCACATAAGCAGAAGTAACACCTTACTAATAATTATTTCAGTTGTTTCCAGAGAGAGACTGTATTTTTTAGGGACACTGTAGGGGAAATCTCTGCAAAAATAGGTGTCTGTGCAACTCTTTCTTTCCAGAGCTTGTGACCAAGCATTTGATCTGCTTGATACATTACAAATATGTGTCTGCTTCAGCACTATTTATCCAATGGACTCCAAACAGGCTTCCTCTCCAACTATCCTAATCCTCAATTTCTTTTTTTTTTTGTTGTTTGTTTGCTTGTTTGTTTGGTTGTTTTGGTTCATACCCGGCAGTGCTCAGGGGTTATTGCTGGCTCTACATTCAGAAATCGCCCCTGGCAGGCACAGGGGACCATATGGGAAGCCGGGATTTGAACCACCATCCTTCTGCATGAAAGGCAAACGCCTTACCTCCTTGCTATCTCTCCGGCACCCTAATCCTTAATTTCTACTCCTTGCTTTTGAAACATTCACTCCTTATGGAATTAGATAAGCAGTGACAAGTTCCCATGACCTCTATTCTTTGGAGAAATGCTTTAAAATTCTAGAGCAGAGGTCCCCAAACTTATACTTGTTATTGTTTCTGATTTTTTGGGGGGGACCATAACTGGTAATGCTCAGGAGTTATATGCCTGGCTTTCCACTAAAGAATTACTCCTGGTGATGCTAAGAATCAAATATGGGTCAGCTGTGTGTAAGGCAAGTGCTATGCTATCCCTCCAGTCCCACTTTTTTTTTTCTTTTGCCTTTTTTCCAGGGGAAAAATAAATCACTGAGAGCTACTCTGGAAGTGTACTTTCATTAAATAAACTTAACACCCTCTCAGTGAACCCAGATTTTTACTTCCTTTCCCACTTTAAGGTCCTAGGACATCCCAAAGTGATAGCACACACTTTGGGGGATATTAGCCTATAGTCTCTTCTGAGTCAGCTCTGTGTGTTCCCACAGGACATTGTTTGTACTTCTGCTGTAACATTCATGTCCTCCTGATGCTTTGTGGATATTTGATATAACCCTTTGATCTCAAATAAGATCAAATACAAGGCAAGGAATAATGTTTTTGATACCTCCTTGCTGACCCCAATACTTGACTCTATTGAGGTTACTTGCTCAACCAGTATTCACTGGATGACTAAATGAATGAATATATATTTGGGTTCTCAGACACAGAAGACTCTATTAAAATAAAGAAACAGAATTTTTAGATGAAGATTAAATTACATTTGAATTTCAAAAATCAGACGTTATGCAAAGTTCAGTAACTTGAGAAAAACTTACATATTTCTTCACTACAACTCAGTCTAATACTCAACTGTGCTGAGTAACTCAGAAGTAAGTAGCCAATGGCTGGCTGGCCTCCTCTCTCTGAAAAGATGATGGCAAGCAAAGATAGGAGGAAAGCTTCATAACCAGTTGCTTAGAATGTCAGCTCAAAGGCACCCTCCTATTATTTTGAAAGGAAGATCCTTATGACAAAATCTAGATACTATTTTAGTTTCTGCTGACTCTCAAAGGCCATTTTGGCAATTTGTCTGGTTTCTGTCCCCTTTCTTAAATCAATTCCCTAAGTTCTACTAATGAAAACCTGCCATTTGGAGGGATATGAAAGATAAATTGATCAAGAATAGGTGAACATGCTTGGGATCTCTCAAACACCAAAACAAATAAAGAAGCCAAACCTCTGAAAGCCTCTGAAGGTCTCCGCCCATTTTCAAAGTATTTGACTTCTTTTTTTTAATTTATTTTTTATTTTTTCTTATTTTGTACCCCAATCTATTACTTTTCTTTCCTTCAAACAAAACCACATAACAAGATTTATCTAGCTCCACCTCTTAAATAGAGGGGGAAACAAGGGAGGGTACCAGGACCAAACAGATATATGATCACTAATAGTAAGCTAGATAAAGAGGGGACCACCTACTTTAGCAGCCCGGGGGGTGATGGTGGGGGATATGGGTTGCAGAAAGGGAACTGGGATGGGGGGGGGAGGACAAATTTGGTAATGGGTATTCCCCTGATTCAATGTTAATATGTACCTAAAATACTTCTGTGAAAGATATGTAAGCCATTATGATCACAATAAAAATTAAAAAAAAAAAAAAAAAGAAGCCAAACCTCATAAGCCTTCCAGGGTGAAAGAAGGAATACCTTTTTTATTTGCTACAAATGGTTCTAGCACATGTCTCGCAGAAGCATAAAGAAAACGGAAACAAATCTCCTACTTGACTGTTTTCCTGCTGACACTAAACTTGACTACAGCACCAAGGCATTGCCTAAGAGTCATAGTGCACCAAGTCATCTGCACAAAGCACATGTAAGTGAGAGTGCCGTTCCCAAGGAAGCAAAACATGCAAACAGGTCCCGTGCACTCTGTGTCCCAGAGGAGTCCACACTGAGGCTGCTAGAGCTGCAGTATTTTTTTCTAGGGCAACAAACACGTTATGAGACTCCACTTTTCAATAGGAATCTTCACCCTGCCCTCCCAGCTCAGGCCCCTTATCATTCCACCAGAAAGGGTTTCTCCTGGCTTCTACTTTATCCCCTATTTTTATTGTGGCAACCTCTTCCTTGACAGCCATTATAGGTAAGATCTGAACTGTGTTCAAACAAGTGCATTAACACAGGCCCTTAGTAGGAGGAAAGAGAGCAGAGGGAGACTGCCAGAAAAAGAACAGAAATAGTGACATTCTATTTCTGACTACCTATTGATATGTTAAGGAAGGACCCAGACCAGGTTGAGGAAGCATTTATTTGGGGTGCCCTGACTACCACCTGCTTTCCACCAGCACAATGAAGGGCTAAACCTAAAGGAATGCAGTTAGCTTAGCAGGGAACATAACCTTATTTACAGAAAAAGGGGGAAAAAAAACATCCTTTTATGTGTTTTGTTGAGTATTTGTGATTTGTAGAAAACTTTAGAAGATGTGAAGAAAGTGGCATTGGATTTGGGAAATGGGAAGGGGGATGGTGGGCTATCTGATGGTTGACAGGTCTGAAGTGGGTTTCTAGGCATTCTAGAAAGTTCCCTCATGGAAAGTTTTTACTTTTCTTCTTGGTCCCAGAAGGAAAATCTAAACCTTCCATGCTGAGGACTGCCCAGAATCATCTGTGGCTTAAGGAACACTGAATTCTGGCACTGCTTTCTCCTCAGAACTTCTTCTCACCTGGTACCAATAATTTACAGATGCCCAGCCTAGTGTCTTAGCCCATTTAATCCTTGTTATAGGGTGGGGGAGTGCTTTTGTGTGTGATATAATGGAGTCAATGAATGATAGTGCAGCTTTAACATACAACTGAAGACCCTACTGCATTGGGAGGAACTGACCAAAACCCCAGCCAAGCCAATTCTTTTTTTCTCCCCATTCCCACCCTCTGTTCCTCCACCAGTAAGTAATCTTTTATTTATGTTTTTCCCAGAGGCATGAGAGGCACAAACAGGTAGCAAGAAGGCGTGGGTGAAGTGTCTCCTGCAGATAGTTCTTTTCTCCCTGGAGATGAACTTCTCTTTGCTCAAGTGATGACTGTGGGACCCCTCCGGCCGGTTCTCTCGTGAATCTGGGATATTTTCAGCGCAATGGCTATGAGAGGGCTCAGCACAGCCTGGAAAAGGAGGGAAAAGCTGTGAACAGTGGTGTCAGCCCTGAAAGCCATTTGATGAATTTCTAAGGCAAGCATCTGGATTCCATTTCATTCTGAGACCTCCAAACAAAATCCTGGATGGTTCCTCCTCCACAAAGTACTAGAAAAGAGAATTTCCCATATCTTATTTTGTTCCATAAAGACAATGATCTAACACAAGAAGCTTGAGGTGCCAGGATTTACAATACTGTTAATCATGAGAACATGGGAGCATTTTGTGAAAAAAGCCTTGTGAATTATGGGCATACCCTGCTACTCTTCTCCACAGGCTCATTGCCTTGACCCTCCATTTGCACAATTCTCAATCTTCCCCACTGTCAGACTATCTCTGTAGCCCTGGGGCTCTAGTATGCGATGTGGAATCAGCTATGGCTGGCTCATTCGCTGCTTGGCTTTTATTTTGGGGAAAGTGTGGGGGGACATGGCGTTGCAGAGGATCCTCTCCCTTCCACGAGCTTTCAGAAAGTGGCTGAGACACAAGCAGTGGCCCCGGACACCCGGGTCCTCTCCCAGCTACTCACCACAGCTGGCATTGCAGAGTTGGACCTCGAATGGGCCCAACATGAGGTGACCAGGCCACCCTGGATCTCCCTGTTTCCTCCCACTTTCTAGGCCATGTACTCTGTACTCCGGGCCCTGTCCTCCCCATTGGACATGGGCATGGCCTCCACTCCCCACCTCTTGGGGCCCCTGCAAGAAGGGAAAGGAGAAAGCAGGGTGGTTCACTGCCCTCAAAACACAGTGCTGGCAGCTGGCATCCTTCTCAGTCCCCTCCATAACACTTGTCTAGTCATGTGGATATACTTACGGATGTTTTCTTTTTTTATTTCAAAGGTTCTGGTAACCTGTGCTCTTGTTTTTATTTATTTATTTTTTTTTGGTTTGTTTCCTATTTCCCTGTGGCTGTTATTATTTTTCTTCTTCCTTTTCTTTATCCATGTCTCTTCCCATTATTTACAGATAAACTTCACTTATTAACTCCTTAATCTGATCTGTGGAGAATCTACAGTTTAAACACATCAATAAAATACTTTAACTCCCCCTCTCCAAAAAAAAAATACCATGTGGACTTGAGGGGAAATTCTCCTCAGGTCTGAGGAACCAATAATCTTGCTGCTCTATAGAAAATGATCCATTGCCTGCAGTGTTAATTTCTATATTTTTCCCATCATAAGTTGACTGTCTTCCCATCAAGTGATTCAAGAGGCACCACTGTGTTCTCTTGAAAGACAGAGATGTGGTTAGAAATGTGAAAAACATTGTCTGATGAATGTAGAAATGTAAAAACACAAGCAAATGACATGATGTGGAAAAGAATCATGACCTGCTCTTTAGCCACTTCTCATTGCATAGAAGAAAGGCTTTGTTTTTATAAAATATGGAGTCAAAAATCCTCTAAGGGGATTTTAGATGATCCAGATGATAATTTAATTTAACTAAAATATTTTTGTTGAAACCCCGGATTTACAATACTGTTAATCATACTTTTCATGTATACAACATTCCAACACCACACCCATCTCAAGAGCCCACTTCTTTCATCAGTAACCCATCAGTTACTCCCCCCACACACACACATTCTTTATGTAAACTCAATTCTATAGGCAAAATCTTCAGTTCTGATAAATGGCATCATGCACTGCTCTCCCAGTCCTATGACATACAGTGATAACGGGACCACTTGCATGGCAGCTAGACAAATATACAAGCAGATGCCCAGCATAGAGAAGATACCAGAAGCTGAGTTTCTTCCACAATTTTTGAAAATTTTGCTTAATGAATTATTGTGTTTATGGTTAGAGTTTTTCTCCAAAAAACCAGTTAACTATTTCCTTTGAGTCTTGTGATATTCAAATCATCAACATCTCTCCTATTATTGTTAGTTAGGATAAGTTCAATTTGTTCAGGGTTTTGTTCATTACCTGATTTTATATAAACTTGGGTCACATGCAGCAACTACATAGAATAATAAGAAAGGAAAGAAAGTGAAAAGAGAAATTCTCTTTCTCTCCTTAATAGGCTTGAACAGGATAACACCTAATGCAAGAAGGGATGAGAGTGAGGTTAGCTCAGTGCAAAATTTAAGAGGGTGCCCCCCCCCAAGAAAAGCCAACAATTCAGTAATCAAGATTAATATGATTCAATTCCCTCTTTGAATTGGTGACAGTGAGACCAGGTCAACTTTTCCAATATGGAAGAACGACTGGAGCAGCTGTTTGAATGCCACGGAGTGGATACATTGCCAAGCTAAGCACTTCCTGTTTCTACTTTTGACTGTAAAATCATTGCATCAAAACCTATAAGAAGAACTGGAAAGTAGAAAGGGGCTGTATTCTTAATTGATTAAAGTCTTTGCTGAATGACAGAGCATCTAGGGTATTTTGGGAGTAACTGATGGTGTTAACCTGGACAATCTAGATGTATCAGGCATTTTAGGGGCTTGAGTTAGACAAATCCTCAAGGGAGGAATCTCTGACAAAGAGCTTCTGGTGCCTTCTCTACTCTGGGCATCTGCTTGTCTATTTGTCTAACTGACATGCATGTGGTCCTGCTATCACTTGCCTACTAGCAGATCGGTGGGAGGAAGTCAAGGGAGGTGTGGGAGAAGACTAATAAAGAGAAGTGGACATTGGTGATGTGATTGGTTTTGAAACATTGTATGCCAGAAAAACAATCATGAATAGCATTGTAACTTCATGGTGACTAAATAAAAAAAACAACAAAAACTGCTTTTAGTTCATGTGTCATCTGTAGAGTCTACCGTGAGATACTCAGATTTTCTTAGCTGGTCTGTTAAGATGTGAATTGTTGGTCCTTAAGAGTTCCTGATTCTGGGGCCCGGAGATAGCCCAGCGGCGTTTGCCTTGCAAGCAGCCGATCCAGGACCAAAGGTGGTTGGTTCGAATCCCGGTGTCCCATATGGTCCCCCGTGCCTGCCAGGAGCTATGCCCGGAGTAGTCCCTGAGCACCGCCGGGTGTGGCCCAAAAACCAAAAAAAAAAAAAAAAAAAAAAAAAAAGTTCCTGATTCTGAGGTCTGAGGCAATGGGCCTAAGGAATGTGCCTTTCTAAAAAAGTGGTTCTTATGTTGCTGGTTCAGGGATTTCACTTTGAGAACCATAGTTCTTAGGTATGCCTGTTATTATACTTGTCAAAAGGGGAGGAGGAAGGGAAGGAAAGGATAATGCCTACCATAGAAGCAGGCAGGGGAAAAATGAGGGCAGAGGGTGGGGATAGAGCAGGAGGGTAATATGGTACACCCAGGGCTGTAAATGTGCACTAGCGAAATATGCACTGGGTGTTGGACATTGTATGGCTGAAAATCATAAACAACTTTGTGACTGTCTATCTCAAGTTATTCTATTAAAATGTTTAGTTAAAATATTTCTTATTCTAGTGTGAGCTCCTTTTGATTCCACACTTGGAAGTTTCCTGAGATCCACGAGGTAGAGGGTAGAAAGTAGTCTGAGGCTAGTGCCCATTGGGCACAGTTGACAAGCAGTAGGGAGAGACCCATGCCCTCTAATTGTCTTGTGTCAAACATAACCAAACCAATCTACAGGAAGTTGCAACTTAAATTTTAGAGAGTTGTTCCCAGGGTCACTTCTTTTGTTCTTTTCTCCATTTCTTAACACACACACACACACACACACACACACACACACACACACACACACACATCTGAAAATAACTAAGCAGTTCAGATCACTACAATTTCTGCCTCTCTCCTCAAATGTTCCTGTATCTTCTTTTTTGGATGCATCCATAACAGTCATCAGCCATCAATGGTTTCCTTCATATAGAACAAACTTGTCCACTTTTTAGAAAAAAAACTGAATTTTCTTGCTCTTATTACCAAATTGCTAGCCAGACTGAAGGCTGAGGTGATTAAAATAAAAAACACCCAATAACATTGTTAGCATTACAGCAAAGATTCTCCTCCTAGCAGTTTACCTTCTACCTCTCCACTCTGTTCCTTGCCCACACATGAGTCATGGTCTGGGTTATCATCTGTCATCTTGAAATACTTGGATTGGGGGTTGTGGCCATACCTGGTGAGACTCAGGACTTACTCTGTGCTGAGACCACTCCTCGTGATGTTCCGGGGTTCAAACTTGGGTCAGCCTCGAGCAAAGCAAGTGTCTGACCCGACTGTACTACCTCCCCAGTGCCTGCCATTTTAAATGATGACATATTTTCTATGGCTAGAACAATTCTGTGTTTCATCTTGGCATTCTGATTATGACTCTTGGAAAACCAATCTTGCTCCTTAGATGTGAATTCAAAACATAAATAGAATCTCCCAAATTCACTCATCAAATCACTACCCAAGGATTAGATAAGAAGTCCCTGGATGCTGCTGTAAACTGGTCTTGAAGAAGCTGTACCAGGAAGTGTAGATGCCAAGCAGAGTGTGCTGCATCCACTACCTGCTGCGCTGCAACCTGCTGCCATGACCTAAGACGGGGAAACCTGTTCTGCAAGTTTCTGTGCTATTTACTCTAGAAGGAATAGTGTAAGTGATAGCTCCACATAGGGAATCTAAAGACAAAACTATTTTGGTTAAAACCTGGCTGCAAAGGCCACACATGGAGTGGAAGAAACTATTCAATATACCCATCTGATAAAGGGTTAATATAATACCTAAGATATCAAGGTACTGACAGGACTTTAACAAGGAAAAAAATCTAACCCCATCAAAAAATGGGAAAAAGAAATGAGCAGACATTTCCTTAAAGAACGGCAGCAGTGATTTCTAAGCACTGGAGCCAAGAGTTACCCCTGAGCTGTGCCGGGTGTGGCCCCTCAATACAAAAACAAAAACAAAAACAAACCAGTGGTGGAATAGGGGTAGTAATTGTACACCAAAAGAATTAACAATGAATTCTATTATGAAAGTGTGACCTCATTAAGAATAATATATCTTTACAAAATCCAAATCAAGGGGTTGGGAAAATTAATATGCTAAAGTATGTTCTTTGCATGTGAAAGCCTGGACTCCTAACACTGTATTTCTCCTTGAGCATTGAACAAATGTCTGAGCACTACCAGGTATGGTCCCAACCCTAAACAATATTAATATTAATAACTCATTAACTACGAAAATAATATTAAAATAAATAGGGGTTAAAGAAATAGTTCAGCAGGCTAAGTGCAGGGCCTGGAGACACTGTACAGTAGGTAGGGTTCTTGCCTTGCATGTACCCGACCTGGGTTCTATCCCCAGCATCCTATGTGGTCCTCTGATTATTAACAGGAGTAATTCCTGAGCACAATGCCAGGACTAAACCTTGAGCATGGTCATGTGTGACCCACAAACAAAAAAATAAAGTAGGCTGAGTACATGCTGTGCACGCAGGAGACCTGGGTTAAATTCTTGGTACTACATGGTTCCCCAAAAACCTCTACAAGTGATCCCCAGCATGAAGTGGACATAGTTTCTTAGCACCACTATGTGTTGCACAAAAACAAAAATTAAATAAAATAAAATTGGGATGCTAATAAATGTCCCCTTCTTACATGGTAGTTGTAAACATGAAATGAAAAAACACCAGAACAACACTTAGCCAGCCACATAGTAAACAACGCAAGGTAGATGTTAAAAGTATTATTAAGTCACCTATTTAATTTTAAATCATATGTTAAATGCTTGATTATTTATGAGCATCAAAGCAACCCTCAGAGAGAGAAAAAAAGTTGGTTGACTCTTTTCCCTACGGAATAGTAATTAGAACCTAAATCTGAAGCATATAGTGTCTGCACTGCTTCCATTATCACTAAGCCACATTTCAGAGTGGTTCTTGAAAATTAGGTCTAATGAGCAGAAGAAGGGATCTTTTTCACATCATCACATGGCAGGGGATCCTAGTTCTCAATGCATTCCGCAGCTGAAAACAATATTCAAAACAGGCTAGCACAGTTGTTACCAGGCAGACAGATGTAGAAACAGCACGGACCTCAGTAGTGTTTGCAGGCCTGCGTTAGTGGTCCTGTCACCAAACACTGCCAGGAGGCTTTACCCTCATAAACATGCAGCTTGCATATGTGAACATCAAATACATTCCCACTCTTGTCTAATTAGATTGGAAGCCAGGAAATTATGTTTTCTGGCTAGTTTTAAGTCACCAGCAACAAAATCATCTCTGAATGACTACATTGATGTATTGACTTGTTAAAGTCTTGAGAAAAGGAAACCCCCCTCTGTTTTTCTAAAATTTATGACTGTGATTCTACTTTCGAGATTTTTAACAGCTGACACCGAGTGCCCATTCTCTCTGATCACATTATTCTAACTAGATTTCTGTGTGATGTTACTCTTTAATAGTCTATGAGATATGTGTCTCCATTTTACAAATGAGAAAATTAAAGCTCACAAGCATCACAAACATTGCTCTAAGTCACACAGTGAGGTAGAACTGAACTTGGAACCCAATCAGTGCTGAGATTTTAAACTGCAAAGCTCTGCTGTATCATTTACTGAATCATTAACTGTATCATTTACTGCTGTACCATTTTCTTCCCTGATGAAGGAAGAAAACATTTTCTAAAAGCTCAAAATATTGTCCTCCTTGTTTTTCTGTAGAGGCTTTCTCAGCTCCAGATTCACATTTTGCAAATGATCTTTTAAAAAGTTATGAACTAGCATTCGCAGGGAAGGATGCACAAATTATATGTACTCAAAACATACATAAAACTGATGCATGTGTTCTCACAGACCTAGCCTATTTGAAATTTTAAACTGTGTCTTGTAATTATCAGAAATGAATTCCTCATGGGCCAGAGAAATAGCACAGCGGAGAGGGTGTTTGCCTTACAGTGGCCAACCTGGACTCGATTTCTAGCATCCCATATGGTCCCTCGAACTCACGAGTTTTGATTCTTTTGAGTACTGCTGGATGTGGGAGAGAAGGGAAGGAAAGGAAAGGGAAATGGAGAGGAGGGGAAGAGGGGGAAGGGAGGGGTGAAAGAAAAAGAGAGAAGGAAGGAAGAAAAGAAGAAAGCAAAAAGAAGGAAGGAAAGAAAGGAACAAAGGAAAGAAGGAAGAAAGAAATGAACGAAGAAAAGAACGAAGGAAGGGAGGGAGGAAGAGAGGGAGGGGAAGGAAGGAAGGGAGTAATCACATGTAGCTTATGTTTAAGACTTCTCTTTAGGGACCCAAGAGAGCACAGCAGTAGGGCATTTGCCTTGCACGCTGCTGACCAGACTGGACTCGGTTCTATTCCCAGCATCCCATATGATTTCCCGAGCCTGCCAGGAGCGATTTCTGACTGCAGAGCCAGGAGTAAACACTGAGCACTGCTGGGTATGGCCCACAAACAAACAAAAAAGTAAAAGTCCTCTTTAGCAATGCTCGATATAATACTGGAGGATTTCTTTGATTCCTATTTGCTGAATTTTTATCATATGTCAGTGAAGCATTTTTATCAAATGCTTTCTTATACCCCACTTTATAATTTCTTTTTCAATTTTTAGTGTGTTACCTTGATTCACAATATTTTTAGTGTTGGGGCTACACTCAGCAGCCCTCAGGGGTTACTCCTGGCTCTACGCTCAGAAATAGCTCCTGGCAGGCTCGGGGAACCATATGGGATGCCGGGATTCAAACCACCTTCCTTCTGCATGCGAGGCAATCGCACTACCTCCATGCTATCTTTCCGGCCCCAACAATTTTTTTTTTAATTATAGTTTTATGCAGCAATGTTTGACCACATCCTCCACTGGAGTTTCTGTTTTCACCAATGACCCATGAACCCCTATCATCTACCTCTACAACCACAACCCCCCTTGGTAGGATGTTAAATTGTAAATGTACCATGTCATGCAAGAATTTTTTATGTTGATGTTATTTGCTAGAACTAAATTTTAAAATCTACATGTTCCAATGATTACTATGAGGGATATTAACAGTATCACCGCCAATTTACCTATTTTTCTTGTACATTTTTATTTTGTTTTAGGGACCATTCTGAGTGGTCATGCAGTGTTGGGACTTAAACTTGGGTGCTCACACATCCACAGGTGCTTGGCATGTGTTTTGTGACTTGAGGCAAATCTCGAATTTTATTTTATAGTTTTGAAAACGTTTTGCTTTATAAACTTTAAATTGTTAGCTCTTTCTCAGTGAAGTAAGCCTTTGACTAGTCTGAAGAATTCCTCCAGTTTCACTCTTTGCATTTAGTTGACACACCTACAGCTAGGTTTGGGGTTACTATTTGTATATATTTTTCTAATTTTTAACTTTAATTTAAAAGTACTTTTATAAGTATCTTGTGTATACTTATGCATAAGTATTTTATAAGTAGCGTATGAGTTATATTTATTCTTTACAAATCTAGCATTTGTCTTTTTACTAGAACACTTACTTCATATACAATAAAAGTATTAATGACTGACTATATTTGTGCTTAAATCCTTTCTCTTTAATGCTTTGTCTTTGGTGATTTGTTTTTGAACTGCTCTGAGATTGATTTTTGAAGTTATTCTATGCTTTTCTCTCTAAGATGGGAAGCAATAACCCCGTCTTCTATTTTTGTTATGCTTCCTAGGAATTCTGACGCATATTTTTACTCATCAAAGTCTAACTATACCTTGACTTCTCTCTAAGTAATGCAAGAGTTAGAGC